>NC_136623.1:10685592-11255592 GCF_933228915.1 Telmatherina bonti
TATGTCGATGCTGTTGATCAGGAAGTGAAAATAAAGGAAAACAGTATGAAGGTGAGAAAGTTTTAGACATGTGTGGATATGTAATGAGTCTGCGGGGGGCTTAAAAAAAAGCACTGAGGGTTTGGGATGTGGACGGGTGATAAAAGTTGTGTAAAGGATGCTAAAAGGTTTTGAACAGCTGTTCCAAAACAATAATACCAAAAACCAATAATTTAAGAAAAGGCTTTGACTAGTTGAATGGTTTTATGGAAAATGATTGAGCGATGTACCCGAGAGGCAAATTATTTCACTGTTTTTTTGTTGGTTTTTTTTTTTTCATTTGTTTTATAACTATAAACTGTACATTTTTCACACTGGACTTTTTTGTGAAGGAAAAGTATTATGCATATCACAGTATCAGTTTTCAGTTTGCTTGCTGTCTTGTATCTTTTCTTAAATATATATAAAAAGCACTTTAGATCATCACTTTGTTCCGAGTTTACAGATTTGAGCTTGATTATGTGTTTAGATTGTTTTTAAATGGATGTTTGGACAGAATCCAGCTTTTGCTACTGTACAGTAGTTTGTCCACACTGGCCTCATTGTCAGTAGGCGGGTTGTGCTTTATGTTTTTGTTAAATAAAGAATATTTAGAAGTATTTGGTTGTGGCACAGAGGGGCTTATTTACCATCTTTAGTTCATGTTTGCATCTGAAATGTAAAATTGTGTCTTAGAACAAGCTGTGTGAAAACATTTCATAACAAGCCACTAAACCAGTTTGAGCAGAAGAGCTGCTGACATTACGGGACTGGTTGTTCTTCTGCATGAATACTTGCCAAGGAAACAAAAAAAAAAAGAGACCGCATGCTCAAGCAGCCTCACCACTAATTAGCACTTTAATTTGCTTTTGTTTCATTTTAGTACATTGCTTGTACATTGTGTTGACGCAAGAACACACCCTAAACTTAAAGGTCCCATTTGAAAGACGAGATCACACGTGTCAAACTCCAGTCCTCAAGGGTCAGTAGAATCTGTCTATGGACGGTTAAGCTAGCTAGCTATCAACAACTGAGATATGCTCTGACCAAAGCAATAAGAGGTTATTGAATGGTGCTGCGTTGTAGCCATAAACTGTATCTAAAAAGATGGACGTAGCCTCCGTGACGTCACTCGTAGGTTTCTGAAGAGCTAAATTGAAGCTCTGTGGGCGATTCCCACCATTGCCATCTTGGTAGGGTCATGCGTGTCGTCTCGCCCTGAAAATACAAATATGGGCAAAGAGGTCGAGCTGAAAGGGGGGCTGTGAGCGTCATGGAGGATGATTGACATCGATCGAACTTCCCGCTTTCTGTAGCTAAGAGCTAACCGAGCTAGCCTGGAGATAACAGGAGCTAACCAGCTAACGGAGGTAAACAGGCTAAAGCTGCTTTAGTCATGTTAACTGGCTAAAAACCGCGGTAGTTCTACGTTCTTCTTGATACGGGAGATCAGGTACCTGTCAATCAAAAGGACACACCCCTAAATATGCTGAATTTTGAGATAAATTACTTTTAAACAGGCAAGTTAGAAAAAAAAAAGTTGTTATGAAGGTAAACTTGACATATTAATCCAAAAACGAATTTTTGAACCAAGCTGTAAACATGTTTATTTCTGCCGTGAAGTTTGTCTTTTTAATATGGGAGTCTATGGGGATTTGCTCTGTTTTGCAGCCCCTAGCGGATGAAGGGGGAACTCTCCATATAGGCTTCACTTTTATCCGCCGGAGGTTGCCGCTTGGTTGTAGCACAGGCTACTGAAAGGTAGCATGATGTGAGCGTCGCAATCACCAGCCAATCAGAATTGGCGTAATGAAATAGACGCTTCTGAGGAACACGCAGGGAGGCGTATCCCATAGTGAGACATCTCACTTAGGCTACTCTGAAAACCGGGGTTATGGGAGTAACCTAAAGGTGTTGTCTCCATGCTCCAACTCGGCTTATTGAAATGAATGGCAAGGTTGACAAGGCATTGTTGGATCCATTTAATGTGAATAGGATGAGTTAGTGCAGGGAAGCAACAACAACCTTCTGGATACCAGCAATCCATCTCTGGTCTAGATAGAAGAAAAACTGAGATACGTCTTGCAGAAGCCTTTTCATGTCAACAAATATACATTATGTGCTAATTTAAAGGGATATGATGCTCAAAAGCGAAGCGTCCCACTGAGTAAACATGTGCTGGCCGTCATACTCTTTGCAACACAAACCAGTCATCCATTGTTGCAGGCCAAAGCCAGTACAACAGGCTGGGGCAGGAGGCTGAACCCGGCCGTATTACTGAGTCAGTTTGGATTGTGAGGAATATGCAGCCCCGTGCAATAACACCACTTGTTCACCCATTCCTTTGAAACAATTAAGCCCAACAGGCTGGTGCAGCAGCTGGCTTTCCAAAATAACTGGGTGAAGTAGATGAGTAGTTTGCACTGCGAAACGGCTTCATGATCAGACATCTGCAGTACATAAATATCAGATCTAATTTAAACATAATTATGACCTTGATGATTTGAGGCTATGTGTCAGAGGTCTGTTAAATTTTAATATAAGCTTCGCAGGATGTACTTAACAGGGATTTTTACACATTTATGCAACTTTAAGTCTACAGTAGAACTCAGTCGGATTTTTTTAAAAAGGGAAAGAGGGAGTCAGGAATTGATGAACTGACTGTCAGGTTCCCAGAATGCCACATTTTGTTTTTAAAACCCAGGTGCCTGCCAAGGAAGGAAACCTAAAGGGCAAAGGCATTATCATGCTCTTCCTAATTCAACTTCCCTTTCTCTGCAAGCCACATCAGCTCGGCGTGCGTGCATCTGTGTGAAAGCGTCCTGTCCTGCACGCACAGTCCGGCACCTCAGGTCATTTCTTTTGATCTGCTGAAGCACCCGGCAGGGGATTACAGGAATAAATCGTATTTCCTCTCTTGAGCTTAATATTTGCTGACATGGTTTAATGTCTCATCACATATGGTGGCACTAAGAAGCCTCATGATTTGACTTGATTACATATAATCACTCTTCTTGTTTAGAAAGAATTCCCTTCCATGTAAATTTCATGGTGAAATGTTTACCAGAGTGAGTAAATGTCATGTCCAGTGGCGATCCATTACTCCATTAACTATAGACTGGTCTCTCTGGACCGGGAACGCTGAAACCAACATGAGAATGAAAGCACGATGCAATGTTTTGTATAGAGTTGCTCATCCATGAAAGACTTCCCACTCATCCCTGCTATTATTCTGCACTGGAGCCATCTCAGCTGTTCTCGTAGAGACGCCTGAAGCATTATTGAGTTTGGCAGCATTTTTTTCTACCTCTCTTTTTTTTTTTTCAGGTTGGGCTGCTCACAGCTGAGTACTGTACAAAATGTTCTGCTCTGCGAGAACAGGTTTTCCCACAACATTTGACAAAGCTACGAGATGGGAGGAGCCTCTGAATCCGAGAGGATTTCTATGCACTGTAAACTTTTTCTTTTAATGATATCTTTGGTGTTACTCAGCACAGTCACACCCATAACACTCTAAACTAGGAACACAAGCTGTTGCAGTGTACTTACTTGTACTGTACGTTTACGTCAACCATCTTTTTCCTTTTGACTTTGTTCCTGGGAACAAACTATGAGTTGAGTGCAGGATGTATACAGTTAAATGCGACTGCTAGGTTTTATTTATTTACTTGGAAAAGCATTTTTAGATCTGTTCTTGATTGGAACGGCCTCCTTCACTTGTATTTCATCTAGAATTTTTTTTCCCTACATTTAACAGATATTCTGCATCGGTGATTTAGTTCCATATTTATCCAAAGTTTAATAAAGGAAGGCTGTAGGATGGGGACCACCCCTGAAGTCTAGACACTGCTGAGGGATAAGCAGGGATATGAGGTGCCAAATACTTCTGACGAGGCTGTTGGGATTTCAGGAGGAGGTGGCGAAGGGAAAGGGATGAAAGTCGGCTTCTGAGGTGGGAATGATAAAACAGAATATGGGACCGGTTGGCTTGAAAAGCAGCAGACAACATCCTGAGTTGTGATGACAGAAGAAAAAATGAGGAGCTTGAATGTTTGACACTGTAAGAAAACAAAAGCGATAAAGCTTAGCCAGAGAAAAAGGGCTGAAAGGCTGGAAAAGGATGAATGAAGGCAAATTCATTGTTGAACTTATGCATAAGATGCGTTTAGTTAAACCCATGGCATAACCTGGAGCTGTCCACCCAAAGAGTTTGGAGCTTTTCACATAATGCTGTGGATCAAATGTATTAAAAGCACTTGAAAAATGAAAGAATATGATCCTATGAGTGCTGCCTGGTTTGTAATGATGATAGTGGTGCTGAAACGTGTTGACTCACTTATTTATCGTCTCATGCATGAATTATTAAAAAAAACAATGCCACATTTTTTTCACACACACAATAATTTACTTCTACAGACACTTTTCTTTGTCTTTAAAGGGGTGCTATGATGGTATTTGGAGTTTTCTGAGCTTTCTGCAGTGTTACAGTGTTGAATCCTCATCAGACATGTGAACGGCACCGTTTTTTTATCACCTAAATGCATGTTTGAGTTTGAGTTTGAGTTCCAGCACGCTCTCCGTTCGGTTTCCATGGCGACGAAAAACGTGTCGTTTTAGAGAGTTTTTTCTACTTGGAAATCCTTGTGACGTCCCGGGGGATAAGGTTCGGTGATTGGTTACCTTCTACTGGTTAACAAGGACATGTACAAATACATCAGGCGGGTGGAAAACGTGGGATAAAGTTATTTCCAACGATGGCTGGTGAGTTTACCAAAGAGAGACATCCTGCTGCATTCGTTGCTGTGGGTTGCTGTTTTCCACTTTGTTTTCAGGTTCTGATTCAGGTTCCAACATGTAGGGCTGTGTGCTATGTGTTGACATTGTAGTTTGTTTTTTCATTGAGTTCATATTATCCTAATCCTTCTGTTTATGAGATGTTACAATGACGGTGAAAGCAGTTGCGGTGCGCGCTGCCGATGTAGTGCAGTGGCGGGAGGCGGGGCTTAATGTGGAAGAGTCTCAATCCACTCGTTTTGCCCGCAGGCTCATCTGACAGCCTACGGAGAGGGTCGGTCTGAAGTAAATAAAGCAACTTGTGATAATAACTCGGTCAATCCCAGCCCTTCTGGTCTCAGAAATAAAAATAAATTAGCCTGAAATGCTCATAATAGTTCCACTTTAATATGATTTGACTCATTTCGTTTATTTATTTGATGTATTCTATAGATATATTCACAAAATACTATTTTGTCTTATTTATATAATAATATTTGTATAATAGAAATATTCTATAAAAATAGACTAGTATCATTTTCTTGTCCTTTTTTTTATCACAGAGGGAAACTTAGTAATTCTGTGTATGTGTATATATGAAACTGCATCAAAAGGTTAAGATGAGCCGTAACAGTCTCTCATGTGAAATGTTGTCTGTGGTCATTTAATACAAGTGGTCGCTGTTTTAGATACAAGAAACAAGTTTCAGGAACTTTTTCCTGAAAGATGCTGAAGAATGGACAGGTCTGCATATTCCTGGGGTTGACAACATCTGAACTTTTATCCCTATGGGGGTCCCAAACCCCAGTTTGAGGAAATCCAATGGAAAAGTGTGTCCAAACTTTTGACTGGCACCATATTTGTAGAGCAGATTTGATTTATTCACTGAAGTATGTCAAGATGTTATGATGTAAATACTTCATTGGAGAATATTACACATGTAAGAATGATCTAACTCACTTTACAGACATTGTATGTCAGTCACTTAAAGGTGGAGTATGTAAGATTTTCAATATTATCAAAATAAATTAACTAATAAAATAACTACAATCATAATTAGAAAGTTTTTTGAACATGTAGGTTCCAGTCTGTTCATATTTGATGTGTTATTAAATTACAAGTTTAATTAATGACAATTTTTTTTTACTGGTAGGAAAACATTTAAGAAGGGTCTTTGTCATTAATTAAACTTGTAATTTAATAACACATCAAATATGGATAGACTGGAACCTACATGTTAAAAAAAAAACTATCTAATTATGATTGTAGTTATCTTTTTAGTTAATTTTTTTTAAATATTGAAAATCTTACATACTCCACCTTTAAATGGTCATATTGTCAGAAGACGCTGCATTGATGAATGAAATGCTTTAGATTTCTTACTACTCAGTTGCAGATGCACTTCACAGTTTTTGCTTCTGATTTCTCACATTCAGGAACAAATCAAGCTCCAACCACATTATCTGGTTGTGGTCTGGTTTTAGAGCTTTGACTTTTATCTACCCAATGTGTTTACTTATGTTGCAAAAGACGAATTTCATTGACCTAACACAATTCTTTGTGAATCAAATGTCACGGGGTTTTCTGCTGTTCCCAATGATGATGGCAACGTCGTGGTTTCATTTGAGATCCATCCATCCATCCACGCCTTCATCAGTTCACGTTTGGACTATTGCAACGCCCTCTACATTGCAACGCCCTCTACATTGGACTCAGCCAGGCTTCTCTGCACCGTCTACAGCTTGTGCAGAATGCAGCTGCCCACCTTCTCACCAACACACGCAAACATGACCATATCTCCCCTGTACTGTTCTCTCTACACTGGCTCCCGGTTCAGTTCAGAATTCAATTCAAAATCCTTCTGTTTGTTTTCTGCTCCATCCATGGCCTTGCACCTCCGTACCTTTGTGACCTCCTGACTCCTCACCAGCCCAGCAGAGCCCTGCGCTCCTCTGATCAGCACCTCCTGGTGGTCCCTCGGTCTAGGTGTAAACAGTGGGGCGATCGGGCCTTCGCAGTGGCAGGGCCCAAACTCTGGAACTCTCTGCCTCTGGAGTTACGCTCCATCATCGACCTGCCTCTGTTTAAGGCCAGGCTAAAGACTCATCTGTTTAGATCAACCTTTGGCTGTTGAGATTTTTACATGCGAATGAACTGCTATTTTATATTTTTACTTGTTTTTTTTTATCTTTGTTCAGCACTTTGGTCAACTAAGGTTGTTGTAAAGCGCTTTATAAATAAAATTTGATTGATTGATTGATTGATTTCCAACTCCTCCCAAGTGCAACAATATTTACAGTGATCCTGAGTAATATGTACAATATTTACAAAATATTTACAGTATTTACACGGATTTCTCACTATATGTTTTCTACACTCCAGCTCTGCAACATAACCCAACCTACTCGCCATCCAGAGCAAGTCGGAATGAACTCCTTTTAACCCTGAAGCTCCTCCCACAACAGGAAGCTTCCCAATTAACTGAGAACATAAGGTTTTTCTTAAATAAGAGTTGTTTTGCATCACAACTAGCCATACTGACATAACTCCAGAAGGGATATACATACAAACACCACAAGATTACAATAATCAGCATTGTAGGAAAAGAAGGAAATCTGATGATGTCAAACATGTTCACATTTCAATCAAGTGAATCTTGCAGGTTTGATTAAATCCTTATGCCAGGTTAAATGTGGCTTCAGTTATTCCTGCATAACTGAGATGAAAGTAAAGTTGCTTCCCCTTAAGTCATGTTTAAATAAAGAAAAATTCAACACAAGGCATGCATATGTGTGACATTGTATAAAATGCCTGTTTTGACCCGAAACCTTGGGGTATACAATAAAACTCTCAGGTACCACGGCACATTCCCAAGCTCAGACTTACAAAGGCCGGTGTGAAATATGATATGTTCCTCTGGAGGTGGAGATAGGTACCTTTGGTACAATAAAGAAAAGAAAAGGAAAAAAAAACAGCTTGTAAAAGAAGCAGCCATTATTTGAAATAAACACCACGACGCTTTTCTCTTACATGGTTGTGACACAGTTAAGTTTGCATCACTCTGCACCACTGCACTTTCCCATAAACCTGTCTCCAGGGGGGTTTTCAACCTGCTGAGCTCCAGATTTATCCGTTGTCTATGTAAAAAGGGAACATTGCAATATATGCACACTTGATTATTAAACAAGGTTATCGTGAACGGATTCATTTTTCTTCCCCAGGTCTATTGAGAGCGAGTGGCCTATTTACATGTGAATTCTTCCTGCAGCCCTGCTCAGAGTAGAGAACGAGGCCACCTGCAAGGGGAGAATGGGGGAGGAAGAGGAGGGGAGGCTGTGTGAGGAGCTAAAGAAGCGTACTCCTGTTTCTTCAGTGCTCAGAAGAGAAGCTGCTTCATTAATCGTCAGGCTACAGGGGCACAGAGATGAAGCGCTGCCATATGTAACAGGAAGAGATTATGCTTCATCACCTGATCAGATCAGGTTTACTTTAGGACTGAAAATCTGGACAAAAGAGTTACAATTTTCTATAAATGAAAAGCAAAACCAGTTTACCAAAAATAAGATGCATAATCTTTCAATGCAGCCAGAAGATGGCTGCAATAAAGTTTTTATTTTTCAAATTAACAAATAATTCTTTCTTTTCTGGCATCATGTTAATCTTTTAGGTTTGACCTGAGCCATTTCCTTCTAAAAATCAGCTTTTATGTGCACATGAGAGATGCATTGTGGTTGTAGGTTGGAGGTGTCTGAGAATGCTTGTTTTGTATGTTCGGAGTGAAAGAGCTTGTGTTTCAAACCTCATTTTCTATGATGCAAGAACATCATATCAACACACTCTCACTTGTTAATGACTTTTCTTTCCCCTAAAAACAAAGTTAAAAAAGAACTAAAAATGAACACAATTCTTGAGATATATTTAAATTTTAACATTTTGTTTGTATGAAAACTTTGCTAGTTTGTATTCACCATGTATTTATTTATTTGTTAGGTTGAGATGACACTAGCATGCTTTTGGGTGGATCATATACTGCTTTGCAGCTCCCCTATTTGAACAAATGCTTGATTAAAAGAAAAAATGGAAAAGTAAAACCCTTGTTAGTCCTGTTCCCTCCATTAGAGCCTCATCCTCTGCTTGCTACTGTTTGGGTTTTACCATAATAGACAAAGTAATCAGTATTCTGCCCCAGTTTAAAAATGTTTTCATCCATCTGTAGTCTCAAAATGGTTTAACTGTTGTCCACACAGTATCCTTGAATGATTGCAGTGTTTTATGATTTGACAACAAAGAATAGTTGTCATTTAAGATTTATCCAGTTATCCATAACTTTCCACACATTCATAGAACCAGTGGAATTAAGTAAAGTTTTAGCTGCTGGTGTTTGAAACAACAGCATGAACCAGAAACTCTGCCATCAACTAACACTTAATATGCTGTATGTGTATCATAAATGACTATAATAGTATAGAAGCTTTTATCAAGAGCTGTAAACCAAGTTGTACACAACACCATGGTCACTAATTTCCCCTTCACAGACACAAAGCCCCGTGCCAGTGCCCAACTTTGATCCCGTCAGCGTGTTCAACTGGAAAAAAAGTTGGTTTGAAACCTGAAAAGTTGGTTCTCAACTGGAACAAGCAAATAATACTTCTTTGCAAGCAATAACATCATTACTGGGCAATGCCTGGGTTCACCCGAATGTCAGACCAATATGCTGCAGTGGGGGGGCTATACACTGCAGCATACTTTGGCCAGAGGGTGGATTGAAAAAGGTAATGTAAGCTTGTTATTGTTTGGGTTTTTCTCCCTAGCAGTTCTGAATTACTGCCAGGTGGTGGTAAACTGGATCATTGTGGCTGACCACACTATGGCTAGCGTCATGTTAGGACCTGCTGACATAGGGGTTGGGGTCCATCTCAGTCTGATTTGTGTCTTCTCTCTTACACCTTTAAAAATAAGTTTGTTACAAGCTGTATTTGTCCACATTTTCATGCTAAACTACTTTAAAATCAACTAGCAGTCTCACTGGCCTCCTGTTAACTGGATCATGTAGCTTTAGCTTAGTGCTAAGTAACTCAAGGTATTCTTTTAGTATCGTTAGTAGTGTTTTCAGTTCTTGAGTAACTTACTTTATGTGTAGTCCCTAAACACACTCACTTAAAACTGAATATAACATGGTTTCCCCACAGGATTATTAAACTAGTGTGACTGTGTGACTACATTAGCATTGCTACATAGCTTCAGGCTAACATCAGAGTATTTCATGCCTTTCATAACATTAGTGGTTATTCATGCACAGGAGACTAAATCTCTTTAAGAAATCTGTAGGTAAATGTAAATATTTTTACAAAACTATTTAAGACTTGCTTCAAACTGGTGTAGTAACTGGCAATGTCTGGAAAGACGTTTCCATCCCTCTGACCAGTGCCATATGGCCACCTTCTCGCTCCACCCCTGATATTCTGGCTGGCTGTCAGTGTCACACAAGTGTTGTAATACATGCTAAAACCTGAATCCCAGACCATACTGCACCAGTAAAAGTGACTTGGGCAAGAATGGAGCTGGAATGTGGTGTTACACGTTATCTTTGGAGCTGCTGGACAGTGTTAAGGGTAAACAAAGCAGGTAACAGGAGTAGAATTCAGCCACTGCAGCAGTCAACTTAAGACGAATCCAACTGATTCTTCTTTGCCTCTAACCTCTGGATCTTTCATGACTGAAGACTAAAAGCTGACTACACACCACCAACAGCAAATAAAGTTAGCATGAGTAACTTAAGGTGATTAAACACAGAAATAATTGACTATTTATTTTGTATAAAACCTTACTGTCACTGTGATTTTATTCAATCTGGCAACCAGTTTAAGTTTCATTTGGCTAGCTTTATTAAATCTGATTAGGAGATTCTGACATCTTACAAAATTTAATTGCTCATCTGTATATATTGTTTATTTTAGGGAAGCATCATATCATAATGGAACCTGATGACTCAAAGGTCGTATATTCAGCAAAAATTTTATAACAGCCACATGTGTCCTCATTTCTTGGATATGAAGCCAAAAATGAGTAAATTCTCTGTCACATGTGCTTAAATTGGGTAACTGGGTCTGAAATATTTCACTTTGTGATCTAAAGAAGAGAAATAACCACTCGAAAGTGGAAACAACTGAGCCTACCTTCTAAAATTACAGCGAAAAGCCGCATCCTCTCCTTGAGAGGGTCGTGGGGTGGGCATGGACAGACACCGCTAATGAATATTTTAGGGTTCAGACACAGAAACCGCCCGTTCTCAATGGAGCTCAATAGAGAAACCTGGCTGCAATGAAGGACCAAGTCTGAATTTGGGATAAACAATTTGAAAATGATGCTGATTAAAATCTGACACCCACATAATATAGTTTTAAAAAATAAGGAGTATAATATGGGATTTTTAATCATAAACTTTCATGACTAAATCCTCAAGCTGTTTGTTTACTAAATCTTCCCAGCTTGGTTTTGGTGAACGGATGTGAACACAGGCTGGTTTTCTGGAAAGGCCAGCGTTCATGAGACTTCAGAATGGAGCCGGAGCCGGAGCCGTCTGAAACCTAACTTCAGCCCCTGTGTATTCGGTTAGATTTGCTCAATACTCAATTGGAGTTTAAGGAAAAACACATTTTAAGCTCCTATAAGGCTCTTTGAAGCACCTTGACTGCATGTTTTATTATCTTGGACAGAACATCCCATAAAACTATGTCAAACACCACTAATTAGATCAAAGTATTTCTTCTTAACCATTCAAGTATTTTTTTCCTTCCAGGTGTTATTTGTTGGCAAACATGACAGCCATTCAAAGCTCAACACGGCGCTATGAGCTCAACGCACTTTGTAAACTTTGCGCTGTGTCGCAACAATGACTTTTGCCATAAATGACTGACTGGGTTCATGTGATGGCATTCCTTGTTCTGCCTGTGTAAGAGCCTCATTGTGGAGGTGGTGACTGCCCTTTCACCCCTCAGTCTGCATCTGAGAGAGAGCGGCTGCCGACAGCTGGAATGCCAACAGGAGAAATCTGAATGCATCTTTGAAGACGGTGAAAGTACTTTTTTATTTTCTCTTTCACATTGACCTTGAACCCTGAGCTACACAGTTGCACAACATCCATGACGCGCACATATCCAGACAACAAATCTGCCCCACAAAGAGCTGTGTCCCCCTCCAGCCTGGGTATTGTGAGGCACAAGCCTGTGAAATCTGTCTTTGGTCTTGTTTGGGCGTGAGGGATTATGGTGGGTTTGTCCTGCAGCCCCCAGCGCTTTATGTTTGCACTCTGGCTGATGGGGAAAATGTGTAGCGACCAGTGGATTCAGAGTTGCTGGGCTATGTTTCTTTATTCAATAGATGACGTGTTGGCAGAATATTCTCCGAATTCACAGGTTAATCAGAAAGTCAAGCACAAAATGCTTGATAGAGGCCTTTTCAGCCACAAAATATAACCAAAAAATATTAATGAAGGTTTTTATTATCAAAGCAAAAGGCAGAAACATTGAAAAGGATTGTAAAAACAAATGAACAGTAGATTTAACTCCATTTCAAAATGTAATAATTTAGTAGTTTCCACTTCCTTATTTCTTATTCATCTGTGTCAGGCTGATACACTTGTCAAAAGCCTTTTTTTTCAGTATGCACACAGGACAGTTGTGTTGTCTAGACGCTCTGCCCTCTGTGTGCTTATTGAAATTCAAATCAGATACTGTCTGTGATTCACCTAAAAGCCTTTCAGCCGTGTCAGCCCTGAAATGAATTCCCAAGCCAAAGAAAAGGAGCAGTTGCATGGGTTCACACAGAGGTCGCACTTTCTATCTTCAGATATTTTAATTGCGAGTCGGCTTTATGAGATTTGGTTCAGTGAAGAGGGAGAGAGGGATCAAATGCAGTCACAGTTATGAGAAAGGTTTGAATATATACTTTATAAGCAAATATGATGGGAATATAGAGCCTGTATGATGCTGCACAAGACTGGGATGCATCCGTTATTCATACGTTGATTGCATATTTTCCTCGTTAATACCATCCTTGATTTTATTTTCTTTACAGAAAAGAGTCTCAAAATCCTGCACGTTAAGCTCTTTTGATACTACCTTCTCCTGCAAAATAAACACCCATAAAGATGAGTCCAGGTGCATTTGGATTCTTCTCAGATATTAACACCTGATTTGCATGCAGTCAGATGCAGAGGAACCAGCTGGACACTTGATAGAGCAAATTACAGGAAAGGAAGCTCAATTGCCACTAAAGAACAAGCACTTTAGGAGGTGATACAAATATGAAACATGAGCAGTTCTTTTAAAAGTCAGTAAAACATTGTTTATTTCAGAATATGCAAACTTAAGTGATGAACTTACAGTACTCTTGTTGGGTTTGCTAAAAGAGATTTATTGTTATGTTTTTCTAATGCTAGCTTGTGCCGATGCATTAAAAAGTCTCCAGTACACAAATATATCACATATCTTAAGTGTAAAGACAAAGAATTGAAGTTGTGGTGATACTGTATGTTGGCAGGAAGGGAATTCCAGTTCACATTAATGTACTGAATTTCTTTTCTCACCTATAAGATACCAAGATGTCATGCTCTAAAAATCTGATTATTATCTGATTTCTGGATTTATATTATTCATGTGATCATCTAGATAACATAATGTGATCTGCTTTATCAGATAACGTCACATTTATCAGCATTATATGGTCATGTATGTTGCTTTGGATGAAAATATCTTTTGTTGCTGGCCTGTTTGTCACTTTGAGCTCTCTAAACTGCTGCACATGCAACTTATCCTGATAATTTCTTTCCTGAAATGCTGTTAACTTTATGACTTCTGGAACAAACATGTTGGATTGTGACCTTCCTCCTGCATCGTCTGTCCAGGTCATACAGGTCAAGTATCCTGTTTTAGCATGGAGACACTTTTTTTTTTTAGTTTTTTTTTTTTACCCTTTTTACCCGCATCTCTCCTTCTCCCACCTGTTGGCAGTTTCCAGAGAATTTCCCTTATTTTATAATCCAGAACTTAACTGGTATGGTCAAGGTCCTGCTGTGGAGTTTTGTGGTTGTGCAGTATCAGCATCTCACCCGTAGATGTATTCCTTTCTACCATTAAAAAGAATAACTACCGTATTTTTTGGACCACAAGGCACACTACATTATAAAATGCAGCCTCAATTACGGAGCCTATTTTTGTCCTCAGATCACACATAAGGCGCACCGCGTTATTAGGCGCATGCTAAAACGAAAGTAAAACAAAGTAATGAAAGCAAAACAGTGTTTGGTTGAACTTTATTCATTTTTTATCTTAAAACAGACACATATTTTTAATCAGTCTGTTGTAACAAATCCGTTGTAACAAAAGTCCTCATCTACGGTAGCAGAATTAAACAGCTGATCAATTTCGCCATCAAGCATACCAGGTTCTCTCTTTGTCGTTAAGTATCATTGCTGGGTGCATGTTCAGCAATAATACCGGCTTTTGTGAAAAAGATACGCGGAGATATATTAGCCCAGGCATCAACAATCCACTCAAATATGGTGGCGTAACTCGCCCGACGCCGCCTCCCAGTCTTTGTGTGTTAGCAGTCTGTCATCCATCGCTCCCGTGGTACTCGCAACTTAGCTTTAAATGCCCCTTTAACACTAATGTCCAGCGGTTGTAGTTCTTTCATTAGCCCTCCAGGGATGATGGCAAGCTCAGAATTCATTTGCTTTACTAGATTTTTCACAGTAGCGGTGAAATGGGCGCGCATGGAGTTGCAGATCAACAGAGACGGTGATGCGTGAAAAAAGAACCATCCGGTCTCTTTACATACACCTCTCTCAGCCACGCTGTCATTTTCTCCTCGTATTACACACCTATGATGGCAGGAAATGGTCTTACAGTCAATCAAACAGAGCGCTTATAAAAATCGCACAACATTTATACAGATTTTGCGATACAGTACACACATAAGGTGCACCGCCGATTTTTGCGAACATGAGCAGCTTTTAAGTGGTCTTCATGGCCAGAAAAATATGGTACATATGATTGGGTGCTTTTTACAACAGTGGTGGTTTTTTTCAGCTTCTCCCTCTTCCTACGTCACCACGTCTTGGGTTTTTAGAAGCTGTAATGAAATTTTGACAGAAACTACTCTAAAAGCCCGAATAGTGTATTTATAAGTGTGTTTTTATTCAACATAACTTCCAACAATATTTTTCTACATACTGATTTGAGTGGGGCTCTAACCTGCAACATAGTGTTTAATGTCAATATTGACGAATAATGCTTATAACAGCAGATTATGCTATCTAAGTGTTACGGGTCCCAGGTATGGTACCACAGCAACAAAGAGATTCTCTGTTAACGGAGAGGTAAGGATGAGCAGCAAGCAGGAACACATAGACAGTCTGTCGTCCAGGTTGCGTCTCTTTATTTAACAACTGTATCACCAGAATGTGTAATCCCTTAAATGTCCATGGCTATATCAGCACATACCAAGGTACATAAACATGTCCAGTTCAATAATCATAATAATTTAGCATTCCTATTTCCATATTCACATCCATTCATATCCTCAGCGGAAATGGTCACTGCAGTACACTTTCTGCCATAAGTGTATGAAAGCTACTATGATTTCATAGTACAACTTATTGTAACTGAAGCATCTAAAAGCTAATAATTTATCTGGACTGTACACTTAGGAACACAAGGGCCACTTAGTGAAATATCTTCAAACAAACACATTTGGGATCAATAACTAACAATACAGTTTTGACATTAACTTCATTAAGTCCCACATTTATCTTCTTATTAACAAGTGCAGCTTATAACTCTTTCCAAACCTACGGTGTGCGGGAGACCCAAATAAATCAATGAAATAAAAGTCTAGCATTGTGCCTGCAAGGCAGCACTCAGGTAAAAAAAAAACCCAGACACCCGCGCCGCTGCGGTGTTCGTGCCTCCCGGTTGCGTCTGAAAGGCGGACGGAAGTGCTCACCGACAAAACAACCCGGAACAAAGTTTTTCTTGTGTACACAGTTCCGCGTTACCACCACATACTCTCATGTTCTCCCGTCAGGTATATTAAGGGCACAGGAGCCTAACTTTGGCTGTTCTGTTAATAAGATGCATGTTTAATTAAATAAAATTGGATGCACATTTACTGCACAATTTTTGTGGTGTACCACATAAGCATAATCTGCACTTTCTAAAAAAAAAAAAAAAAAAAAAAAAAAAAAAAAAAAAAGAGTATTAGCAACTGCCTCAATTTTCCACGTGTTGATACACTGAACTGTGCAAAATTAGCTCCACACTGTCTGTGATCAAGAATAGCTTATGACAAGAGATTCTCATCGAGGCGCATTATCACAATCACAAATACTCCACGGTAGCATCTGGACAGACGGCGCAGGAGGAAGGTCATGATACAACACATTCTAGAAGTCCTACAGTTAACAGCATCTCAGGCAAAAAATAATCCCGATAGCATCACATTTGCTTTAAATGAAAATGTCTGCAACATGAATGTGATGTTTGTGGTCTTTCCTGCTGTTAGCGTTTAATGCGTTATTTTTTTCACGCAAAAATGGATATTACTGTAATCCGTTGCTTAGTAACTTGTACCTTGTACACTGGAAACAAGGTACAAGCTATGGTTTTGACCAAGAAATTCAATTTATCAAAAACTATAAAAACTTTTGAACATGTAAATGAGAACTTGGAGTTAAATATTTGATTTTATTTTTAAATGATGCTTTACTTTTGAATAGTAAAAGGCAATTGTGATGGTTGAGATGGTTGATAACATAGGCTTACCTTTCTCCCATAACCACAGTTTAAGAATGATTTTATAATGTGATTTATTTCATAATGTGATTTATTTTAAAAGGGATAAAAAGTTTAAAAGAAGCAACAAGGTTTGTTATGAGTAGTAAAAACATTTCAGTTAAGAGTTAGATACAGCTAAAAGATTAATTCTTTCATACATTGTTCATAAGAATTTTATTTTGTTCAACCTAATCCATTATGCACGGGTGAGCGGCTAAAGAGGCTTAAATCCTGTTGCTCTGGGATCGATTGGTTCATCCTACCACTAGGGGGATTGCGCGCCGTTTCCTCATTGCAATAAACCCACCGCATGAGGGAAGCAGTAATAATCACTCTTGTTATTCTTTCTACCCTAATTCAGGTAATGGTGAACATTGTAAATGTTCTGATGGTGTTTACAGTTTTTAAATATATTACAGCATGTTTTATGCTAGTTTGAGGAAGTCAAATTGAGGTTTTACGCTATTTTGAGATATAATGGTTTTACCTCAAAACATGCCTTGCTACGGGAAACTAAACAGTTGTCTTTTGATTGTTCATGACTTCATTTGCATTTTCTATGTAAAATGTGTATTTTGGGATTGCAATAAACCCACCGCATGAGGGAAGCGGTAATAATCACTCCTGTTATTCTTTCTACCCTAATTCAGGGGTATAACACAATCACCCCAAAATGGCAAACCAACTAGAAATGGCATGATGGTTTATAATGAAATTTGTTCTTCTTCTTTTTTTTTTAAAAACCACATGAAAATGAAGATTTTGACCAATTTCCAGGTCTAACCAGTTGCATTTAGCCACATCTGGAGAAGTCTAAATGAACAGTTTTCATGCATGTTAGCCACTTAGCACTGGCATGCTAATTGTTGTCTCATTAACAGTATTACAAGATGGCGGCAGTGTGTTAATCTCAATATATTAAAACTAAACAATGTCATATGGCTCAACCTGTTTTAATGTACTATTCTGCATTTTTGTTTTTTTTGTTTTTTTTTTTAGAAAGACTGACATCAGATTTACCTTAACAACCAGCTGCAGAGCTGTGTTTATATGTGTTGTATGTTCCTCTAGAGTCTGCTTGGACACCAAATATAGCTCCTCTTACTTCACATTACCTCCAAATCAAATTGTTCTCATTGGAATCACATTGGTCCATAATCAAATCTGCAGGGCAACAACACTATTTCATTCAACCACTGAAAGAGAGGCGTTGATGTCTCAACTGGTTCGTTGCTTTTCCTCTGCTCGTGTAATGAATCACTCCACTGCTGACCTCGTCGTGTTGTAAACAGCATGACTCTCCTGGTATCAGCTTCAACACTGACGGAGGTATTTAAAGAGTCACAACAGGAGTTTCTTACTGGGAGTTCATTAACTAGAAAGAAAGGCTCAGCTAAGTAATGAACTGGTCTCTTTATAGCTGGTTGGGTATATTGATGTCCCTCAATGATTAACACTCCCCACCCAGGCCAGACCTTCTCAATCTGCCCGGATTTCCATGGCAATCAGAGGTGTCTGTCACCACAGGAGCTTCAGCCTTTACGAAGTTGAAGGTTTTCTGCCTGGTTACATTGATTAAACCTTTTCAAACGGGTGATTGGCTTGTGGATCATCTGCACCAGCCAAGCAGGGATAGAAAATAAAAGGATTGATTGAATTTCATGGTTCTTATCTGAATCTCAGGCATGGATACCCATCTCACCTCAGAGGGTGGGGTGGTTTCATTTTCTCTTGTCAACTGACGAGTGACACAACTACAAGCCGAGACTAGGTTATCTTAAGGCAAAAAGGCAGAATGTCACCATTTACATCCAGCGGATATCTTATCAACTGTCCTCTGATGTTGTGTCAGAAACTGGGTGTGGAGTGGAACAATCAGGCCGCAGGTTTTCTGTGAGAACCAGACTCCTGCACAGCGGGTGAGAAGAGGGGTGGGTTATTCGCTCTTGCCCCCAAAGCCATAAATCAAAATAAATTAAAGCCAGGCCGCCCAGCACATATGTTCCCCTCAGTAACAGGACTTCTCAAAAACAAGGATCGGTGTCATGGACTACTTTGAATCCCCATTACGAGCTAATGTCAAAGAGGTGTCTAACTAAATGCGGTTGCATCATTTAAACTCAAGTCTCATTGAAACTTTAAACAAATGTACCAATGAAGTCACAAAACATTGTTTTGTGTAGCAGAAGACCCACTTTAGAGGATTTTTTGCACTTTTTTTGTCCTGACAGAAAGTAGCTTTCATTTCACATAAAACCATTAGCTACATTAGCTGTATGCTGGGAGCCTGCTCTGGGAAAATCTGTTTTTTTATGAGAACTGATGCTTATCAGGGTGAAGTGTAACGTGAATTCCCTGCACCACTGTAATCTCCACCTCCCTCTTCTGTTACTATTCTGTCTCCTGTGGCAGTAAATTCTCTGCGCAGTCACTGAGCCAATGTTAAGCCTCTTATCACCTTCACTCCTACTGCTCTCTTTTGTTTGCGAGACCTGAAATCTCACTCAAGTCCTTCATGTAAGATCTTACCAGTAATGTCCCTGTTTGACACGAAGGCAGTGTTAACATGTGATGACAAAGAGTGATACGTTTTGATTTTTTTTGCCGAGTTTTCCCATGTAATTAAATTGATTCATAATCTGTCAGATGATTGGAGCATTTTCCTCGAGGGCATCTGTGGCTTTTTGAAATCGCCCCATCCTGAAGATGCTGAAACCACTGAATGGGCTTGTGGCTTAACCAAAGGGTCTTCATTTAATTTCATCCGATCGTCTTAGAAAGAGCGACAGTCCATTTAAAGTAAAGTAATCTGCTGTCCTTCTAGTGTAATTAGCTCTGTGCAATGTCCCACTAAGTGACACACATGAAAAGGCCACAACCTCCATGTCACCCGCTGCTGTAATTAGTGCATTCACACGGAAATCTCAAACTTTTTGGATATCATGCTTAAAAAGTCTTTGAAGATGTGCACTTTAAAATCAGGCATGCATAAATTACACAGTACGGTATCTGCTCTATGTGCACAAATCCACCCCTACAAGGATGTGGTTCAGATGAGTGCATGCTTCAGTTTTCCTTTCAAAAGATTGTCCCTGATCCAGCAGGTCCACTAGCA
Source organism: Telmatherina bonti (assembly GCF_933228915.1). Classification (NCBI taxonomy): domain Eukaryota; kingdom Metazoa; phylum Chordata; class Actinopteri; order Atheriniformes; family Telmatherinidae; genus Telmatherina; species Telmatherina bonti. Next base: position 10,705,336 of record NC_136623.1, read on the forward strand.
TTTAATGGCACCAGATTAACCAGAATTATCAAATGATATGTCTTAAAGTCCTTTTAATAATCCTTAAATTAATTTATCTAACAAGGATCAATCAAAGCAGAGGAGCTATGAGATTTTACAAAATTCAAATAGTCTAAAAATTTAACTCAAATTTCTATTTCTTGCCATAAGACATGTAATAAACTCATTTTCCAGACAGTCTTAAGTGTAATATTTCCAAAATCCTTGTCTGGAAGTTGTGAGATAGTAATATTCTTCAAGAATTTTCTTGGGCGCCATCCAAATGACATTTTGGAGTTATAAACTATTAATAGTAAAACTGGTGAGCCTATAACCTGTTACAGGATTGCGTCGTCTTTGAAGGGAATCCTCCTGTCAAGTGGTGACCTATTCCAGCCAATCAGCGCAGAGCCTGAGGATCCACACGTCCGGGCCTTTTGGCTACTTGCCATCTCACCATGCAGCTTTTCTGTACGTAAGCCGAGGTGTTTGGCTGTTTCTGTCTGTCAGGGTTTATTTGTATTTTCTGTAGTTTTCCACAGTGGCCTTGTAGGGCAGAGCAGCCAGTTTGGTTTCATGAGGGTCATTTTTTTGACGTTTGTGTAAGTTAGAAGTTGGGCTGTCCTCTTTTGTTTTTGGTTGTTTGGCAAGTTGTTTTATTCATTTTTCATTTTGGGGGTGGTCTGTTTGTTATGTTGGCCTTGGCTCTCCCTGAAACTATCGGCCCTTCTGTGTTTTTATCTGTCATGTGGACAATAAATGTAACAAACTAAGGTCTGCCTCCTTACTGGCATCTTCTGGAGTTGTGTCACTCCCTTCTCCTCATAGACCTGCTTGTGGGAACACCTAATTATCCACATTCATTTCCAAACCCCAACCGTTCACAGATGAAACTGTGCAGAAAAGAAAAGAGAGAAGTAGAGAAGGCCTTAAAGTATCCAAAGATGAACCCTGTAAACAATCCCATGTTTCATTTATATGAGAAATTATTGGCAAATAAACACAGGTGAGATGCCACAAGTGGATATATTTACACAGGAGGGTGTACTGAGATGTTGAGCGCTGATGTGTCAATGAATCAAAGCTAAAGCTGCATCAATGGAAGGACTAACGGAGAAGTTCTTAATTTTTAGCCTGTATGGTGAAGCTGATTCCTGCTCTGTCATGGTGTCAGATTGTGACAAGAGAGCAGGGGCTGATGGTTGTGAACATGTGCAGACGGTGTATGTTTTTGGATGTGACGTAGAAGAAACTTTCCCTGGTAAAAATTCATTACTACTAGCAAATAAAACCCTTGCTGAGTAAAGGTTAGAGCGGTGTTTCCATATCACCACAAGAAAAGCCATTGAAGGCCGGTATTGTCTGAGATTTGAACTGCAGGTTTTGCCGGTTTTTGTTAGTTTCTTTCCTTCTTTTTCCATCTATCACAACAAAGCAGAAATTGTGAAATGAAATGACCGTATGTTGCAACCTAAAAATGTTCAAATTCCCCCCTTTAAAAAGAAACCCATAGGCTTGAATCCACATTGTCTCCTCTTATTTACCTTGATGACAGCTAAGCTGACTGCTGTTAATGTCTTAACCAGCTTAAAAGGTCATCACCTGGTATGGTTTCCACTCAACATGAATTCATTTGTTGCCTTTTTAGGTGAATAACAGAAACACCATGAGTTTTCTTATCAACCAGCTCCTCTCAGTGACTTAACAAGTGCATATTGTGGCTACAGCCATGATAAAAATATTTAGGTCTCCAAACACACACATCAGATGTTGGTGGAAACTTTAAATCAGCTCTTCAAGGTCAAATTGCTTTAAGAAGTGCAGAAAGAAATCCAAGCAACAGACAGACCAGTGGTGATTAGATCTGAGGAATGTGAAGATTTTCCGTTGCAATGCATATGTGAACAATGAAAAATCAGCGATGCTTTGCAGGTTGTGAGGAAATATTCACAAATCAGGGCAACACTTATGCAGTATTGCCATCGGAACATGCTGCGCCACACATGAAGTTCACCACGATTGTGTCTTTGCTCCTGCCTCATCTTGTTTGTGACCTGGAAACCATTTATAGCCAAATACTTTTTAAGGACTTCTCAGCTTCATCTGAAAGAGGGAAGACTGAGGAGACATGAGGCTGACTGGAGGAGTTGTGAGCAGGGACACACCAGTGTATCCTTTTCAGAAGAGACACATTTATCCTAAACTGTTAACTGAATCATGAGTAAAAACCATAAACTGTTTATAAATACATGGGCGGAGCCTCCGTGACGTCACCTATAGGTTTCTGAAGAGCTGAATTGAAGCTCGGTGGGCAGTTCCTACCATCGCCATCTGAGAGGCATGCGCGTCGTCTCACCTGAAAATACAAATATGAGCAAAGAGGTGGAGCTGAGAGGGGGGCTGTGAGTGTCATGGTGGATGAATGACATCGAGCGAACTCCAAGCTTTCTGTAGCTAAGAGCTAACAGAACGAACATGGAGATAACAGGAGCTAACCAGCTAACGGAGGTAAGCGGGCTAAAGCTTAGTCACGTTGTTAACCGGCTAAAAACCACAGTTGTTCTATATTTTTACTTGAAGCGGGAGATCGGGTACCTGTCAATTATAAGGACACGCCCCTAAATATGCCGAACTTCGAGATTAAATCACTTTTAAACGGACGAGTTAGAAAAAAATTCACTCCCCCCACAGTTGTCATGAAAGTAAACCTGACCTAATAAATCTAAAATGGATTTTTGAATCAGGCTGTAAACATGTTTATTTCTGCTGTGAAGTTGGTCTTTTTAACATGGGAGTCTATGGGGATTTGCTCTGTTTTGGAGCCCCTAGTAGATGAAGGGGGAACTGCAGTTTTATGCACTTCCGCATAGGCTTCACTTTTTACTGCCGAAGGCTCTGTCCATCTTTCATATACGGTCTATGGTAAAAACCTACTTTATTACAGAAACTTCAATCTTGACAGGATACAAATGACCAAATAGAGCTGAAACAAAACAACGTTAAGGTGACAGCTTTGTTCCCAAACATTAAAAAGACACTGAAGCACTGATGTTTATTTGGTTGATGTGTTTCTTTTCTGGAGGGAGGAGGGTACAGTTTCAGCACGATGTGTAAGGTCTGGTTGTTTAACTGACAAACTGTAAATTTAGTGCATAAATTAGTGCAATAATGCTGAATAATGACTAAGTCTTTCATGCACCCCTAAGTATTTATTAACTGCTTTATAACCATAAAAACAGATAGAGACAATACCATAACCGTAAAGCTAAAGCCTTGGACATGTTTGCTGCCAGAAACATGTCCGTGTACGTATCATGTCACCAACACGTTGTCTGCATTCATTGTACATTGACATGAGGTAACGTGTCGCATGTGTGAGGTGCAATATTGACTTTAACACTAGCGGCGCAAACACGTGACCAGAGGTAAACACAATGGTGGATAGTTTTGAAGAGCAAAACTGACCTTGTTAGCAATTACCAGCCTTTTTGTAATAGTTCCTCCCTGTTTCACAGTGACAAACACTCATATCTAACAGTTAGCAACAGGTTGGTAAATCGTTTACTGAATTACAAGATTACTAGCACATTGACTTCTTCACTAGTTCAGGATTAAGTCCTCTGTACTGCCCCCTAGTGGTGACCTCCAGTATTGAGCATTTTGTCTCCAGCACATGTTGTTTGTTAGCAAGTTTTTACAGAGAAGTAGCTGAATGTTGTCATGTACCAAAGTGTACTCAACAAGTATATTTCAGCCTTAAATACAGGTGGTCCTGTAGTATTTTTTTTTACCTTGGATATGTCACAGCAAAGTCAAAGATGGGCGCACAGGATGTGTTAGCAATGAGGTTTTAGCCATATTATCTTTAAAGAATCAATTTCCAGGTGTTGTGGCTCAGTGCTGATGAAAGCTGCTGAACATGATGGAAAATACGGTTCATTCTTCACACCCCTTACACCAGGGATTTTCAGCTCAGCCCCATGAGAGCTGCATTCCTGCAGGTTTTCAATGCAACCCTACCTCAACACAACTGGTTCAATGCACAATGAATCATTACTATGAGTCAGGTGTATGCTGTGATTAATGTGGTAGTAAATAATAACAAACTAAAAACAAATGTGACATCTGCTATAAAGTTTGCTGTACCAGCTACTTACTCGCAAAAGACAGCTCCCAGATGAATATGTAACTAAGTATCCATGATGTTGACACTGAATAGTTTGCTTTCAGCTCATTTGTGTAAGTATTGTTTTGATTCCGGGTTCCAGTCTCAGCAGGAGCCTTTGTGTGTGGACACTGTACGTTCTGGTTGTGCCTGTGTGGGTCCTCCAGCTTCCCATCACAATCCAAAAACATACAATTTACTTTAATTGCTGATTGCAACTTTTTGCCTGGTGGTAAGTAGGATGTACTCTAAACCCCAGAGACACTGAACAGCACAGTGCAGAGAATGAACAAACCAATGTATACACATTTTGTAAAATAAATTAACGATTTATGACTTATGATTGATCAGTTATTCCACCTGTAGGTATCGTTCACGCTGGTTCCCCCGACACAGATCAGCCGGGAGCTGCAGAGCTATGCAGTCGGACTGGTGACTCCAGAGTGGAAAATCACTCCTGCATGAATCGATGAGTCAGCTCATGTTTTGTCCTTTTGTCTAACAGCGTGGACATACAGGATTTGTAAACACAACTGTGTAAACAAAGCTGGCAGGCTGAGTGATAAACTCATAAATACTATAAATAATAATAACACTAAAACATTTAATTAAACCTGAAATCAGACACAGTAGCCATGTTGTTTTTACTGTGATTTCTGGAAGTCACATTACTGTGTTGAGTTTATTTACTGCCGTCAGTCAGGTAAACAAAGTCTGGATGGAGACAGGTGAGACGTAAGCAAACCTGTTTGCATTTGCAGACATATTTCCTCCCAGATTGCATTCTTCTGCTTTGTGGTTGAACTGGTTACTTTAGACCTATTGTTTGTTTTAACTCTTAAAAAATCACCATAACAATTAAGTTAATTGTCTATTATACTCCAATATATAAATGTTCTTTGTAAATGTAATCACAGTGGTCATATTCAGTATAGTTTTGACGATGGAAGGATGATTTCTGAAGTAATGGGGTTAAAACAGAAGATTAGGAGCCGCGTTGTGTTGTATTTAATATGTAAAAAAGGAAACCAAACTGATTGTGTCTCATTTTGGATGAAATCAGACAAGAGCCTGAAAGCCAGATCAGAATATAAACACTGGAGCCTCATTAGCAATCTATCTTTGGGGCAATAGAGAGGGGAAAAAAAAAAGAAAACTACACACAAAGTAGCTTTGTCTTCAGGCAGGGTTTGATATGCTGCAGAGAGGCCCCTGATCCCAGAGGACTGAAAGCAGACACTTCAAAAGTTGCTACTGTCCAGCTTTTGGAAGAGACAGATGATGCCTTGTTCAGCACGAGGACCCACTGATGTGGTTTACAGTTACCTCTTCATTTACTACCACCTAAAGTCATTAGATTTCAGCCACCATTCAGAAAAATCTAATATATATGAAGACTGGAAAGAGCGGGAGACCTGCAAGCTCTTTATCTGCTCGTCAGATATGATGCAGGAAACTTCAGGCGGGGGAATTCTGGGTGCATTTGTTGTGCATGCAGACAGGAAAGGAAAAGTAAACGACACGAGAAGAGATGGATGACTCAGGAGGAAAAAGAGGATCATGTGATCGAGACAGATTAGATGTGTTATGCAGCTCAAAGTGCATTTATTTTTAGCATAACCAAAAATATATGCAGCGATTGTTAGGATTTAATCGTCATGTTTGGTATTTAGCAGCAAAGTTTCTGCTTTTCAGAATAAATTCTTGAGGCGATAACGGAGATAAACCGGAGCTGTTTGAACTGTTATCGTGTTGCTTTAAGAGGAAACATACCGAGATTCTTTAGATGTTTTCATGCTTCATTGTGACAAAGCAAATGAAAAAAAAAATGCAAAGCAACATGTACAGCTTGGAGTAATCTGAGTGAAAACAGTTTGTAAGTCAAGGACTTCCAGCAGATAAAGAATTCAGTCTGTGACACATCTCTGAATGCAAAAGTGGAAAAAAACGGCGCACAAAGTAGATAAAACATCAAGACATGCTCTGACGAAAGAGACTAGAAGAAATTTCTCCCTTGTGTTCCTGAACTTTCAGTCAACCCCTCACAGAGAGAGAGAAAACTGCAACAAAACAGAACAGCCTGACTGTTTTTGTGCACAGCGTTCTCCAAGTTCAGCAGCTTTTGATACAATAGGCTCTCCCCACAGGGAGCAGCCGTGACGTGTTCGGAAAACTCAAGACCTGCTCAGCCAGAACAGGTGCATCCTGGTCCAACAGGAAATCTTTAGCTGCAGGCGCTGCGCACTCCCTGACAGACGAGCACACGAGCAGGCGGTGCGGTTCTAGGAAGCAAAACCTTATCTGTTTATTTCTCAACATCTGCACTCCATTTTGTCCCCCCCCCCCCCCCTCTTCAGTCAGAACTGCCAAGAGAATTACATGCAGTGTGCAGAGGCATGACACAGAATTTGACATTTTCAGGTCTCTCTTTTCATTTCCAGTCTGATCCGTCACTTTTTAAATCCCGTTCTGGGAGCGCTGACAAAATTTCCCCTCTTGTCTGATTCCTTGTGTGTTTTAGTGTTTCTGCATGTGCAGCTGCTGATAAGATTTGATGACATCTGCATCTGAGAGCTCGCAACATGTTTGCAAAGGATGCTACGAGAAAAGAGAAGAGGAACTTTCTGGAACCTTGGGAAGCTTTTCGGTCATTGCTAACAGAAGATAAGAGAGGAGGAGGTTGGAAATGAAAGACACGAAAGGTTTTAAATGGATCCAGGATGTACAGTTAGCATGTCACTTCCTCCCTTCCTTGTATCATCACAGATCTTTCCAGTGATGGAAAGTGACAGGCTCCCCCATAAGTTAAAGTTCAATATAAAGTTTATGTTTTACATGAGTAAAGTCATTGTTGTGTAAACGTCTCCGTCATCTCTACAGAATGACTTATGTGACGTATGAGCTGTTTCTTTGGCTGAGAACATAAAGTTAATCTCTTTGTTGTTTCCCACATTGAGATTGTTCAGAACAATGTTTTGCAAACAGATGTTTTTGTAAGGAAACACAAAGTTCGGTGAATGCCTCATTGTGTCTCGGATTAAGTTGAGTTTTTTTAACCTTGAATCAAACAAAAACAAAAGTAACTCTTTAAACCGGATCTGTTCTCAACCTCAAACAGATGATGCTAAACTGTTCCAAAATGGCCATTTAGAAGAAATCCCCTGATTCGTTCTTCACTTTATCAGAGTTCTTTGCAGAGGTAATCTTTGCATATTCATTCGTTCAGCCTGAACAGCTTAGTCCGATTCAGGGTCGCAGGGAAGCTGGGGCCTATCCCAGCAAGCATTGGGCTTGAGGCAGGGTACACCCTGGACAGCTTGCCAGTCCATCATAGGACCACACACAGAGACAGAACAACCATTCACGCACACACCCAACTCCAAGAGACCATTTAGGGTAACCAGTTAACCTAACATGCATGTCTTTGGATGGGAGGAAGCCAGAGAACCTGAAGAGAACCCACACATACAAGAGGAGAACATACAAACTCCATGCAGAAAGGCCACCTGTTGAGCCTCCCCCCAGCCAAGGATCGCACCTTCTTGCTGTGAGGCCACCGTACAGCCCATCTTTCCATATTGTACTATGAAGTGACATTGTTGAAACTACAGCTTAATACTGTAGTTTAGTTGTAGCCTGCTCTGCACGCTTTAGACACGTTCCTCCTCCGAAACACTTGAGTCACATTATTCCTCATCAAGTTCTTTGCATCCTGGAACGTGCAGAACAGCGGGTCCTGAGGACCTGGATTGAGAAACAATGTCTTAATAATTCCAAAGAGATGCTCATTTTCATCCTGGAAGTGTGTTTTTTTTTCTTTTTGGCAAGCCTGAAACTTCTTCAAACGGTGTTATGAGCCATTTAGCTACATTTATTCTTTACCAGTTACACCAGTAACACATGGCAATGGCAGTTTTGTTGATATGGCACATTTCCTTACATGTAAACACAAGGCGCTTTCCATTCAACAAACATATGTATATGTTCATGGCCTGTGATGTACATTTACACACACAAGTACACTGGCAGACATACATGTAAGTACAAAAATATACATGAAAACCAATATAATTGGTGCATATTAACAATCACAGACAGCAGTATTCAATTCAGTTCAATTAAACTTTACTTATTGCGTCAAATCATGGCAATGCCATCTCAAGACGTTTTACAGAGAGAGAAAAAAACCATAATGAAAGCCAATTCATAATAGCCTATATAAGGAAACCAACAGATTGATCTCCCATCCTGAGCAAGCACACTGGCGACAGTGGGAAGGAAAAAACTCCCTTTTAACAGGAAGGAAACCTTCGGTTAAGTAAAACAGGTAAGTGATTAGTACATTTTTATTAAGTTTGGTTTTAAACATCTTAGTTGGTGAGCTCATGTCAGCAGTTTGTTCCAGAAAATATGAACCACAGAACCTGAAGGCATCATCTGCAGCCTTGGATCTGACAGGAACAACTGGATCTGCATCTGCTAGCCTGAGGAACCAGATGAGTTCATCATACACAGCAGCAAGTCAGAGATGAACCAAGGGGCTCAGCCATTTAGTGCTTTAAAAACCAGTAAAAAGAAAACAGGCAGCCAATGAAGGGATTTCATGTTCACTGATATTTACACATCTCCATTTGTTCTCTACTATGACTCCAGTATAATTCACATCAGCTTTGTGGTTGCAGCGATAACACTCGTATCATGAAGAGGAGGCCATATTAGAGCAGAAGCCTAATTCATAGGCTCAAACTGTCAAAGTCCAGGTTGTTTGATATGTTCAAATTCAGATACTTTGAATTTTCAATATCAAACCAATTTTATAGCAGAACAATTTAACCCCCATGGTGCCCAAGTCTCGTCCTCGAGATCTACTATCCTGCAACTCTATCCAGGACCTCTGACCTAACCGTATGCGAACAGCAAGCACACCCTCTTCCCATGCATGCATGATGAAATCATCATGGAATCAGGTAAACACAGCCCCTAATAAAAAAAACCATCTTGTGCATAATAACATATATTGTTATTAATTAATGACAGCAGAATCAGTGTCTTCTTCATTGTTATACAAGCAGAAACACAGTACTTTGTCTTTTTTTGGGGGGGATTTTTTTCCCCCAAAAACATAACAAGGTAAAGTGTCATGTGTTAGTGTTCATTAGAAGTTTTCAGTGTACAAGATTTTGTTTGTATCAGAGGATTTCCATGTCTGGATATCTGGATAGAAATACTTTACAATATGAAGAGGGTGTGCTTTATTTTTCATGACAACAAAACAGTAAAGTACTAACAAAAACGATACTAAAAAAAGGAGGCTTGTTTGTGTCAGCCTTATCAAAGGAAACATTTAAGATATTAATATTTGTCTGAGCGTATTGTGTGTAGCCTTCTCACAAACCTGCCTTAACACTGTAAGGTGACAACAGCGTAAGGTATTAGTTGAGATTGTTTTGGCTCAAGCGGTCTTCACTGAGCAGTGACCAGACAGGAAAGGGGATCAGAAAGAGAGGAGGTGACAAGCAGCTAAGGGCTTCAGGCCAAGAAGTCCAGATTGAACCTGGTCCAGCGGCGCTGAGGAACTTTTGCCTCTTTACATCTGGGCAGCTGCTCGACACAATTCAGATGACTAACGTCATGAAATCACATGGCTTTGTCACCTTAATGTCCTTTAGTCTACATAGAGATGCAACTTACGTGATGGAACTCAGTACCTACACACTTACTTACCTTTAAAGTGGAACTATTCTGTGCATTTCAGGCTAATTTATTTTTATTTCTGAGCCCAGAAGGGCTGGGATTGATCGAGTTATTGTCACAAATGGCTTTATTTACTTCAGACCGACCCTCTCCGTAGGCTGTCAGATCAGCCTGTGGGCAAAACGAGTGGATTGAGACTCTTCCGCATTAAGCCCCGCCTCCCGCCACTGCACTACATCGGGAGCGCGCACCGCAACTGCTTTCACCGTCATTGTAACATCTCATAAACAGAAGGATTAGGCTCATATGAACTCAATAAAAAAAACAAACTACAATGTCAACACATAGCATACAGCCCTACATGTTGGAACCTGAATCAGACCCTGAAAACGAAGTGGAAAACAGCAACCCACAGCAACGAATGCAGCAGGATGTCTCTCTTTGGTAAACTCACCAGCCATCGTTGGAAATAACTTTATCCCACGTTTTCCACCCGCCTGATGTATTTGCACATGCCCTTGTTAACCAGTAGAAGGTAACCAATCACAGAACCTTATCCCCCGGGACGTCACAAGGATTTCCAAGTAGAAAAAACTCTCTAGAACGACGCGTTTTTCGTCGCCATGGAAACCGAACAGAGAGCGTGCTGGAACTCAAACTCAAACTCAAACACGCGTTTAGGTGATAAAAAACAGTGCCGTTCACATGTCTGATGAGGATTCAACACTGTAACACTGTAGAAAGCTCAGAAAACTCCAAATACCATCATAGCACCCCTTTAATGATGATGTCATTCTGCTACGTTATAGTTTTGTACAACTTTCCAGCTTTTATAATCACTTGAATCAGAATGTTCTCAGGTCAGTGGGATGAGTTTAAAACGGTTGGGCTCATAAAAATGTTCATGCTACGTGGTGGCTTGTTTTATATTCATGCATCACAGCTTTAGCAACGACATATGGAGACTCCACAACACAAACTGCCTCCAGGTACATTCCCATCTCATGATAAACTGTGAATTCATTCAAGTCATGTGAACACACACCTGTCACAGGGTGTATTCAAGTCTGTGCAGGCCACACAGTTTCTTTGGTGGTTGTACAATCTGACCCATCAGGTTACACTTGTTGGTGCCCTGTGAAGAAAAAATTCACAATGGTCACAGAAATAACTTCAATCTGACTAAAGTAAGAGATAAAAATTCTATATTTAACCAATGAAAGTCAGACATTTCTTTTCAACCATGCTTCAGCAGAATTATATATATATATATATATATATATATATATATATATATATATATATATATATATATATATATATGTATATATATATATATATATATATATGTATATATATATATATATATATATATATATATAACAAAAATCATGAAACAGGTGTGGGTACCAACAATTTTATCCACATCTGTAAATTTCCAGACCACAAATGATCTGCTGGACCTAAAATAAAGAAGAAAAACAGGTAAATAAGCTTAAAACAGCAACATTTAGATTGAAAGAAGCCATTTAAGCTCATATAGATGTATTTTGTTGGTGTGTTGCAGTGTGAGGAGGATTTCAGCAGCATCTCGGCCTGCAGCATCAGTTGTTGCTCATGCCTTCATGGATGCTGCTGTTCTATTTCTGCAGTGAGAATATGTGGGTTGGTTTTGTTGCCACACTGTTGCCTTCAGCTGTCCCAGTAGGGGAGGAGGGGTGAGCATACCCCAGTTCCTCCCCGTTATTCCCCTGTACTCTCCTCTACCCCCTCGTTTTCTCTTTCACTACCGAGTGCTCACAGAGACAAGCGAACACAAACTAGACAAGGCAACTAGGTCAACCTCCAGCTATTAAACTCCTGTTTGCCTGTTGAGACAGCGGGACAAATGGGTTCTACTTCAACTCAGACACAAACAAAAGGCCTTCACATCCATCGAGGAGCGGAGCCCCACTTGCATCCTAATGAAGTGCGAGTGCAGCGATGTGCATTCTCCCAGTTAGTTTGCTTACTGACCAGGAAACACGAGGGATTACGCAATGACACAATGGTAGCCTGGTGGCGATAAGGACGGAAAAAAACTAACTAGAGCGACAGCTTTTTTTTCTTTTTTTTTTTGCGTGGTGGAGCTTTTGATCTTCCAGTTTCCAAGAATTTGCATTTCATAATAGGGATGTCCCTTCCCTCCTGCTGCTGATAGATTGCAAGTAGCCTCCCTGAATGAAAACCTGAATTATTGAAGCACATTGTGGCAGGCCACACTGCATTCATGTCCTGCTCAGTCACATTATTTGACTGAGCAATGGGGCTTTTTTGAGAAGTAAATCCAGAGAGGAAAAAAGGGCTTGGTTAGCTTTACAGGATTTGTTCTAAAACTTGTAGATGTGCTTTGTTTTGCAGATTGGAGGTAGATACTGTACTGAGGACTGCATGGTGAAACATCATGATCTGCAAATAATGCTACAGTTCTCACCCAATGATCAAATAAATTAGGACAGAGTGTCCAGACAAAGCCAAGCTACGGTTTGTCCAACTGTCTCCTCACAGGGTTCACAGGTTACATTTGTATAACGTTAAAGATATCTTGGTATCTTAGATGAATCTCTTTCTTTGACTCAGCTGGTCAAAAGGTTCAAACTGAAGCCAAGTTTCTCATTTTGGGATGAAATCTTGTCTTTCATTTGACTTGAAAATAAGATTAGTTACTGCCAGCTTTATGTTGGTTTTAGATCATGATGATGAAATGTACATGCATGCATCTGTGTAATCAGGATACTGTGTATCACGTTGCTCTAAAGTTCATCCCAAACTGGAGATCTCTTCAACATTTTATTACACAAGTGTGTTGGATGGTCATCTTAGTCAATGCAAAGACTAATCATCAGCATTTTTATTTTCAATTTTTAAAAAGTATGACAGAGACAAGTGATGATGTTAATCAAATTTCTTCAATGTACTCAGTGGTTGTTAAAGTTTTAAATAACATTTCATTGGTGTATTTCAGGTTGTATGGTTAAGAAAACCCCCAAAATGGGTTGCTCCTCAAGAAAATGCCCAATGTGTACTATGGTTCAATGGAACAAATTCACTCACAGTCAACAAAACGACAGGTTAAACTAGAAAAGCACAAACTTCTGCCAAGGGTCACAATTCTTCCCATATTGTATTTAGTTATTCTCTTTCTAAGGCATATTCTGGATCATAGCATCCAGAATGATTTCTTTACCTGGATCAATCTTCGATGTATTTTTACAACCTGTTGGAAGCTTGTCCTGTGTTTTTTTCTCAGGCGCTCCAACCGTTTTTGTTGGAGTTACGTGCACAGTTGTGGTAAATTGTCACAATATTAAAGAATCTGATCTTAAAAAAAAATCCTGGATCCAAATGGTGTTTTGGATCACCAACAAAATTAAATCAGTTCTTCCTTTTCACGTTTTTAACAACTCCTAAAAAAATTTTATGAAAATTCGTCCGAAACTTTTGGAGTTATTGTTGAACACAAACAAACAAACAAAGAGATAAACGATGGGAAAAACATGACCTCCTTGACGGAGGTAATTACAGACGACATTTTCCATCATGTCGCTGAGTTTATGCTCAACAAAAGAAATTTATGGAAAGGTGACCGTGTTGAGACAGTGCATAGAGGTGAATAAAATAAAATAGAATTGTTGGAGCCATTTTTCTTTATTGTTATTTAATCTTCAGTTATCATAGCTTTGTGATATTTTATGTTTAAATGTTGAAGTTCAGTGTTGCAGGAAAATGACTGGTGACGTGCAGGTTGCTAAATGTTGATTGGCAGTTAGACTCGGTCTATAATAAACAAAAAGAAAAGAAGATCAGAAGCCACTGGACCTTGGAGCAACACAGTCTTTTGACCTACACTGCTTTTAATTTTGTTTGTAGAAAAGTCTGGATTCAAGTTTCTTTGTGTAAATTTTGGTTTTGTTTTTTGTCATTAAAACGACCAAAAGAAGAACTGGTTTATGGACTTTTGCTTCCTGAAGAGCGTGTGTTGAGTACAAAAGAACCCTGAGCTACAAAGCTAATGGGTCGGCCCTGCTGCACCCACAAGAATAAAATAAAATAAAATAAAATAAAAATATCTGCTCATTTCCAAAGAATCATCTATTCATTTGCATTTTTAATAAACCTGTTCAATCGGAAAAGGACTTATGAGCACCCTGTGTGAGTGTGTGTGTATTTGTATTATACAAATACACACATTATTACAAATTGTATATAGACATTTTAAAAGCTAAACTCCCATCTTATTATTCCAGTTGTTGATATATTTTAGTCTGCAACCACCACTGATATGCAGGATTTACAAGATCTATTACAGAGTTGATTACTAACCATGATGTCACTGAACAAACACAGCAGTCAGCAGGATAATAATAAAGCATTTCCTGCACCACAGGAAATGCTTTATTGGTGCTTCTCTCTTGCAGGTGCAGTGAGCTCATTCTGCTGGGACAAAACAAAAATGTAATTCAAAACCTTAAATTATAGCCTGTGAAGTCAAGTAACAACAGCCATTAGTGTTGTTTTCCCATTTCATCAGAAAGGAGGAAGATAGATTATAAAACGCCCATTGTTTAAGGCTTCAAGGGTCTGACCGCATATGAATGAGTTACGGGTCGTCTTCAGATACACGGATGAAAGGGTGTAAGATTTCAATGATGTTCAAGCATTCATATTGTGTGTGTTCAGACTGCTGGAGCTTTTATCTCTGATGCATCTGACCTCTTGATTCAGAGGTCAAAGAGTAAAAAGACCACTTGTACAAGACACAAAAGAGATCATGTTTAGCTTTTGTAAGAAAATTTATTTTTATTTTTCTTCTTCATTTTTATTTATTTATAATTTATTTTCTTATATTTTATTCATGGATCTAATATATGTATTTTATTTAACCATAGTCTATCTATTTATTTATTTTATAGAATCATAAATCAAGCATAAAAATGCAAATAAATTTAGGGTCTTTGTATTTTTGCTGTTAAAGATTATTAATTTATTTATTATCGTTGAGGAAAATGGACATATTCCTATAAATTTGTCTCATTGCTTTTGGAAAATACACAAAAGAAAATTTCATAAAAGCAACACAACAACCAAATGTGCTGTGCATCCAGAGTGCAAACAATTACCAAATGCAAAGATTTCAACCAATTTTGACGTGATCCTAAATGTGCTTTATGACCACACTTTTTGCCCGTTTTATCTTCTTTAATAATAGAATATTTCTTTTTGTGAGAGTAAATGTGATGCAGCGTATGGTAGTAGATTAAAAGTTATAAAAGTGCAGCGTCAGATGGGAGTTAAGGCTTCTGTAATTACATGATATACGTCTCCGACACAGAGGCCCAAAACTACTCTTGATTATAGTTGGTGACACAGTGCAGAGCATTCTCACTGTTCGATCCAAAACCAACCCATTTAGTGGAGGAAGCCGTAAAGCTCCCAAGCTTTTAAGTAGATTTATGGTCCTTTGACGTCTCTACATCCTCTGCAAGGCGTATGCATACAACAGCAGTTCTGGTTAAACTTGACTAGAACAGTGTAAAAGGCTGTTTTATGCTGAACTGACCCTTTGTTATGGATGATTACCTTTAGGAAAGGAAACATGTTTTGGCAGTGAAAAAGGAAACCATGTAATTTATTTGAGATGTGAAAACCAGCATCAACTTTAAATATACTTTTTAAATGACTGCAATTGCATCACTTGCCAAATCAGTCGGCGTGCATCATTACAAATGAGCGTGCAACACTATAATGACAGCAATTTCTGTATTTACTGCAAATGACGGGCTGCTGCTGGGTCAGCTGAAAAGATGACATGTTATTTTCTTGCATATTACTTGCATAATACACGTTAAGAATAAAAGTAAACTAATTTTTTTATATTTAGGGTTATCAGTCATCCATCCTTTAAATCTCTGTGCTAAAAACAATGTTCAACATGTTTTCCACCTGAAACAGTCACATAAGCTGTGTGTTAGTAACCCTAAAACATCTCATCTTGGCATCCCATGAAACGCCGCGCCTACATGTAGCATTTAGCATCTCACACCAGAGTCCATGTCATTGTCAGAATCAGTGCTTTAAGTGGAACAAAATAAGTGGTGGTACTCCCTTAATGACTTGCTGTCAGTTTGTCATGCCAATATGGGACAAAAACATGGCTGATACTTACATGTAGATCTTTAAATTAATCTATAGATTAATAGTTTTATAGCACAGAGATGACAAAAAACAAACACAGCAAGTTTTAAATCAAATCCACATTAGCCAAATTCAAAGTGCCATGGAGACACTTTTATGAACTTCAAGCCTCATTGCTGGACATTAAAAATAACACTGAAAAGTAAATACATAAACTTAAAGTTCATTAACCCTTTCATGCATGAATTAATAATAAAAAATAAAAAAAAACAATGCAACATTTTTCACATATTTGTAAAAAAAAACAAAAAACAAAAAAAAAAACAACAAACACTGACATTGTTTATTTATAAAAATACCCTCCTCATTCATGAATATGTGAGAAAAAAGCTTGTAAATAAGTGTCCGCTACAGGGTCACTGCATGAAAGGGTAAAAAACATAAAAAGTTCTACTTTTAGACTTATTTAGCTTATTACCAGACTAATTTAACAGTGTAGTACTATTACACTTTTACTCTGTGAAATATGTTTTTCCCAGCATCAGGTCTGGTCCATAACACTTAGCAATATTATCTTTAATCTAGAAATAATCTTCAAAAACTCAAAATACTGACCAGTCGTACACTTAGTCTGCAGCATCTGACCTTCATTGTCTACTGTAGTAAATGACTGTAAGTAGTACTACTGTAGTAAATGACTGTTAGTAGTACTACTGTAGTAAATGACTGTTAAGTAGTACTACTGTAGTAAATGACTGTTAAGTAGTACTACTGCAGTAAATGACTGTTAGTAGTACTACTGTAGTAAATGACTGTTAAGTAGTACTACTGTAGTAAATGACTGTTAGTAGTACTACTGTAGTAAATGACTGTTAAGTAGTACTACTGTAGTAAATGACTGTTAGTAGTACTACTGTAGTAAATGACTGTTAAGTAGTACTACTGTAGTAAATGACTGTTAGTAGTACTACTGTAGTAAATGACCTTTAAGTAGTACTACTGTAGTAAATGACTGTTAGTAGTACTACTGTAGTAAATGACTGTTAAGTAGTACTACTGTAGTAAATGACTGTTAGTAGTACTACTGTAGTAAATGACTGTTAGTAATACTACTGTAGTAAATGACTGTTAAGTAGTACTACTGTAGTAAATGACTGTTAGTAGTACTACTGTAGTAAATGACTGTTAAGTAGTACTACTGTAGTAAATGACTGTTAGTAGTACTACTGTAGTAAATGACTTTTAAGTAGTACTAGTGTAGTAAATGACTGTTTAGTACTAGTGTAGTAAATGACTGTTAAGTAGTACTACTGTAGTAAATGACTGCTAAGCAGTACTACTGTAGTAAATGACCTTTAAGTAGTACTACTGTAGTAAAAGTATGTTAAGTAGTACTACTGTAGTAAATGACTGTTAAGTAGTACTACTGTAGTAAATGACTGTTAAGTAGTACTACTGTAGTAAATGACTGTTAGTAGTACTACTGTAGTAAATGACTGTTAAGTAGTACTACTGTAGTAAATGACTGTTAGTAGTACTACTGTAGTAAATGACTTTTAAGTAGTACTAGTGTAGTAAATGACTGTTTAGTACTAGTGTAGTAAATGACTGTTAAGTAGTACTACTGTAGTAAATGACTGCTAAGCAGTACTACTGTAGTAAATGACCTTTAAGTAGTACTACTGTAGTAAAAGTATGTTAAGTAGTACTACTGTAGTAAATGACTGTTAAGTAGTACTACTGTAGTAAATGACTGTTAGTAGTACAACTGTAGTAAATGACTTAGTAGTACTACTGTAGTAAATGACTGTTAAGTAGTACTACTGTAGTAAATGACTGTTAAGTAGTACTACTGTAGTAAATGACTGTTAGTAGTACTACTGTAGTAAATGACTGTTAAGTAGTACTACTGTAGTAAATGACTGTTAAGTAGTACTACTGTAGTAAATGACTGTTTAGTAGTACTACTGTAGTAAATGACTGTTAGTAGTACTACTGTAGTAAATGACTTAGTAGTACTACTGTAGTAAATGACTGTTAAGTAGTACTACTGTAGTAAATGACTGTTAGTAGTACTACTGTAGTAAATGACTGTTAAGTAGTACTACTGTAGTAAATGACTGTTAGTAGCACTACTGTAGTAAATGACTGTTAAGTAGTACTACTGTAGTAAATGACTGTTAGTAGAACTACTGTAGTAAATGACCTTTAAGTAGTACTACTGTAGTAAATGACTGTTAGTAGTACTACTGTAGTAAATGACTGTTAAGTAGTACTACTGTAGTAAATGACTGTTAGTAGTACTACTGTAGTAAATGACTGTTAAGTAGTACTACTGTAGTAAATGACTGTTAGTAGTACTACTGTAGTAAATGACCTTTAAGTAGTACTACTGTAGTAAATGACTGTTAGTAGTACTACTGTAGTAAATGACTGCTAGTAGTACTACTGTAGTAAATGACTGTTAAGTGGTACTACTGTAGTAAATGACTGTTAGTAGTACTACTGTAGTAAATGACTGTTAAGTAGTACTACTGTAGTAAATGACCTTTAAGTAGTACTACTGTAGTAAAAGTATGTTAAGTAGTACTACTGTAGTAAATGACTGTTAAGTAGTACTAGTGTAGTAAATCACTATTATGTAGTACTAGTGTAGTAAAAGTATGTTAAGTAGTACAAGTGTAGTAAAAGTATGTTAAGTAGTACTACTGTAGTAACTGACTGTTAAGTAGTACTACTGTAGTAAATGACTATTAAGTAGTACTAGTGTAGTAAATGACTGTTAAGTAGTACTACTGTAGTAAATGACTGCTAAGCAGTACTACTGTAGTAAATGACTGTTAAGTAGTACTACTGTAGTAAATGACTGTTAGTAGTACTACTGTAGTAAATGACCTTTAAGTAGTACTACTGTAGTAAAAGTATGTTAAGTAGTACTACTGTAGTAAATGACTGTTAAGTAGTACTACTGTAGTAAATGACTGTTAAGTAGTACTACTGTAGTAAATGACTGTTACGTAGTACTACTGTAGTAAATGACCTTTAAGTAGTACTACTGTAGTAAATGACTGTTAAGTAGTACTACTGTAGTAAAAGTATGTTAAGTAGTACTACTGTAGTAAATGACTGTTAAGTAGTACTACTGTAGTAAATGACTGTTAGTAGTACTACTGTAGTAAATGACCTTTAAGTAGTACAACTGTAGTAAATGACCTTTAAGTAGTACTACTGTAGTAAATGACTGTTAGTAGTACTACTGTAGTAAATGACTGTTAAGTAGTACTACTGTAGTAAATGACTGCTAGTAGTACTACTGTAGTAAATGACTGTTAAGTAGTACTACTGTAGTAAATGACTGCTAGTAGTACTACTGTAGTAAATGACTGTTAAGTAGTACTACTGTAGTAAATGACTGTTAGTAGTACAACTGTAGTAAATTACCTTTAAGTAGTACTACTGTAGTAAATGACTGTTAGTAGTACTACTGTAGTAAATGACTGTTAAGTAGTACTACTGTAGTAAATGACTGTTAAGTAGTACTACTTTAGTCAATGACTGTTAAGTGGTACTACTGTAGTAAATGACTTAGTAGTACTACTGTAGTAAATTACTGTTAAGTAGTACTACTGTAGTAAATGACTGTTAAGTAGTACTAGTGTAGTAAATGACTGTTAAGTAGTACTAGTGTAGTAAATGACTGTTAGTAGTACTACTGTAGTAAATGACCGTTAAGTGGTACTACTGTAGTAAATGACTGTTAAGTGGTACTACTGTAGTAAATGACTGTTAGTAGTACTAGTGTAGTAAATGACTGTTAAGTAGTACTAGTGTAGTAAATGACTGTTAAGTAGTACTAGTGTAGTAAATGACCGTTAAGTAGTACTACTGTAGTAAATGACCGTTAAGTGGTACTACTGTAGTAAATGACCGTTAAGTGGTACTACTGTAGTAAATGACTGTTAGTAGTACTACTGTAGTAAATGACTGTTAAGTAGTACTACTGTAGTAAATGACCTTTAAGTAGTACTACTGTAGTAAAAGTATGTTAAGTAGTACTACTGTAGTAAATGACTGTTAAGTAGTACTAGTGTAGTAAATCACTATTATGTAGTACTAGTGTAGTAAATGACTAAGTAGTACTAGTGTAGTAAATGACTGTTAAGTAGTACTACTGTAGTAAATGACTGTTAAGTAGTACTACTGTAGTAAATGACTGTTAAGTAGTACTACTGTAGTAAATGACTGTTAAGTAGTACTACTGTAGTAAATGACTGTTACGTAGTACTACTGTAGTAAATGACCTTTAAGTAGTACTACTGTAGTAAATGACTGTTAAGTAGTACTACTGTAGTAAAAGTATGTTAAGTAGTACTACTGTAGTAAATGACTGTTAAGTAGTACTACTGTAGTAAATGACTGTTAAGTAGTACTACTGTAGTAAATGACTGTTAGTAGTACTACTGTAGTAAATGACTGCTAGTAGTACTACTGTAGTAAATGACTGTTAAGTAGTACTACTGTAGTAAATGACTGTTAGTAGTACTACTGTAGTAAATGACCTTTAAGTAGTACTACTGTAGTAAATGACCTTTAAGTAGTACTACTGTAGTAAATGACTGTTAGTAGTACTACTGTAGTAAATGACTGTTAAGTAGTACTACTGTAGTAAATGACTGCTAGTAGTACTACTGTAGTAAATGACTGTTAAGTAGTACTACTGTAGTAAATGACTGCTAGTAGTACTACTGTAGTAAATGACTGTTAAGTAGTACTACTGTAGTAAATGACTGTTAGTAGTACTACTGTAGTAAATTACCTTTAAGTAGTACTACTGTAGTAAATGACTGTTAAGTAGTACTACTGTAGTAAATGACTGTTAAGTAGTACTACTGTAGTAAATGACTGTTAAGTAGTACTACTTTAGTAAATGACTGTTAAGTGGTACTACTGTAGTAAATGACTTAGTAGTACTACTGTAGTAAATTACTGTTAAGTAGTACTACTGTAGTAAATGACTGTTAAGTAGTACTACTGTAGTAAATGACTGTTAGTAGTACTACTGTAGTAAATGACTTAGTAGTACTACTGTAGTAAATGACTTAGTAGTACTACTGTAGTAAATGACTGTTAAGTAGTACTACTGTAGTAAATGACTGTTAGTAGTACTACTGTAGTAAATGACTGTTAAGCAGTACTACTGTAGTAAATGACTGTTAGTAGTACTACTGTAGTAAATGACTGTTAAGTAGTACTACTGTAGTAAATGACTGTTAGTAGTACTACTGTAGTAAATGACTTAGTAGTACTACTGTAGTAAATGACTGTTAAGTAGTACTACTGTAGCAAATGACTGTTAGTAGTACTACTGTAGTAAATGACTGTTAAGTAGTACTACTGTAGTAAATGACTGTTAGTAGTACTACTGTAGTAAATGACTGTTAAGTAGTACTACTGTAGTAAATGACTGTTAGTAGTACTACTGTAGTAAATGACCTTTAAGTAGTACTACTGTAGTAAATGACTGTTAGTAGTACTACTGTAGTAAATGACTGTTAAGTAGTACTACTGTAGTAAATGACTGTTAGTAGTACTACTGTAGTAAATGACTGTTAAGTAGTACTACTGTAGTAAATGACTGTTAGTAGTACTACTGTAGTAAATGACCTTTAAGTAGTACTACTGTAGTAAATGACTGTTAGTAGTACTACTGTAGTAAATGACTGCTAGTAGTACTACTGTAGTAAATGACTGTTAAGTAGTACTACTGTAGTAAATGACTGTTAGTAGTACTACTGTAGTAAATGACCTTTAAGTAGTACTACTGTAGTAAATGATTGTTAGTAGTACTACTGTAGTAAATGACTGTTAAGTAGTACTACTGTAGTAAATGACTGCTAGTAGTACTACTGTAGTAAATGACTGTTAAGTAGTACTACTGCAGTAAATGACTGTTAGTAGTACTACTGCAGTAAATTACCTTTAAGTAGTACTACTGTAGTAAATGACTGTTAGTAGTACTACTGTAGTAAATGACTGTTAAGTAGTACTACTGTAGTAAATGACTGTTAAGTAGTACTACTTTAGTAAATGACTGTTAAGTGGTACTACTGTAGTAAATGACTGTTAGTAGTACTACTGTAGTAAATTACTGTTAAGTAGTACTACTGTAGTAAATGACTGTTAAGTAGTACTAGTGTAGTAAATGACTGTTAAGTAGTACTAGTGTAGTAAATGACTGTTAGTAGTACTACTGTAGTAAATGACCGTTAAGTGGTACTACTGTAGTAAATGACTGTTAAGTGGTACTACTGTAGTAAATGACTGTTAGTAGTACTACTGTAGTAAATGACTGTTAAGTAGTACTAGTGTAGTAAATGACTGTTAAGTAGTACTAGTGTAGTAAATGACTGTTAAGTAGTACTACTGTAGTAAATGACTGCTAAGCAGTACTACTGTAGTAAATGACTGTTAAGTAGTACTACTGTAGTAAATGACTGTTAGTAGTACTACTGTAGTAAATGACCTTTAAGTAGTACTACTGTAGTAAAAGTATGTTAAGCAGTACTACTGTAGTAAATGACTTAGTAGTACTACTGTAGTAAATGACTGTTAAGTAGTACTACTGTAGTAAATGACTGTTAGTAGTACTACTGTAGTAAATGACCTTTAAGTAGTACTACTGTAGTAAAAGACCTTTAAGTAGTACTACTGTAGTAAATGACTGTTAAGTAGTACTACTGTAGTAAATGACTGTTAGTAGTACTACTGTAGTAAATGACTGTTAAGTAGTACTACTGTAGTAAATGACTGTTAGTAGTACTACTGTAGTAAATGACTGTTAGTAGTACTACTGTAGTAAATGACTGTTAAGTAGTACTACTGTAGTAAATGACCTTTCAGTAGTACTGCTGTAGTAAAAGTATGTTAAGTAGTACTACTGTAGTAAATGACTGTTTAGTACTAGTGTAGTAAATCACTATTATGTAGTACTAGTGTAGTAAAAGTATGTTAAGTAGTACTACTGTAGTAAAAGTATGTTAAGTAGTACTACTGTAGTAACTGACTGTTAAGTAGTACTACTGTAGTAAATGACTATTAAGTAGTACTAGTGTAGTAAATGACTGTTAAGTAGTACTACTGTAGTAAATGACTGTTAAGTAGTACTACTGTAGTAAATGACTGTTAAGTAGTACTACTGTAGTAAATGACCTTTAAGTAGTACTACTGTAGTAAAAGACCTTTAAGTAGTACTACTGTAGCAAATGACTGTTAGTAGTACTACTGTAGTAAATGACTTAGTAGTACTACTGTAGTAAATGACTTAGTAGTACTACTGTAGTAAATGACTGTTAAGTAGTACTACTGTAGTAAATGACTGTTAGTAGTACTACTGTAGTAAATGACTGTTAAGCAGTACTACTGTAGTAAATGACTGTTAGTAGTACTACTGTAGTAAATGACTGTTAAGTAGTACTACTGTAGTAAATGACTGTTAGTAGTACTACTGTAGTAAATGACTTAGTAGTACTACTGTAGTAAATGACTGTTAAGTAGTACTACTGTAGCAAATGACTGTTAGTAGTACTACTGTAGTAAATGACCTTTAAGTAGTACTACTGTAGTAAATGACTGTTAGTAGTACTACCGTAGTAAATGACTGTTAAGTAGTACTACTGTAGTAAATGACTGTTAGTAGTACTACTGTAGTAAATGACCTTTAAGTAGTACTACTGTAGTAAATGACTGTTAGTAGTACTACTGTAGTAAATGACTGCTAGTAGTACTACTGTAGTAAATGACTGTTAAGTAGTACTACTGTAGTAAATGACTGTTAGTAGTACTACTGTAGTAAATGACCTTTAAGTAGTACTACTGTAGTAAATGACTGTTAGTAGTACTACTGTAGTAAATGACTGTTAAGTAGTACTACTGTAGTAAATGACTGCTAGTAGTACTACTGTAGTAAATGACTGTTAAGTAGTACTACTGCAGTAAATGACTGTTAGTAGTACTACTGTAGTAAATTACCTTTAAGTAGTACTACTGTAGTAAATGACTGTTAGTAGTACTACTGTAGTAAATGACTGTTAAGTAGTACTACTGTAGTAAATGACTGTTAAGTAGTACTACTTTAGTAAATGACTGTTAAGTGGTCCTACTGTAGTAAATGACTGTTAGTAGTACTACTGTAGTAAATGACTGTTAAGTAGTACTACTGTAGTAAATGACTGTTAAGTAGTACTAGTGTAGTAAATGACTGTTAAGTAGTACTAGTGTAGTAAATGACTGTTAGTAGTACTACTGTAGTAAATGACCGTTAAGTGGTACTACTGTAGTAAATGACTGTTAAGTGGTACTACTGTAGTAAATGACTGTTAGTAGTACTACTGTAGTAAATGACTGTTAAGTAGTACTAGTGTAGTAAATGACTGTTAAGTAGTACTAGTGTAGTAAATGACTGTTAAGTAGTACTACTGTAGTAAATGACTGCTAAGCAGTACTACTGTAGTAAATGACTGTTAAGTAGTACTACTGTAGTAAATGACTGTTAGTAGTACTACTGTAGTAAATGACCTTTAAGTAGTACTACTGTAGTAAAAGTATGTTAAGTAGTACTACTGTAGTAAATGACTTAGTAGTACTACTGTAGTAAATGACTGTTAAGTAGTACTACTGTAGTAAATGACTGTTAGTAGTACTACTGTAGTAAATGACCTTTAAGTAGTACTACTGTAGTAAAAGACCTTTAAGTAGTACTACTGTAGTAAATGACTGTTAAGTAGTACTACTGTAGTAAATGACTGTTAGTAGTACTACTGTAGTAAATGACCTTTAAGTAGTACTACTGTAGTAAAAGTATGTTAAGTAGTACTACTGTAGTAAATGACTGTTAAGTAGTACTACTGTAGTAAATGACTGTTAAGTAGTACTACTGTAGTAAATGACTGTTACGTAGTACTACTGTAGTAAATGACCTTTAAGTAGTACTACTGTAGTAAAAGTATGTTAAGTAGTACTACTGTAGTAAATTACTGTTAAGTAGTACTACTGTAGTAAATGACTGTTAAGTAGTACTACTGTAGTAAATGACCTTTAAGTAGTACTACTGTAGTAAATGACTGTTAAGTAGTACTACTGTAGTAAAAGTATGTTAAGTAGTACTACTGTAGTAAATTACTGTTAAGTAGTACTACTGTAGTAAATGACTATTTAGTACTACTATTGTCATCACTCAACTCTGCTCCAGTTTGTAACATTACGGCCATGATAGGTTTATTTTCTACACCTTTCCTCTCCTCAAAAGCACGTCCACTTCAATGTAAACACAGAAGCGAGTGAACAACGTGACGTGCGGCGTGACGTTGTGGGCTACAGCAAGCGTTGTGCGTCTAAACCGGTCTTAACAATACATTTTGAGGCGACTTTATTTTATTTTTTTGAATTAAAATCAACAAACATAATATGTGGTGAAGTGGTGAGAGAGGATACTGATTGCTGAAGAAAGCGAGGTAAAAGTCCTGATATGCAAAGGGATAGAATTTAAAAGTGCCGGTACTGCGTACCGTTGCATACCGGCCCACTTTAAGGACTGGTCAAAATCCTTATGTGGAGGAAGGAAAGCTAGCTGGCTGAAGCAGCTAAATGCTGCACTTTCCGCAGGGGAGTTAGTAAAATGTTAGCTGGGAACTAACATATTGTTGCAATGCGACGTTAATGTTCCTGCCAAGTTTAACTGTTCAAATGTTAGTTGATGGGCTGTGATGCTGAATGGGCTTGTGGTTACAAATGCTTGTTACAGAAAAGAAAAAATTATAAAACCAGTAAAAATTTGTTTAAATATGAAATAATGATGAGTTTCTGGAGAACTTGTTCATCTGATTATTTTCCTGGTGTTTTAAGCCAAATCATGTGATCCTTGTTTTACTGCAAGCCTGAGACTTTCAGCTTGACTTGATTTTAATACTTTTTTTTTTTCCTGTGATCTGAAGCTTGTCTAAGCAACAAGCTGTGTTTTTTTTCTTTTTAAATGGCTTTTTGATGTGGAAAAGTGACCTTCTCACCCTTTGGGTGGAACTTACTTCGGCTCGGAGAAGCCTGATAAACTCAGTTTATCGGTGATCACTCAAATGTGAAAACTCCCCGTGACCTTATGGGTAATTGGTTTAACTGTAAATCCCAATCGGTGACATGCTCATCGGTACCGACGTTCCCCACATTCACAGAGGGAAGGAAAAGGTGGAGGAGTGTGGATGGTAGCATGCTGTGCCTGGTACGGTACAGTCTGCAGTCAGGTGGGACCGGATGACTCCTGCTGCAGACGGCTTACCCTACCGGGCTCATCTGTGCTCAGCAACATATAACTAGATGTATGTGTGATGATAAAGACGAGTGTTGGAAATCTGTGTTGGGTGTGTGTGTGTGTGTGTGTGTGTACATTTATTTGTTGTGCTTTTATAATGTTATGTTTTATAATGCTTTAGAAATAAAGTTTGATTTGATGGATGACAGTGAGAAAACTGTGACCTTCATCCAAGTCTGCTGTGAAAAGGAGTTGCGACGCTGTTAAAACGTTATTTTATTCTTTATCCTTGGAAGAACTAAAGGCAAAAGAATTTCTCTAAAACCTGAATGTTTTTAAACACAACGCCGTCGGGCTTAAAAGTGGAAATCTATCAACCTTGTTCTCTGCTGAACCAAGAGATGGTCTGGATTTCTCACCGACAGGACAAGGGGAAACATGCAAACTGTCATGATGTGGTGTTTGTGTTGTCTTTTAGTTCTGTTTCCTGTTTTATTTTGTAGTTTTCCTTGTTTAGTTCCTTTTTGTGTTGTTTCCTGTTTTGCCTACCGTTCATTAGCTCACCTGGTTTCATGTAGTCCATTCAATATATCTGTGTCTCGTTCTGTTTTTGTGTAGATACACAAGTATAGACTACCTGGTTTCAGTTCCCATTTGCCAATTTTTTTATCAAATAAGATTCTCTGTTATTCCTCTGCCTCCTGTATTTGGGTCCACACCACCGCCACTGCTCCATGACGCAAACATTAAAAAAAATGAAGAAAAATTAGTTTAAACTGTTATGATATGTCGATAATGGTTTGGTTCAGTGGGTCTGGGCCTCTTTGGAATTGGGATTATTGTTGCCTTCTTCCAGATAGCTGGTATGACGGTAGAATAGTAGACTTCTCTGAAGAGTGAGTGGAGAACAGGTGAGAGTTCCTGGGTGCAGTTCTTAAGCACCTTTGCTGAGATGTTTAAAAAATAGAGTACCAAAGTTTATGATAGATTGTTATAATTTATTACCATGTGATATGTCGGAATCTTTACAGTGTAATCTTCTGCTTCTGGTGTCCATTAAGGGGCAGAAAAACAAATATCTGATCGTGTTTCACAGGATTTTGAGCAAAACTTGCACCATGAAGTGATGTCTCAGAAACTGTATGTATTGTAAACTCATGACCCTCCCAAGGCTTTCAGGTTGTCGGGGGCTGGTCTCTTTTAAATCCTTAATGGGAGGACTGGGACATATGGAGAAGCATCTCCCGTGTTTCTGGTCCTCGCTTGTGGAGCAGCCTTCCTGAGGACCTGAGAGCGACTGGGAGTGCTGGTATCTCTGAGAGGCAGCTCAAAACTTCCCTTTTTAATAAAGTTTTTGATTAATCATTTTTGAAGTCATAGTTGTTTTTTTATCCTTTTTAAAGTTTTAACTATGGTGTTACTACACGTTAACTTTTATAAACGATGTTTTTAATTTCTTAAATATTGTAATATGAATTTAATATTTTTATTTTTTATTGTTTCTTACTCTCAATTTTTGTGTTTCTTTTTTTTTTAAAACTTTTAAATTTACTATTTAGTCTTAATATCTTTTACTTTTCCAGCATTTTAGCTTCCCAACAAAGTCAATGGGGTTTGAATGCTTCTTGAGACATTATGTAATGTGTTTGCTATGTTGTGTAGATGTTGGTTTCAAGGACTTCATGTCCTTGGGCAAGGTACTGAACCCTAAATTGCCCGCCGATGTGTGCCTTTCGGGCTATGAGTGTGTCTGTAAGTCGCTTTGGATAAAAAGCGTCTTTTAAATCAGTGTTTTTCAACCTCTTTTGAGCCAAGGCACATTTTTTCCCCCAAAAAAATCCCGAGGCACACCGCAACCAAAATGCTTTTTTTTTTTTTCTTCTTTTTTTAAAAAAGAAAAAAAAACCCCAAAACATATTATTAATATAAAGTCCATCTCGTCTTGCCTCTTGAATAGAAATCATATAAACACAAGAAGAAGGAATTTTATTATGTTTCACTGGGGCCTGTTTGGATGAACACACGGCTGCTTTTTAGAACAATTAGGTGAAATTGGGTCATTTCTCAGGGCACACCTGAGGATCTCTCATGGCACACTAGTGTGCCACGACACAGTGGTTGAAAAACATTGTTCTAAATGACTAGAATAGAATAAAACATGATGCATTCTGTCCTATCCTTCAAAGATAGCAACTATCACCATACGGAACATCTTTCTTTTTAAGTGGGAGGATTCATCTGCACTGTGACGTTTCTCAGGCATTCTCTCATCAAGCAAATGTTGCGGGACAAAAATTAAGGTTACCAGGATGAAATTCACTGGATAAAAATGTGTTTTTAATCAACAATATATGTTTTGATGTTTTTTGTCTTAATAACTTTAATGGTCCCCATCTATTAACTTTAAAACTTGATTTAAAAAGATAGAAATGTTAATAAAGTTTAGCTTAGCTCAAGTTTAACGATCACACAGACCCTGACAGCCAAAGCTTAAAGGAGACCGTTATTTGAAGACCCCGTGGGAGGTCAGTCACTCGGTCAGAACTATGGCTTTAGTTCTCCAGGCTTCTTTCTAAATGTCTGCTTTGGATGGGTTTGTTTTTGGTCCAGATGATCCGACGCTGTTTCAGTGTCGAGGTCCAGGCTCTGTGGAGGATTCATCGCTCTATAAGACCCGTTTCCTCTGACTAACAGTCCAGTTCTGGTGTCATTTGGCATAACTCATCATTTATCTCCTTATTTTCCTTCCTTAATTAAGGTTTCTGGACAGCCATTCATTAGCTTTAGCTTTAGCCAACAGTAGGATGATCAGCTGGAGGTCCAGATGCATCTCTTATGTCATGTCTTTGCCTTTCCGATACTAATGATCTGCTGTGGATCATTTTCAGTCTTTCCACTTCTTGTTTTTCACACTTTTGAAGGACACTCTGCACATCATGTTGAGGTATGTCAAATTTTCCGCTCACAGAACTTTAAGAATCCCCTCGCTGCTGCAAAAACACCATTTTATCTGTCAAACTTATTTTCACAAATAAAACAAAAGCCATGGGAATAAATTCTGTCTTTTTATGACAGGCTGCTACTAACAAAGTGCAATATTTAAATCTTGCTCTTTGCTCAGTTGTCTGTGTAGATAAATAATCGTTTTCCCTTTATGTTAGGTGTCTTTTTTATGCTTTAATAATTAAGACAACTGACAGAAGTGTCTTAACAAATATAGAAATTATAACAAGGTACAGGTACAATGACAGAACTGTAAATGAAAAAGGAGACACTGACCGTTTAAAGTAAGCAGAGCAGCATGACAACCATGCAAACAAACAGCCACTGATTCAAACAAAGAGGCTGAATAGGCGTAGAAAGCAGCTAACAGGGAGCAAAGGCTGGATGAAACCATTTTAAAGGGCTTTTTAGAAGTTTTACCAACTTGTAGGAAGGATGTGTGTGTGAAAACTAACTTTAAGCTCAATTTGATCGTTTAGTTGTGTAACAAACTGAAATCAGCGCAGCTGATATGTTGCGTACAGCATTAGCTGCTAGCTAAGGTTAGCCCAGTTTAGCTCCTGCAGCTTTCCAGTGGTACTATGGTCTGTAATTTAAGTTAGTGTCTTGGTTGTTCTGTTTCTGATTTCCTGTTTTATTAACCTTGTGTGTTGTGTTTACTCTCCAGTTTTTCAGTTTTAGTTCTTGGATTTCTGTTTTTATCTGTTGTTTGCCTCTTACTCGCCATAAATTACGTCCTTTAACTTTATCTGGTCTCCAGACAGGGATGCTCTCAGTTGTTTATGTTTTAGCCTGAGTATACACTTTCAGCTCTTCCACCATGACAACACTGCCTTTTTTCCTTCTTTTCAATTTTTCTACATGTGTTATTTTATTTTATTCATTCATTTTTTGCAGTGCTGCCAGTTTTGAGTCGATTATATTGAAGTTTAGTTGTTTATTTAACTGCCTGCATGGTGAGTTAAGCATTTTCGTTACAACTTCAACCGCACATCAGGATAGTCTGGCGAAAACAGAATCTCAATCTAGCCCTGTTTTTCCTAAACGGTTCAGTTTGGACCGGTACGGTCACTATTTTCTCTGTTTCCATTGCAAAACTGCCTCATACAACCAAACCAAACCATTTCTGGGTCTCCTTCAGTTGTAGGTCCGTAGAAAATGGTACAGGATGGTCAAGGCGGAGCTACTGGCGTCACACGATGCAATCCACTGATTGGTGGACAGAAAAACTTCACTGCCCACAACAAAAACAAGCACGAAACAAGCGTCATTCAGACCACGGTTCAGTCGACATTAGAAAGATGAAAGGTAAAGGATGCCTGCAAACAACATCAAGGTCCGTTCTGGAACTAGAAACTATAGTTGTTTTGTTCCATTGAACACCCATCCACAGTGGTGGTCTGACAGCGGGGATCCGTTTGAAAACTCCTGAAACCAACTGGCCTGAACTGAACTGCTCAGTGGAAACAGGGCTTCTGCCTCCCTTTGGTACCTAAAAGTTGTTTTTAGACTTCACAACATGCAACAGCAGTGGCTCCTCGCCCCGTGGAAAACTTCTTGGATGGTTCTGAGTAAAAAACCGACGGATATGCACGTTTATATTTTCAAATTCAGCAAGCAACTTGAGTGATCGGTTCAACATCACTCGCTGCATTTCCATGACAATTTTTCATAAAATAAAAGCGATATTTGTAATTTTTGACAAACAATAATGAAGATTTGCGGGTGTTTCGTTTGAACAGCGTTGGCGTATTAGCTTCAGGTCTCGTAAAATCTCGAGAAAGTAACGAGATTTTACGAGACTTGACGCTAATTTGCCAAAATCGTGGTTTATGCAAAGTAGGCACGTAGCGTTATTTTGGGGTTTTCTACTTGCTGTGGAGAATTTGCTAACGATTTTCAAAACTGTTCTCCCTAATTTTCTTTTCTAAAACTCTAAAATTCACTGTCGTTTGTTCTGCACCGCACCATCTTTACCTGAAATGAACTGGTCATGACCCCCCACCCCCCCATGTCATATCTAGGGACACGTGAATGCGTAAAAGGTGTTTCTTTTACACATTTGCGATTTATTTCTATATTAAAATGTCTGAAGAACCATCTCATGAGAGCGTAAAAACCTTTTAGCGATATTCGAGACTTTTTCTAAATGAAGGTGTTTCCATTGGCAGTTTTTTTTATTTAGTTTTTGCACAATTCGAGGTGTAATGGAAACACACCTTCTATTCTACACTCTTCCTCTGCTGTCTGGTACCACCGGAGTTGTTAGTCAAACAAAAAGATTAGTGTAGCTGCAAAGCAGCTACCTGCTGCAGTTGATCATTTCCAGCCCCGGCACTCCTCAGCCGTTGTGTAAATAAAGATAGCTTTGGCTTTAAATCACACATACACACTGAAACACACAAAGAAAATCATTAGACTGGAAACAGAAACAGCTTTAGCCACAGCACCTCATTCAGCAATGTATTTACATTTCGATTTATTGTGATTTTGCATTTTGTTAAGTACGGAGAGGTGACCTTTGCTTGGGAGTGATAAGTCACAGCATTACCAACCCTGTTCATGTCAGGACTTGCATTAACCACAAATAAGACACACCTGGTACCACCCACGCGGAAAATATGCTGCAACACACACAGATGATAAGCGATAATAACCGTAACTTTCTTTATTGGCGTTTAAGTTTGGAGATTTCCCAGTTAATGTTGTGTCTCTGTGATCTGATGCAGATATTTCGAGCAGAAAAGACAATTTTTTCCTCCATGGACTGCAACCGTTCGCGAAAAATGCACCTCTGCTTAACAGCCCAGATATAATTTTTACAGCTCAGTAAAGATAATTGTCGCTCTCCTGCCAAGAAGTAACCACCAGTATTTAGCTGGTGGTTATTTCTCCACCCTCTCCTGTGGCATTAAACGCCACGTTTACAGTCAGCATGTGTGGTTAAAATGTGTGTGTGTGTGTGTGTGTGTCTGCTTGGTGGGAAGGACGGTTGTTCCCAGATGTCAGCAGCAGTCAGGAATCATTTTCTACAAAAGGAAGATGCAACTTTCTTCTGAATGACTGAATTTAAAAGAATCTGTAGTGACTTGTAAAGATTGATCACGTCAGCTGGAACATTTAAAAAGAAAAACACGTGAAAAATAAAAACGTCAAGGAGATTGTGGGAATCTCATGAAGAAACCACAAATTATTTTTAATGAATCTGCACGCAGACCTGAGCGTTCATATTAATACTTCTTTTCTGCTGATTCCCCGTAGAGTTTTTTTTTCTCATCCTTGCAGTTTCCATATCAGCAGGGGCCACAAATCCCGACCATTAAGTTCATGCATAATTTATCGCTGTGTTAAAGAACCCAATTATATTGTGTGTGTATTCCAGCAGACTGGGGCTGCAGGACTCGTATTAAACTGGGGTTTTTCACCAAACGCAGTCCTTTGAAACGAATACACTGGGGGATCAGAGATGGCAAAGTCAACAGTGCCACAAGTGTGTAGGAATTTATAATCTGCCACTTACAGCCCATGCATACATTCAACTCCCTGGTTGTTTAATGCATGCGTGTCTGGAGGGAATTCTCCAAATGTGAGCAGAGAGTGTGAGAAACACAGATACACGTGGTTCTGCAAGTGTGTTTGCATGCTGATGTGCTGGTAGCTTAGCTTTCCGGTCTGTGGGGGGTTAAAATCGGAGGGGGGTGGATGTTGATGAGACATTCATTCTGATGAGACACAGCAAAGGGTCTCCAATGCTTTGTTACAACATAGTGAAGCCAGGACGTTGATTTGGGATTACATGGGAACTACAGGCACCTGTGGGTGTTGTTGAGCAACAGATAAATTTGTCTGGAGCTTTGTGGTTTCTCCGTCTGCAAACATTTATCTTAAAAACTACACAAATCAGTTCACTTTCAAGCTGTGGAAATAGACCTTAAACATAAACATTAGTGACTGCTTAACTCCCTGCGTCTCCGGAGAGCTTTGCAGCCTCACTGGCGACTGAAGGCTCCACCTCTGTTGGTCATTATTTACTTATTTGTATATTAAACACATGCAGAGCAGGAAATGTCTCTGTTAAAAAATTCTTCCAAGCTTGTGTTTCCAGCTTCTGTCTTTGCCCTCAAGAGGCTGAAAAATAAATATATGTAGGTTTTTATAAAGGAATATAAAACAGAAATACGCCATAGAGTGCCTCTGTAGTATAAACAGAATAAATACTTCTAATTAGAGTTACTACCAATGCCTAGTGACTGCTTTGTTTGGTAGTAAAAGTTCACAGTTCTGGAAAAGAAAAATATTTGAACCTTGATTTGAAGTAGCTGAGAGTTTCAGCACATCTATTCTATTGTAGAGTCATTCATCAGATGCTTCCATCCAAAGCGGCTTACATTGGAGATCTGCATGTTTCTGGGAGTTTGCTCATCGTGTGAGGAGCAAAAAAAAACCTGACCGCTGCCTCCATGCTTAGTTCTGAGTAGATTTGACCCTGATGGCCTGAGAGATCTGGTAGATTTATAACAAACCAAAAGATCCTTAATGCAGGATCCAGAGTAAAGGTCTGAGGACTGGAGGATCCCCTCTCCTGGTCTTAGTAGGGACTGGATCAGCAGCGTTCTGGACTAACTGCAGCTGTCTGATGGGTTTTTTAGGGAGACCTGTAAGGACAGCGTTACAGTTGAGTCTACTAAAGACAAACGCAGAAATCCTGCTGAGTCATCAGTCCTTTAATCCTCCATATTTCTTTAAGTGATAAAAGGCGACTTCACAATTGTCGCAATGCTGAAGTTCAGGTTGGAGTCCAGGATGATGCTGACATTTCTGGCTGTGTTGTTGGTTTTGAACTGTTTGAAGCACATTGCTGACTTTGATTTCTTCTTCATCTTAATAAACTATTCTATTCTATTCTATTGTCATTTAGCAGACACTTTTATCCAAAGTGACTTACGTATGAGAGTGAAACTGTTAGTTCTGTTTTGTCCACATTTAACTGAAGGAAGTTCAGTCTCATCCAGTCTATTCACATTTTCTATCATTAATAGCATAAAATGTTAGAAACAGATGTTCACCATCTTCATATTGTATATATCAGGATTGTTTATGATGCATTTCACCATGCGGCCTCCGACTGATGTGAAGCCGTTCACTAATTTCTTGCCCGTAGTAATCATAGTTTCTTTTTCTTTTTGTTTTTTCTTTATTAAAATCTTCTGCACTGGTTTCCTGTGAGATCTCCTGGTTATGGTAGTTTAGCATTAGTTTGAACTCAGCTGATATAAATCCAGGTTAAAGAGCCACCTGCTCTCAGCTGCATTTGAATCATTTTTATTGAAACGTCCAAATCGACACTTTAATTTTAAACTAATATTTACAACTTTACTTTTCAACAAAAGCTTCTAAAATTCATCATGTTTTTAATAATTTAATTTGAACTCTTTATCTAATGCTGTTTCCCTTTTTGTTTTGTTTTTAAAGATTAAATAATGCTTTTTATTTTATTTTATTTTTTAAAATAAATTTATTTATTAAGGACATATAATAGTAACAAACGTCAAGTTTCAAATTATCCTCGATACTTTTTTCTTTCTTTTTTTCCCCTCAAAATGACAGGCCTATATTACACATTGAATCAGTCAACAGACATAAAATAAAGGCCATTGTAGCCGATTGCTTCAATACTGGATAAACAAAACAGAAAAAAAAAAAGGTTTCAAAAAATAAAATAAAATAATATAAAGATAACCTAGAACAAAATAATAATAGTAATAACAATGATTAAATATAACTAGAATAAGAACAGCAACAACAAAAAAAGGTAAGGCAAGGTAAGTGGGTGGGGGGTGGGGGTGGGGGATTAATCAGAAGGCATTGCGTGTAGTGATTTACTATATTCCATAAAATGTCCCCATTTACGTTCAAACTTTTGTTTATCTCCTTTGATTGTGAAATTAATTTTCTCCATTTTAAGAAATTATAGGACATCACGGAACCAGTGAGATATTAAAGGTGCCTTAGAAGATTTCCAAAGTAATAAAATTTTACGTCTAGCAATAAGTGATGTAAATGCCAAAATTTGGGCATCTTTTTACTTTCTAATGTTTCGGTCTCTCTGTGAAGCACTTTGAATCACGTGAACTGTTTTATAATTGTATCATCAAATCATAAATGAAAAATGCCTTCCACATTCAGTTTGTCAGTAAAACGTCCTGGTTTATGTGGTTGGAGCTCATTTCTTTGAGATTCTGCATTTAAAAGTTTTACTCTTTGTTGTTCACCTGGTCTTACAAGATCGATTGTCACATATATCCTGCATTTGTCATGGTTATCCCCCTGCATTCCTTGCTTTCTGTCATTCATTATTCCTCGTTAACCCCGTATAAAAACTGTTTTTTAAGGTTAATCAGCTGCCTCCTGTCTTTGAGCTTGTAGCTGTGTCCTCCTCAAATTCCAGCAGCGATTATAGCCGTATGTTTCAGTCACGTTTGGTTTATTGAAAGATAAAGAGGTCATACTACAATATTCTACATAATAGCTGAGTAGCAACAGATTTGCTGCATAAAAGTTACATTTAAACAGTGAGAAGTGCAATTTCCCTATCTCTGAAGTAACATGTGAAGACATAGCATGTTAATGTTTATGTGAGCTGTATTTCTCCCAAGTACCAGTTAAATAAATACAATTACTGCACATTTTCAAGATATATTGTGTGAAGCAAAATACCTATGAAGCTTCCTTCATTTTCATAAATGAAAATGAAAGGAATTTTTATTTTCTATGTTTAGTACATGTCAGAATCCCCAGCATAGCTTAGCTTCTCCCAGAGCAGCAGCTTCCTGCCCAGATGGGAGTTATAATCCCACCAGTGAGTCCTGGATGGGCGCACATGGCCTCCACCCAGCAGGATTTGTCCGCTGGACTTCTAAAGGCAGCCGCTAAAGGGTAAAAGAAACAAGTCACCATTCTCCTATATGCACAGAAAGATGGTCTATTCATGCTTCTGTCCGACTCTCAACCTTCTTATCCAGTTTCACAGGTCAAAGATCAGCCAGTCGCACAAAAAAAACCAAACTCCAAGGAACTCTCCTGAACCAAAAAGCCTTCATTTAAACAGCAGAGTCATGGTGACTTTAAAAAACACAGACACGTTTCAGCTTTCACCAAACAGATATGATATGCGTTCCATTGCTAGGAGTTCTCCACCTGCAACAGAACTTCCCATCGATAGCATGGAAAAGACTACAAACATGGCTGCCTTATTGCAACGGTATAATCTGCCACGTCAGGATGCTCTCATTTCGACCACACAAGCAGTCAAACAACACACAAGCAGCACAAGCTGAGCATTTCTGAAAGCAAACAGTTTATCCAATGAACCACCTTCTCTAATAATCTGCAAGGAAACAGCAGCGATCCATCCCCTGATTCAGACCAGGACGTGAGGTGACCTGGAGGTTAAACACCCAAAACTACTCTTCGCTTCAGTTGGATGTCTCTCACCTTATTCTATAGAAACAAGATCAGTTCCAGATGCTCTTATTGTTGATGGATTACAGTTACCTGCCTGGATTAGACGTTTCTGTTCTGCTAATCCGTTTTACTAATGTCTCTTAGTCCTGCCAACATAAAGGACATGGCATCTAACCTGGAAATGACAAATGTTTTACAGTTTATAAGATGACTTATAGGGTACTCTTTTTGAAAATGATTGAGTTTGTACTTTATTTAAAAAGTGAAAACATTTGTAGGACCCCTTTGGGTTTGATTTCAAGCTCGTCTGTTCGTTTGTGCTGTAAAGTGTCGTGTCATTGTAAAAGTTCGGGACACATGTGAGGTTGGTGACTTAACACAACGACTGGTAAATGTAAATCCAG
The DNA here is from genome assembly GCF_933228915.1 of Telmatherina bonti. Taxonomy (NCBI): domain Eukaryota; kingdom Metazoa; phylum Chordata; class Actinopteri; order Atheriniformes; family Telmatherinidae; genus Telmatherina; species Telmatherina bonti. The sequence continues at coordinate 10,742,540 of NC_136623.1, forward strand.
AGCTTCATCTTCATCACTAAACGGCGTCATCGCAGCAGCTTCACCAGACTTCACCGTGAACAGCATCCAGGCATGTGTGCACCAGAATACTATCTCACTACCAGGGCTCAGATTTAAAGATTCATAATTTTCATTTATTTATTTTTACCCAATTCCTTTTAGGGACATTTATTCCTTTTTTTAATATGAGTTAGATTTTATAATTGATGTTACTGTTTTTTATCTTTATTATTTCAAATCTTTATTGTTTTCTTATCCTTATTTTTTATGTATTTTATCGTTTTAGCGTATTCTCTGGTGTTCCTCAGAGGAAGCCCTCTGCACTGGGGGTCATACTGGTCATGGCTGCGGGGGCCACTTTCATGTCTTTGGTCTTTTGACTGGTGACCGTGATACTGTGGTCTGGTTGTGATGGTGTTTCCTTACAGGGATCCTCTGCTCAGCAATATATAACTAGGTAGGTGTATGCGTGATGAGGTGGAGTATGTAAGATTTTCAATAATTTCAAAATAAATTAACTAAAAAAATAACTAAAATCATTATTAGATAGTTTTGTTTAAACATGTAGGTTCCAGTCTGTCCATATTTGATGTGTTGTTAAATTACAAGTTTAATAATTAATGACAAAGACCCTTCTTAAATGTTTGCCTACCAGTAAAAAAAAAAAGTGCTTTTTGTCATTTGTCATTAATTAAAGTTGTAATTTAAAAAAGCATCAAATATGGACAGACTGGAACCTACATGTTCAAAAAACTATCTAATTATATGATTGTAGTTATTTTATTAGTTCATTTATTTTGAAAATATTGAAAATCTTACATACTCCACCTTTAAGATAAGTGTATGAAATGGATGTTGGGTGAGTGTGTGTTTGAGTGTATGAGAAGGGCGGAGTAGATATTGTGTGAAGAACTTTGTGTTACATTTTATTGTAGAAAAAGTGCTTTATAAATAAAGTTTGATTTGACTTGATATCAACAAAAAGGGATGAAATTCAGCTGCAAATTGTTCAGGTGAGAGTTGGTGCACCGTCTGCAGAGTGACTATAGAATAAAATAGGACAGAATTGTGATGCCTGAAAGAAAAAGATTTCTGACCTCCTGATCTTTCTGATAGATATGATTCTCACTGTGGTTAGACCGACAAATCCTGTAATCATCTGTAGAGACAAAGTCCAACAGCAGAACATCTTGAGTCATTAATTTATAACATTGTTTAGTTACACAACAGGTATATCCTGGCTGATCTGGTTCATGATAAAGACCTGGTGCATGCTAGGATTTCTCAATAGTTTGATTCATATGTGGCTCTGACTGAGGTTAATCTTCTTTTCTTTACAGTACAGTAAGTCATGGAGTTCCTCAAGGTTCTGTACTTGGACCAGTACTCTTCACGCTATATATGCTCCCTTTAAGCAAAATTATTAGACAGCATGGAATAAACTTTCATTGTTATGCAGATGATACTCAACTATACTTATCCTTTAAACCAGATTAAACAAATCAGCCCAATAGGCTACAAAATTGTCTCATAGACATAAAGACTTGGATGTCTATAAATTTTCTCCTCTTAAACTCAGATAAGACTGAAGTAATTCTCGTTGGATCTGAAAAACTCAGAGCTAAGTTTTCCAGTTTTGTAATGAACCTGGATGGCATTACTTTAGCTTCCAGTGCTACAGTGAGAAACCTTGGAGTAATATTTGACCCTGACCTGTCCTTTGGTCCACATATTAAGCAGGTTACTAAAACAGCCAAAATTAGGGACATTCTGTATCAGAGTGATGCAGAAAAACTGGTTCACGCTTTTGTTACTTCGAGACTAGATTACTGTAACTCTCTATTACTGGGCTGTCCTAAATATGCCCTGAAAAGCCTTCAGCTGATCCAGAATTCTGCAGCCAGAGTCCTGACCAGAACCAGCAGGAGAGATCATATTTCTCCAGTTTTAGCCTCTCTTCATTGGCTGCCTGTTGAATCTAGAATAGAATTTAAAATCCTTCTCCTTACATATAAAGCCCTCCACAACCAGGCACCACTATATATCAGAGACCTCATTGTTCCTTATATACCAAGCAGAGTACTTCGTTCGCAGACTGCAGGCTTACTTGTGGTTCCTAGAGTCTCAAAGAGCCGAGCAGGAGGCAGAGCCTTTGGTTATCAGGCCCCTCTCTTATGGAATAAGCTCCCAGTTAGTGTTAGGGAAGCAGACACCCTCCCCACCTTTAAGACTAGGCTGAAGACTTATCTTTTTGATAAGTCCTACAGCTAGGGATGGTTAGCATCCCTTAGTTATGCTGCTATAGGTTTAGACTGCTGAGGGACATTTCCTGATACACTGAGCTTCTTTCTCTCTCTCTCCACATTACAATCCCAATAATGATGTTGCATCATTAACATGTATGTCTCCTGTCTCAGCAGGTCTCCCTGGCCGGAAGTAGCAGTTCCTGTTGTCTGTTGTCTTTCTGTCCTCTTCCCCCCACACAGCAGAGACAGATGGCTGCCTGTCCTTGAGCCGGGTTCTGCCAGAGGTTTCCTTCCTGTTAAAAGGGAGTTTTTTCCTTCCCACTGTTGCCAGTGTGCTTGCTCAGGATGGGAGATTGAGTTGGACTCAACTCAATCTGTTGGTTTCCTTATATAGGCTATTATGAATTGCCCTTCATTATGTTTTCCCCTCTGTCTGTAAAGCATCTTGAGATGGCATTGCCGTGATTTGACGCTATATAAAGTTGAAATGAATTGAACTTTGTTTTATTACCTCAAAGTGAAAATAAAAAAGTTCAACAAGCAAAAATGCATAGCAAAAATAGACAGAAATGGATGTCAACAGCAGCTAAAGCACTTTGTCAGCTCAGTTTTGGCAGCATGCATCCAACCAGGAGTGTCCAAAGTCTGTCCTGCAGGTTTTGGAGGTTCCCATTGGAGCACAGATCAGAGTGATGGATCAGCATGCTTGGGCAGAACATGAGCTGTTGAGGAGAGCTAGTGAATTTGCATCAGGTGTGTTGGTGCTGGGAAACCTCTGGAGGACAGGAGCTGGACAGCTCTGACTTACCAAGGCCAACAGCCACTAAGTTCATGTAAAACACAAATATCTACATTTATTTGGAGTGAGAAAAGACAGTTGATGGTGTCAAAACATTTGTTTATGAGGAAACTGACCATCACGATGATCAGGATTGAATAAGCCATGTAAACACTGTGATAACATCAGTTCAGTAGAAGGTTTCAGCTGTAAAGACACAAAAACACTACGAAGAGAATTAAGATCTCATATGAAATGTACCGGTGATGACGTTTAACATGTGAACCCTTGGTTTTCAGGGAAATGATCATTTGCTGCCCTCTGGTGTCCAACTCTGCTAGTCTGCTCATTTCCATGTCTCTCTTTGATCTCTGCCTTAGTTATGCTTCAGCTCGTCCCTGCAGGACACATCAGCATCCAAACATCTGCAGCAGTGCAGCTAAATGTCTAATATATTGATTATATATATATATATATATATTATATATATATATATATATATATATATATGTCTATATCGATCTAAATATCTCTCTCTCTCTCTCTCTCTCTCTCTCTCTCTCTCTCTCTCTCTCTCTCTCTCTCTATATATATATATATATATATACACACACACATATATATACATACACACACACACATATATATATATATATATATATACATATATATATATATATATATAATATATACATATAAACTTTATACAAATAAACTTTGCTGATTGTTTCTGCGCATCAAAGCCTCCAGAGGGAGCCATTGTAGCTCTGAACACAGCACAGCAAACCATCGACTGGTGTCTTACAGACAACAATTTCAACCCGTTTATCAATTTTATCTTCATGTTGTGTAAAAAACCTGAACTAAAACATCATAAACACCACTTGCTGTCACATTAAGCATTTTATATCTTAAAGTTTAACAGATTAGTTAGTATTATGAGAATGGGGTCACTGGTAGTTATATGTCTATCCAGAAGGGGAAAAATACTACTATATATTCACTTTGGGAAGCATGGAAGTGTCTTTATGCTGATTGTGGGTAAAAAAAAAAAAAAAAAAAAAAAAAAAGTCAGCTGCATGCAAACGTGGAAGTATTTAAACAACTAAATCTGATCCTCAGATAATAAAACAATAAAATATATGTCGGCTGTTTGTCTTCTGAAAATGGAAACTTCATTTATGCGTTGATTTTCGATCAGAATCTCAGTTTTCTAAAATGTCACAATAAAAGTGGAGACTTCTAAATGATACAGTTTGATCTTCTGGAAAAAGTACAAATAAAATGAAAAGTCGTCTTTTATCAGTGAATGAAGCATCAATAACGGCTGAATGTTCAAGAACACCGATAGCTTTGTCTACTTCCTCCCTGATTGTGGTGAAAAAAAATCCAATTTCAGGCAAAAGTAAAAACATCCTCCAGAAAAGCCTCAACATGTGAATCCATCTTTGTTGCAGGATCTATTTCACAACTTTATTTCCTCATAAGACCAATTAAATGCATCAATCACACCCTTTTTGTCTGGTTTGCCTACAAACTCCCTGTGATCACACAGTCGTTTCACTGCTTTCTTTGCTTACATTGTCATTTTTTAGCGCAGCAGTACACAGTCGTCCTCGTGGTGCTGCGTACGCTCACGTGCTGCACCTGAGTACAACGCCTACATGGCAGCAGCGTTCACCGCCGCTTTGTCTGCTGTTACGCGTCAGGTCGTCTCCATCTGTGATTAATTAGCATCCAGTTTGTAACCGCTCTGAAATAGCAGAGCAGCACTCGGGCTAATGAGCTGATGGCGAAACCTGCAGCTCACAGAAACCAGCCAACTCATCTGTCAAGACCTGCAGGACTCATACGGGCCTCCGTCAGCTGGGTGGTGCAGTTGTTCATGAGATGACCTGCAGGACTCATACGGGCCTCCGTCAGCTGGGTGGTGCAGTTGTTCATGAGATGACCTGCAGGACTCATACGGGCCTCCATCTTCTGGGTGGTGCAGATGTTCATAAGATGACCTGCAGGACTCATACGGGCCTCCGTCAGCTAGGTGGTGCAGATGTTCATAAGATGACCTGCAGGACTCATACGGGCCTCCGTCAGCTAGGTGGTGCAGATGTTCATAAGATGACCTGCAGGACTCATACGGGCCTCCGTCAGCTGGGTGGTGCAGATGTTCATAAGATGACCTGCAGGACTCATACGGGCCTCCATCAGCTGGGTGGTGCAGATGTTCATGAGATGACCTGCAGGACTCATACGGGCCTCCATCAGCTGGGTGGTGCAGATGTTCATAAGATGACCTGCAGGACTCATACGGGCCTCCGTCAGCTGGGTGGTGCAGATGTTCATGAGATGACCTGCAGGACTCATACGGGCCTCCGTCAGCTGGGTGGTGCAGATGTTCATAAGATGACCTGCAGGACTCATACGGGCCTCCATCAGCTGGGTGGTGCAGATGTTCATGAGATGACCTGCAGGACTCATACGGGCCTCCATCAGCTGGGTGGTGCAGATGTTCATAAGATGACCTGCAGGACTCATACGGGCCTCCGTCAGCTAGGTGGTGCAGATGTTCATAAGATGACCTGCAGGACTCATACGGGCCTCCGTCAGCTGGGTGGTGCAGATGTTCATAAGATGACCTGCAGGACTCATACGGGCCTCCATCAGCTGGGTGGTGCAGATGTTCGTGAGATGACCTGCAGGACTCATACGGGCCTCCGTCAGCTGGGTGGTGCAGTTGTTCATGAGATGACCTGCAGGACTCATACGGGCCTCCATCTTCTGGGTGGTGCAGATGTTCATGAGATGACCTGCAGGACTCATACGGGCCTCCGTCAGCTGGGTGGTGCAGTTGTTCGTGAGATGACCTGCAGGACTCATACGGGCCTCCGTCAGCTAGGTGGTGCAGTTGTTCATAAGATGACCTGCAGGACTCATACGGGCCTCCATCAGCTGGGTGGTGCAGATGTTCATAAGATGACCTGCAGGACTCATACGGGCCTCCATCAGCTGGGTGGTGCAGATGTTCATAAGATGACCTGCAGGACTCATACGGGCCTCCGTCAGCTGGGTGGTGCAGATGTTCGTGAGATGACCTGCAGGACTCATACGGGCCTCCATCAGCTGGGTGGTGCAGTTGTTTGGAAGCGGGTGAGGAAGAGGAAGAGTACAGTGGAGTTGGGTTTGTTAAGTATCAACAAATCACAATTCAATGCATTTCTATTCATTTTATTAGTTTAGCCTGAGTAGGTGTGTTTAACAGGTTAGGCCATTCACAAGTATCTCTCTAATGACTAATAAAGCTGTCTGAAGACCATCACATGATTACAGGACAGGAGGTCGAGGATGCTGATTGGTTGTACAAAATGCTAGCTGAGTGATTGACAGTTCAGGTTCTTCAACTACAGGATGATCCTTCAAATCGTTGCTGTTTAACTCAGAGCTGCAGCTTCTCCTCACATCCCTGCATCCCTCAAATAAACGAGTCGATGTGCATTTGGGTCAGGTGTGTTGCAGCAGGGAAACACTGCTTTAAATAACAAGAACAACTCTAATAGTAAAGTGATTCATTCAAACAAACCAGGCAAAACTCATTTTTCTTTCTAAAACTTGTTTCACACATGAGGGTTACCATGGCAATGCTGCATCACAAACAGCTTTATTTTCTGTTTTCCACACCAATTTGGACCCGTTTCATTTGTCTCATGTGTTCTGTACATTCCCATAGGTCATGTCGGAGAACACGGACCAACAGCCGGCACAGTCTTTTAGGAAGGAGGATATAACACCAAACCTCTAACACTTCTTTCTTTCCTCCACAGGAACTGCTCCACGCCTCGACTGCATCACACACACTTAATCAGAACAGAGGTTTTTGGGTTTACTGTAGAACCATAGATTTTTTTTATTTTTTTTTTTAAAAAGAAAATTTCATTTAGGACTTCTTGTTTTAGTCTGTGGACTAAAGAAAACAAAAATGGAGAAATTCAAGCTCAGATTAAAGAAACAAAGTAAATGAAACTTGGTTTTTAATGATAAACTTAAAGCAGCAGGTGAAACAATAAGACTCAACTTTTAATGACACATGGAAGAGAAGCATCAGATCTGCTTAATAATAAGCAAACATCAACCAGCTGTTTTCGTCTTTTTACAGTTTAATCTGCAGCCCATGTCTCCTGATATCCAACACTGCTCAGAACAACTAACTCTGTGTCAGTAAAGACGGTAAAACTGCTCCTGAAACCAGACCTGGACTACCTAAGTCACCAAAAGTCATAAAAGGACCTAAATCCTAATCAGTTGTTTCACTGGAAGCAGTTTGTGTTTATTTGACACTTTCCAAGAAATGATAACAACAAATGTGTTTGTCGAGCATAAAGAGAAACTTCTCCCATAATGCACCACACAAAACCCTGAACAGGCTTTGAGCCCGAGTGCCTCCACACTCTCAGCGAGGTTTGACCCACTTGGCCCGTGTGAAACCACGCGGCCCGGTCCAGAGCTGCCAGCTGCTGTTGCCGCGGGCGATGATGAAGATGTTGGCACGGACATCGACTCAGGTGCCGTCTCCAATGGGAGCAGCGGGACCGGGGACAATCTGATGGTCTCCACGGCGACTGACACCTGACCGCACCTCCCACCTGGAGCAACTAACACAATCAGCTGTCCTCAGAAAAGCCTGAATGACAGATGCAGGAGGCTTGTGACACCTTCATGAGACACATAAGGGGGTTAAAATCAGTTTCTTCAACAGAACTCATGTTTACGATGCTTTTTAAATTTTTTTTTATTTTTAATAGGGTAAAGACGTGTCAAACTTTTTCCAGGTCAGAGTAGAAATATAGAAGCTGTTTGGCTCTTGGGTAGCTCAATCAAGTTAATTAGACTGCAATCAAGGCTTTATCATTATTTAACATTTTGCCTCTTTGATGTTGATGTTTTGGATTCATAGCTCTGAGCATAAAACACACACAACACACACACACAACACACAACACACACACACACTGCATCTAAGCTTTCAGTATTTACGTGGCATTACCCCACAGAACTCGTGTAAACACTGTAAACTTTTTGTTTGTTATTCCACTTATCTCTGTAGATTATTGATTCTGTGCTGTGTTTAAAGGTTGAAATGATTCACGGTATGAAAGCTCGAGATATTATTTAAAAAAAAAAAAAGAAATGTAAAACGAAGCCCAGATTTCAAAATGTCAAAAGTTCAAATGCACGGTCACCTCACTTTCTGCTCTCTCTGTCTGCTTTATCATTGGCTCCTCGGCTGGCTGTGCTTATTTTAATTGGTTGAGGCATTCATTTGAGCCGCTCTGATTGGTCCGCAGACCAGTCAGCACTCCTCTCCCAACTTGACCGCCGTACTTCCTGCCCCCCAGGACACCATTAGGCCCTGCCAGGTCCGAGCCCGTTTGCTAAAGCTCGTCACGCTGCCGCACATAACAGCAGAGCGCTGCAGAAAATGATTCAGAGCTCGCTCCGTATAAACTGTAATGCTATATTTATAAGGCAGTATTTATAAACACATTTGCATATATCAAGATGAAAAAGTTGTTTGAATTGGGGGCAATTTGCATTTGGTAAAACATATGGCAGAGCCACGGAAGCCATGGGCCATGCCTTCATTACCCGATCCTCGTTTCATCAGCTCCCTGCTCCCCCACTGAGCCTCCCCACGGCGGAGCCTTCTGTCCCTGAGGTTTCAGTGACAGGGGACAATATGTCCCCAAGGTGAGGAGTAGGGGGAAAGCCGCACGCACACCGCTCCTCCAATGATTATTTAATCAGACTCTTCACTCTGGATCTGAGAGAGGAGAGAGGTACAAAGTGGTGCTTATTACCCATTTGTTCAACGCAGGGAAAGGAGGGCAGAGGGTGGGGAGAGGAGCGACGGCTCAAAATGGCAGATCAGTTACCACAGCTGAAGGATGGGAAGAGGAAGGTCCAGAAGAGGAGAGCTGGAAAAAGACGTAAAATGAAAAAGATCTCGACAACTCGAAGTGAACTGAACTGTCTTTTCTTCCATCAGGTTTCTTGTCTCAGATCGACCTGCTACATTGTTGCTCTTTTACTTCTTCACCTTATTCTTCCAGCGATTTTTACATGTATTTCTATTTAGTTTTTATTGCAGAACTAAGAGGTGCATGTAACTTGTTATGATGAGCTAAATAAAATTCCCCACTTATGTGGACAATAAAGATCTATTCTGTTCTATTTTATTTAATTCTATTCTTTTTAACGATCAAGAATGGAAAGGAAGGAGACAAAACCACCTACATTTATATTCAAGTATTTTAAAAATAATTTTGTTGTATAGGATCATTTTTAGCTGAATTTATTTAATATCTGATATATTTATTCCATAAAGTGTAAAAATAATAATAAAAAAAAAAGGTGGGAACAACTTGAGTCCCACTTCAGGGTCTGTTATCATGTAAAAAGTAGAAATAAATCCATTGAGACTGAATAAAAGCACATCACTGATCTGTTTAATGGCATTAGATATTTATTTATACCATTTATTTTCTACGATCACTTTTATTGTATCTGTTTTCTTTTTCTAAATATTTTATTTCCTTTTTTTTTTATCTGAAAACTGTTCAGCAGTTGTTTTGGTTTTTTTTTTAAAAATGTGTTAAACAAATACGTTTAATTTAATTTATGAGATGTACTGATAAACAGTTATTCCTTCTGCTTTGGTTTTTCGGCCTGGCGCTCGAAGGTTCAGTCAGATTTGGCTTTAAAGGACTTGTCAGAAGCTTTCTGGTTCACTTGAAGAGCAAAAGCTGCTCAACTTGGGAACAATCCAGCTGAATCTCCAGAAAAATATGTTCTGTTTCTGGAAGCCAATAAGATGCAATTTTATGCTTTACATCGGTATGTAATGTATAGATGAAAAAAGGAGCGCCCTGGTAACTGGATTTATAATTAACAGCTCAACAGCTAACAAGGCATTTTTATTTCTGAACTTGAAAAATAATGTTTTTCTCTTAAGAAAGTCTGTGAGCAGCCAGAAAATATTAGTACTCAGCAGTCGATGTGCTCTCATGTTTGGGAAAGAAAAACTTTCCTGAAATATGAGCTAATGTTAAAAGCTTTACAGGGCAGATCTAGAAATTTTTAACCATTAAAAAAAAAAAACAAATGAAAAAAAAAAACTGCTCAGACTACAAAATTCTCTATGATTATGAGATCAAGTGTTTTATTTGACAGTTTATGAGTTAAAGTAAGAAAACTGACTTTGTTTAGTAACTAAAATAGCGATAACAAAGGCAGTAAAAAGGGTTAAAACAGTTTTCTGCAGTCAGCTGAAAATACATGTGATGGCACAACCATTCTGTTTGGTGGCTCATTAAGTTTATGTTAACATCCAGCTAATAATGTAAGATAAAATATAAATTTGATGCCATGAGGTATATAAACAGTGTGTATTACAAAAAAAAAAAAAAAAAAAACTACAGAAAGTTCAGATGGTCTCGGTTTGCAGTTTGAAGGAAACAAAAATGGCGGCCTGGTTTTCACTGGGTTTAAAAAGTTAAACCGTCAGTCATGTTTTCTAAATAACGCTTTTTTAAACTGCATAACAAGGAGTCGGTGTGAAGAATGTACAGTAAAAATATATGACCCATGCTCAAATTAAATGAAATTTAAACAACCGCATCTGCAGAAACATCGCTAAAGACACCACAGTTTTTCTAAAATCTTATGTTGTAGGTTAATTTCCAGTTAGCAAGCACTGGTATGTGTTTGCAATGTGGTTTTGAATGTAGGAAATTCACTTTCAATCCAGTGTAGGGTTAAAATACTGATAAAAAAAATGTAACACAATGTTTTTCACATAAAACGTTTTTCACACGGGAGCTGTTGCGTTAACTGAAGTGTTGCACACTCAAGAAGTCAGAATTAATCAGCAGAAAATCTCTAAAAGTAGACAAAAGGGTAAATAAAATGAATACATTTTAAAGTGATAAAGTTGTATTTTCACTTACAAAATGGGCTTTAAGTTTCCACCTAATACAGTACTTAATACATATGAGAATGATCTACTTATTTCCAGCAATGGAGGGCAGGCGACCTGAATCAAAAGTAGAAACTACCAACAATAGAGCAACAAAAGGGCTGCAGGGAGAATAAAGGAACAAAGTGGATGTGTGTTAGGCTTTGGTCGGGTGGAAGTCCTGCAGGTGAAGATGAACTCTGGTTTGGCCTCTCTGTCCAGAAGCAGTTTGGCGTGCCACTCACACAAACGCCACATTTGCATGTGCAAAAAAGCCCTGGGCTGAGCTCCCGCCTCTTTCCAGTGTGTGTGGTCAACCTGTTAGAGATTTGTTTAAGAGCTCATGGAAGCTCCTCATCCCCATCCACAGCCTCTCTCTGGGACCTAATTTGTTGTTTTGATATGTAATACCTGTTTTTTCCAGGCTGCTGTTTGTCTCCAGGAGGCAGGGGTTAGAAAATAGTACGCTGGTCACAGTTGTCTGACACGGTTTCTGCCCTCAGTGTTTGTTTTTCTATTTCCATACTCTGATTCAATTTGGTTAAAGCCAAGTTTAGAGCCAGGTGGTTGATTTTGAAGGTCACCGAGGGTATTTAAGGACTTTCTATGCACAAACATTCACCTAAGAGGCTAAAATTAGGTGAAGGTGACAAACCCCAAATCTTTTCATCCTCTTCATAAGTTTTAAAATGGATTTGAGTCCTTCCATTACAGGTTTTTAAGAGGAGGATTTATGTGGAAACAAATTAAAGTTACTGTTCATAAAGATGTGTTTACAGGCTGTAACTTTGAGTAGTCTGTTTTCAATTACATGGTGGTGACATAAAATAAAAACTTTATATATTACATGAACTCACTGCTAAGAATACATATATTTTAATGGGGACATTTTACAAATGTGCTTGTTGATCAGTTTTAAAACATGATTCTTTAGTTTGGAGAAGCATTTTCTGCATTAGTTTATAGATTGTCATTAAATGTGTGTTGTTCTACACTTGAATGTCAGTCGCTACTGAATGCTAACATTTTAACTGAATGACTCAAGCTAGTCACTGTTTTGCAGATATTTTTTGTACTGTCTAGGTGGAAAATTTAATTTTAGAATCAGTGATGTGATTATTTTTGTATATATTTAGATTAGTTTACCTTTTAATCAGCACTGCTGTGAATAACAGAGTTTCTGCGTCACAGTTTTAGCCAATGTTTTTAGCAGATTTACTTTTAAATAGTTAAAATGTTTATCATATGTACTGTATGTGTTTCAGATTAAATTTAGTTTTTTGTGTTTACAAATATTTACTATGCATGTGTGATTTTTATAGCACATTTAAAAAATACAACAATAAATAAAAAAGATATTAAGTTAATATTGATTTGCCCTGTGATACATGGGCAACCAGTCCAGGATGCATTCTGACTTTCCTCTGCTAGATCTGGAATAGGCGCCTCCATGACCATAAAATTAGAAAAAGGAGTTCAGAAAATGGATGGATGGAAGTTAACTTTGGATTTTGTGTCGTTATATTTTTGTTTTATACTTTACAAATTCCAAATCCTCCATTATTCAACGATAATATGCTACATCTATATGCTAACATGCTATAGGTTCAATTAGAAAGGCGCCATCTTGGCTAACGCCATTCATGTAGCATTTACAATATAAACAATGGGGAGACTGGTACATATTTGTTATCTTTAACCATTAAAATATGGCAAAAAAAAGTCTTACTTTTTAAGATAAAACACTTTTTACAGTCCACTATAAATGTTGAAAGCTGGAGTCTGAAAATATTCAGCAGAAGGAACTTCTCAAAGAAAAAACAGTTTCAGCGCACAAAAAACTGTTTTTTTTCTTTTCTTTTTTTTATGTGAACAACAGGCGCAAAAGCACAACGCAAATCTTTGGTTATCATAAAACCCCCAACATGTGACTCCCCAAAATTATAACCAGAGATGTACAGAACAATTCGTGAGTGCTTTAGTGATTCAACACTGTTGTCGTGCACGCAGCCATATAAACACAAGCTAATGTAATTAGCTTAATCGTTAGCATTAAAGTTGTGGAGTTGCTAAACATCCAAAAATTTAAACTTGAAACTTTATACACACATCTTTAGCTTACAGATTGGTGTGTTTGTTAGAGAATCAGTGAAGCTCTGGTGGAGTTTGGAAAAAATTTAACCCTGAGAGAACAAAATTTTAAAGTCTGGCCCTTGAGGGATTCTGTCCTGCAGATTTTGAATCGATCCCTGTTTCAAACGAATTCAGTGGCTTTTTGTCAAGTATCAAGTGTGTTAAAGTTGGAAACTTATCAGAGTTAAGCTTATTAATTACACTACTAAAAAGAGAGGTATCCCCCTTGAATCTGTATCAGTGTTGACATAATTGAGAAACACCTGACAGAAGTTTAACCGAGGTTGTTGCACTGGTTGTTCGTCATCCTCCTCAGGTCTAGCAGGGCATGAAGAATCGTTAATCTCAGCCAAATCAACACACACACACACACACACACACACACACACACACAAAACACTTCTTGGCTATGTAAACAGCCAACTGAAAATACTGGTTTAATTAATCTCCCTTTATGATAATGATTTCATCTCGGGCCAATAAATAGTAATTTTTGCGAGGCTTTTTTTCCTCAGTGTAACCCCAATATTATTTTTTGCCATTTAGCTGGAGATAAAATGGGGGCAAACAGGATGAGTGCGTCATTAACGCCACGCATCAACATGCGGCGACTGGGGGAAAAGCATCCAGTCTGTTAATAAGTAATGACTGCCCGAGATCACAGGAACCCTACACTACAACAAAACAAGTTAAGCACAAGCTTTGATAATGACTGTTAATAATTCAATGTGTGTAATTATCGCTTTACAGGAAAGCACAATAGCGGCGGCTTGCTGTAGGGATGGTGGTAGCAATTAAAGATGAGAGAGATCGGGGTCAGCGGATCAAGGGGAGACATCGGAGGGGTTCTTGTCGAGTTGACAAACGCTGACCTTACAGGTACAGCTCTTTTGTCTCAACATCTGGAACGTGCTTTCATCTTGTTTTTCCAAAACAGAAAAATGTGTCGATGATGGAAGAAGCTCAAACATTCTGACACGCACAGCTTTCCTTTCCAGCATCTCTCACCGCTGCGGTATCTGCGACCCACCACTTCCTCAAATTTGATTCTCCATTGTCCCCGAGACCTTGATTCACACCAGCCAAATGTCGAGGTTGCACATTTGCAACTCAAAACTAGCCAGATCAATGGCAAACGTAATCACTCTGTTTGTCATCCCCAGATTTGAATTTCACAATGAGTGTGTGCAGGAGAGAAGGGAGGGGGGTGGGGGAAACCTGGAAAGATGTATTACTTCTCTAAAAATCAATGCCTTTCAACAGCTTTACGATCCTTTTTGACGCAAAAGGGCATTCACACACATTTGGCGGCGATTGTTGGCAGCAAAATGACTAATCATAACATCATTGATGTGTTTAAAAAACCCGACTACAGACGACTGTACCATTTACAACCTTTGCTCCCATCCAGAGAGAAAGAGTTAATTTGATCATGATAACACCAATCTCTCTAAAGCCCCTTTTCAGGCCAGCAGCAGCTGGGGCTGGAAGAGCAAGCGATGGGATGAATCCTCAACACAGAGTGAGGTGGGGGGAGAAAATAACAAGAAGAGTCGTTATTACGGCTCCATTTTAGGAATGAGAGGGCTTTCTGAATTGCCCTGGATTGCGATCCTGCGCTCGTTCATTCCTATATAGACCCTCGGAGTGGCAAATGGGCCTTGGGCCAGTGTGAAGCACTGGAGCTGGAACAAGAATAAGATCACAATTACATTTAAAGCCTAGAGAGGCAAAGAAGAGGAGGAGAGGGAGAAAGAAGGAGCCTATGAGCCCTAATTGCCAGATGGTGAATATTTTCGCTCCCTTTCAACGGTGCATTAATTGCAGGGCTGCCCGGGGGTTGAGACATACTGATCAGTGTGGCAAAGGATCCTGACCCTGATTATCCCCCTCCTTAGACCTCCCTCATCTGCAGAAACAGTAAGAAGTAGTAAGAGGGGGAGTGAAAGTGAGGCTATGGAGGCAATCACTTGCCTATCGAGGCACCTGGGCCTCGACATTTTTTGGGGTTTCAATTGGGAAGAGGCCATGTTGATCGAGCAGGGTGGAGGGTCTTATGGGAGCACGAGAAGGAAAAGCCAGGAGGATGAAGTGAGCAAAGGTAGGGTGATGAGGAAAGAACAGACCACCCCCTGTCCTGATCTCTCCTCCCACCTTTCCCTCCGCCCCCTGCCTCCTCCTCCTCCCAGCCCCAAAGCTCCTCGTTTACATATCTCCAAAAGATGTAATTGAATTAAATAAAGCTTTCCTTCGGGGCAGCTGCCACAGCTGCTGTTTGTGGCATGTCAAAAGGCCCGCCACTTTAAGAGCACTTACATATGCTCCAAATTAGCAGGTCAGATAGGCGGACGCTCGATGACAGGGCCGAGGCTGCCAGCGCTACAAGGGGCCCACAGCTGTGAGCAATTCACTGGCAGAGTGGGGGGCTCTTTTAGACCCCTGATTATGAAGGGCAGCAGTGCACGTGCTCATACACACAAGCACATTAACAGGCATGCATGTATACCCATGTAGACACACATATGGACACTTCTTCACAGATGGAGACATAAGGGTCACTGCGGTAATCACGGTTTATTCGACGACGATATGGCACACACAGTATGGCTTTAAGACACGGTAATTTTCAAAAGGGACAAATGAATGAAAAACTAAATGTGTCAAACAATCAACGAAATGAACTCGAAAACACAAATTGGTGACATGCTCATTGAAACGTCAATCAAGCTTTATTCAACACATGTACATTTATATTTTACTGTTCCATCTACATGATTTCAGTTCTACCAGTGCTTAAACATCGAGTGCTCTAATTAAAACTATTAAATAAAATAAAAATACATACCCTGTCTCCCAGCTACAGACAACACTGGCGTCTTTAAGACGATTTTCCTTGAAGCAATCAACTAAGTCTACAGGAACATGTAAAGTTCTAGTCAAATACAAATGATAGCAGAGCCTTAGTGATGTCTGAATCCCATTTAGTAACTCAAGCATGTGGATCCTGGTGTTGTATGGGGACTTTTAGCTGTATATGACAGGACAAAAAATGTTTTATATGGATGAGGTATTAAATCTGGGTTTGTTTAATGGAAATTCCCACTCACTACATCATTTATTTACTTAGTAATAGATCCTTAAAGGCTGCGTAATATGGATGAGTACAAAATACAATAGATGACTTATTTATAGTGTGTGGCGATTGGCAATACCACCAATTTGAATTTTGACATCAAAATATAACTTTATAGTACTTTTATTATTAACACTTTTTGCACCTTTAAGGAAACTATATATTAATATATCGATTACAAAGGTAATATGAAATTTAAATAAAACTATCAACTTAAATAATTATATTTTTTTTAAAAATGCATAGAAAATTGTTACAAAATATATGAACATGAAAATCAAATTGGAGTTTAATGAAAATCTTTCTCTAATTTAACAATCTTAAGGCGAGGGACACGTTTATCACTAAGGTACATTCAAAAGCTGACAAAATTGATTCACATAGAACCTAAATAAGTCAATTTTTGTTTTACATTGAACAGTCTTTAAGAACCTGCATTAAACCAGTAAAATATTAAAAATGCATCATCATCCCTAATAATATTGCTATAATGAACACAAGGATGATTTTGCTTGTAACAAAAACTCTTGGAAATTAAAATAATTTGCATATCTTGGATCCGCACAATGATATTACAGTATTTTAAAGTATTAAATCCAGTATTTTGACTGACAGATCAAGTAGATTTCAATTCATCCCTGAAGAGCAGCAGAAAATGGAAATGCCTGAGGGAAGTACAAGTTCTTTAACTGTGTTTAAGTACAATTATAGAGTAAATGAACAACTGAATCCCGTTTTTTTTTAAAAACTAAAACAAGTCCAATTGCTATTAATAAGATCTACTGACAACTTTGAGTTACAATTACATCCAAAAGATGTTTTATTCTCCGTAGATGTAACTGAATGAGTTTCTGCACATGAATAGAGTCTAAAGATTCGATGTTTTCTCCTACTTTCTTTACAAACACTCCGACCTACTGACATCAGCAGAGCCCTTTGGAGAGACGAGCAGCCTTGACTTCCTGTGCAGTTTTCAGATCTTTTTTCTTTCCGTCTGCTCTTCAGAGTTGCTCCTCTGACTGCAACACACAGCACAAGTAATAACCGATATTCGCACTCCAGCAGGACTGCTCTCTCTAAAGGTTTGTGATGAGTAAAGGTATCTTAAAGTGATCAACACTTTACTTCAGTTATGCATCCAAGAAGACACGCCTGTCATATCGTAATCAACCGTTGTGAACAATCATCTAATGACTTGTCACTCAAGGTCTGCTGGGCAATTATGTTGCATTTGCAAGGCTGTGAATGATGTTTATGACAAATAATCCATGTCCTAATTGCTTGTCTGTTTTCCCTAGGACGTGTGCTGATAAGATGTGATTAGCTCGGGACTGAAAGGTAAAGTTGACATTGATCGTGCGGTTTATGTTTAGCTCGTAAGATGGGAGTTTAATGCTCGGCTAATGTAAGAGGAACAACATTATGAGAGACGGCTCCATGTTTTGCTTAATCTAAATCAAAATTTAAAGATTTCTTGATGTGAATATTTTTTTATATTGCGAGCAAAGATTTTTATATATTATTTTTATACTTTTGTGGTTTTCACAATTAACTAACTTTTTCTTTTAAGTATTTTGTCACGGAAGGTGGAGGTGAGTTGTGGACCCAAATGCAGAGACGCAGACGGAGATACAGAGTCAAGGCTGATTTTATTGTTGAGCCGCAGGAACACAGGACACTAGGCATACAAGGGAGTAACTAACACAATAAATCCATAACATAGATATGAAACTGAGGGTATAAATACACTGAACAGAACAAGACACAAGTAAAACAACTTAACTAAATGAATCCAGGTGAACTAAATCAACAGGAACAAAAGCTAAACAAGACATAAGGGAGCTAAACAGGAAAAACTACAAAATAAAACAGGAAACCTGAGACATGAAAAGTCCAAACCATGACATATTTTACTTAAATATCAAGATATAGTCATGACATGACTAATTCTTCAATACAATGGTTGACTTTTTTTTTTTTTCTTCTTCTTCTCCATTTCAGGGGTAAGTTGGTCCAAATTAGCAGGTATGTTGCATCACCATCCTCATAGTCCATCAATTCATGGACTTATTGATTGTAAATAAACATCATAAGCTTGTTATCACAATTTTGCCATTAAAATCCAGTTGAGTAAGGTTTCACTGGAGGTAGTATGGAGGGTCAAACAAAAACTTCAGAGTGAGCGTCTGCAGTTTTTTAGCCAGCTACCACCGGATGTACTGCACAGATATAACAGGAAAAGGAGTGTTTACGCAACTTTCTTTCTGTAGCAAGGTAAACATGAAAGTCTGACGAGGCTTACAGAGCACCTTGTGTCATGTCTCGTTGTTTCGTGTTTTCTAAGTTCCAGATTCCTGTTTTCGTTTGTGGTTTTTCCCTGTTTAGTTCCCTTGTCTTGTTTTCTGTGTAGCCTTTGTTTCTGTTAGTTACATTCACCTGGTCTCGTTAGTTTATTCATTCCACCTGTATCTTGTTTGGTTTTTTATCTATATTTATAGCCCTCGGTTTCAGCTCTTTTGGCTGGTCCATTGTGTTTTGTTCTGTTAGCCGCCTGCGTCTGCGTGCCCTCAGTTTAGTTTTTGGAATAAACGTCCTGACTCTGCATCTCTGGCTCCCGTCTCTGCATTTGGGTCCACATCCGGGACACCCTGACAAATAAAAGTCTCAATGATTTACATTCAGTAAGAGGCAATAATGTGACTGAATGTGTAGAGTATTCAGAAGTATATCTGGAAGTTCAGCTCATGTACAGACACTAAAGCCAACAAGATCTCAAAAACACAAAATGTTTTTCCACAACTCTGCATTTCAAATGTAATTGCAACATGAACTGTTTATTAGCCAAGCCAACTTTATTTATGAAAGCACTTTCAGACAACTACCGATGAAATAAATATAGTAGTAAAATATTAAACAATAAAACCAGTGAAAACAATACAAGCAATAAAAGCAAACTCATTCTGGGCAAAATGAGGTGGGTCCTGAGAAAGAATTCAAAACTGGACAGTGATGAAGCCTGTCTGACCTGCAGTGATAAAGAGTTGCCTGAAGAAAAGTGCCTGTCCCCTCTGAGCTTCCTCCATGTTCTCAGGACCTACAGGAACTTTTACAACCGGGACGTGACGGGACGTGATGTTGGTGTGACGGGACACTAAAATAAGGAACTGCTTGTTTTGAACACGCAACGTCTCTGATTCAGCAAAGAAACGCAAGAAGATTAAAATAGAGAAAGAGACAAAACAAGAGTCATCGTAGGATTGTATTTTGTTGGCTGGAGAGCGCCAACAGGTCAGGTCAGATGAAAGATGGACGCCAGTTAGCGGTCGCTATGGGGCCATGTGACGGGAAAAATGGCAAACATTCTGTAGTGTGTCTTTCAACCCTGAAATGGATTCCAGTTGTTTAATCTGCTCATACCATGTTCCCTCACAGTAAACATTTTATAACAAATGTTTTTTTATTTTATTTATTTAAAAAAAAAAAAAAAAATTTGCAAAAGTATGGAAACTATTTTATGTTAGCCACAAAGTAGTTTTTAATGCTTAACAGCTGTTGCGTAGCTACAGCGCATTTCTCTCATTCACCTATCAAAAGCCAGCTGATCTGAATCAGTTGATTAACGTGTTGCTATGGTGACGGCAGTAACGGAGTGATTTACAGTGATTTACTTTGCCGAACAAAATGTACGTATATAAGAAATTATTACATGCCAATTGGTATATATAGGCTTTATTATACTTTGTTTACTTTTCTCTGGACCGCTAATGTTCATTTCGCTTCTTGATGAGAATTCCTCCCTCATTTTCTAAACATAGAGCTCGCTGACAGGTGTCTACCACAGGTAAAACCCTGATACTCCTACATCTTATAGACTCTTTATCAAACCGGATAAGAAACGAAAATCGAAGGATTCCGTCCGTATTATGAGATCTTGTTTTTTCCATGACAGACAACAGTGATACAGTTTTAGGTTGATTCCATTCTGATGACCACAGTTTAATCCGGCATCAGATGACAAAAACACACCTGATCCATACAAAAGTACAAACCAAACAGGAACCAGGGTGAACCAGGGTCCCTTGTCTTGTTCCATTCCCACACATCATTTGACTTAATCTGCAGAGGCCAGCAGGAAGAAAGGTTGTCAAACAGAATTTGGTACGAATAAAAACCCCACTGTGACGGTATAGCAGGGAACACTTTTCTAGCGGGCGCTCTAGTTTGGATTTTTCAGGGTGTTACTACCTCTTGTCCTGTGGCGGGCAGAAAGGCTGTGACTCAGCTGTTTGAATGCAACATTTGAGAATAATGGATGTGAAGGCACACCAAACAAGGACCTTTAAAAATGCATGAGCGCCCCCCAAAAACCTCCCTCTCCCTCCACAGAATAGAGCTATCACTGCTGCCTGTTATCTCCCCGAACCCCCAGGTAGAAAATGGTAATGATACCACTTAACATCGCTGCACATATGGAGGGAAAATGGAAATGCCAACAGCACCTCAACTATAAAGCAAATCAAATTGAAATATTAATCCGCTGATTAATATAACATTATGAGAGCCCATTCTCTTTGTTGTTAAACAACAAAGGGTTGCAAAATAAGCAACTGCCTAAGAGGTAAGGGGTTTAAAAGAGTCCCACAGAGGTACTAAAGCCCCTTTCAAACATCATTACTCTGCATAATGTATTCCCTTCCACAGTGCTGAGATTTGATATTGATGTTTACTCATTTATTTTTTAATTAACGTTGGTTCTTAATGAATTCTTTGATGAGAGGCATTTTGTAAATCATTATCCTTGGAAGAGGAAAAAAGGGATGCATTGCTCTTGCCCCTTATAGTTGTGACAGAAGAAAAATGCTAGGTGTAAGGGGAAAAAGTTGCACATGAGAAGTAGGGTCATTGTTTAAAGTTTGTTTTTGATGCGTTGATTTTTTTTTTTTTTTGCCTCCCGTGTTGCTGTTTTTTAAATTTTTTTATTCTTTTTATTTCATCACATCTACAGGGATGAGCGCTGGAAGTCGGCAGGGATTCTTGCAGGAGGTCTGTGTATCCTTAGTTAATTACAGGAATATAACTGAAGGCTTTGGGAGAGTCGCTCCGTCGGGGAGGATGGGTGCAGTTTCATCCACGGAGACCTCGGCAGAACTCTGTCCTTCCCCTTTTTATTATTGATCATTGATCATCGGGGATCTCTTGGAGGACTCAAAGTAGACAGAGCTTTAGAAAGTTTTGATCGACAGTTTACTCTCTCACAAAGGTCAAACACCTTTTCTGTAACAAGAGTCATGTTGAAAAACCATCTGTTTTCATGGAAACCTGATGAGATTAAACTAAAAAAACAAATACTGTCTGAATAATTACAACCCTAAAGTCAATTTCACACATTAACTCCAAACTCCTGTTTATGGTAACATGTTAGCCTCACTTTAGCTAGTTCAAATCAAGCCTTAATGGCATTTCTTGTTTTTAGGGAACAATCACATCAGCCTTTTTGATTCGAATCAGAGTCTGTTTGCTTGGAAAGTCTGCTTTATTTGGGGAGATGTGAATGCGCCAAATGAATTCTGTTTCGGATCAAAGAATCAGACTCGGTCCATCTACAAACGCAGGTCTCATCCTGTTTCAAGTGGACCAAATACAGGAAAAGGACAAAAAAAAAAAGAAAAAAAAGAAAGTCTCTTCCTGCATTTGATGTAGCATTGCATTGTGGGTAAATGCATAGCCACTGGCATTAAAGCCTGTTCCATCCTCCACGAGAAGCGAGAACTTTTTTCTTGTTCTCGAGGCTCCGAGAAGAAAATGACGTCATTTTGTTCTCGTGGACGTGTTTGAGGACAGTTCTTGACACACCGGGCTGGCAGAACTTTTTTCTTGCGGGGCTGCGGGAAGTATCGTGTGATTGGTCGAACATTGGAGGTGGGCGTGGTTAACACGGAGAAAGCATGAAGCGGAATTGCTGCTTCCATGTGTTTGCTGTTGCCGGCAAACGCACGGCAAAAGTGTTTTGATAAAACAGCTTATTGAGGTGGTGAGAAAGTACGAACATTTTTACATGTGGCATTAAAACACTCGGAGCCAGCCGCGTGCACAACCCACCCTGCCGCGGACAAAGCTGCTCGTTAAATATGAAACTAGAAACTCGGAGAGCGGAAACCTCCACCAAGCACAATGTTTAAGAATCCTTTTAAAACTTTCCTGGATACAAACGGTGATCCTGATCACCACCAGAATTTAATCAGTTCTTCATTTTTACATTTGCAACAACTCTTGAAATATTTATAAAATCCCTCCGTAACCTTTTAAGTTATCTTAAGCAAAAAGACGCCGGGGAAAACAACCTCCTCAGTGGAGGTAACAACCGGGTTCATTGCACCTAAAGCAGACATCGCCCCCCTCAGTGATCCCTCCCCGCCACAGACGTGCTTCTCGTGGAGGATGTATGGACCTGCCGAACAAGACGTTTTTTCTTGTGCTTGCAGTCTCGAGAACAAGAACTCAGTTCTTGCTTCTCGTGGAGTATGTAACAGGCTTAAGACGCCTCTGCCTCGTATGTTGTTCCTACCATTGTTGCAGTGTTTTTCTGCAGATAAAATAAAAAACTCAAAATGGCAATAGCTTTGTCTCCATGTTTAACTCACGAGTGGAGGAAACAGTTTTCTTCTTCATGCTGGTCTTATCCTCTCTTTTGGTAAATACTAGTGCAGCGCCACCTTTGGTGGGAATGGGGATATATCATTCTAATGGAATATTTTACCCTCTCCCACTGTTCACTAGCACTTTTTTGTATTGTGCATTTTAAAGATTTAATTTTTCTTTCTTAATTTTTATTGAACTTTAGGTCATTTGGCCCAAAGTGCAACGTGAACACAATCTAGGTACGCATGGATACACCTTCCCCTAAAACTGAGCCGAGTCCCCAACTGGACCGAGTCTAGTGGACTATCCTGATGTAAATGCATTCTTAAGGTAAGACGGGGGCTGCCAAAACCACAATCTTCACTTTAACGTTGTCGTAAATAATTCTGGGAGGTTCAGTTTTGTGATGATGGTGCTAATAGTGTGGTTTTACTGAAACGCTTTGCTTTCCTTGGTCATTTGGAGGCATTTTGTTCAGAATATTTGAGTCTTTTAGCACCAATAGGGCAAACTTGTTGTTGTGATGGAAAATTAATTCCCTTCTAAGGGAATATTTTGCCCTCTCCCACTGTTCACTAGCACTTTTTTGTATTGTGCATTTTAAAGATTTATTTTTCTTTTCTTAATTTTTATTGAATTTTTTTGACAGAAAATCTGAGATAAGTCGACAAGTTGGTCACTTTGCATTTGAACCACGGTTTTATGTTGAATTTAAGTCATCAAAGCAGAGATGGTTGGTTTAAAGACTTCTCAGCTGGTATTTCTCCTGCTACTGAAAGGGAGTTTTTGTATTACTTTTCCACTCTCCATCATTTAACATACCAATAAAGCTCCAGTACATCCTCAACTCTAACCAGAGGTTTCAAAATAAATAAGCCAATACAAAATTTTAAACTATATAAGCAAGATTATTTTATTTATTTAGGAATGGGGATTAATTAATGCACATTTTTCATGTAAACATGTGAATTTTAGCCAGTGGCTGATTTCCATTTTTGGTCCCTAGGCAGGTAGATAGACTTGAAAACAGTGAAATACAACAACATAATCAATGAACAGCCTATGATAACACAACATAAAAAAAACAGCTGCCTGGTAAATAAGATGAAATTGACAAAAGTAATAATATAAATTTCATGAAAATCATTGGATTATTTTCTAATTCTAGTCCAATATGATAAACAAATATGATAAAATAATATATGTAACATCACTCAAATTAATATTTTGTTGAACAATCCTTTCATGTTTACACTCCAGTCAGGTGTTTTCTGTACTTCCTAGTCAGACTTCTGCACCTGTTGACGGGTATTTTGTCCCACAGTTCAACAGAAAAGTGCTCTAATTTGTCCAGGACTGATTTGTTTGTTTCTTTTTTCTTCAACTCTATTAAAGGAAAAAAAACAAGGTCTTATATCACAAAATTATAATTTAGCAGGTTTTTTTTAGTTATTGTTCCTTTTTAAGTCTCGAGTTATTTGCGTGACTGTTGTAAATTCAGCCTTTTCTTTAATGAAACGGTATGAATACATTTGAGGATGACTAAGTTGCTTTGGAGAAAAGTATCTGCTAAATGACCGTAGAATAGAACAGAATGAAAGGTATGTAAAATGAATGTTGGACTATAATAAAGGGTGGAAATAACAATATGAGTGGAAATGAGCAGCTTACTGTAATGTGAGTACTTTATTTATTTATTTTTTTTAAATCAGCTGCAAAGTATAACACAGTGACATCTCTTTCCATATGAACGCTCCACTATATTTAACAGTAACTTGCTAACTTTGTCTAGCTAGCATCATAAGGTTTTAAACCTCGTATATCCTGGAAATAGTAGCTGAGGTGAAAAATAACCAGAACATTAGCAGATTTAGGTGATTATTCTTACTTTTTAGTGTTTTCCTATTTTCAAAATCTCTTGATAACGTCTGAATAAGAGAGGCAGCTCTTTGCGCAACCTCGCCCAAACGCAAGGACCTTTTTTGAGCAGTACTCGCTAAAAACTGTAAACATGGATTTACGAGAAAGCTCCATGGGGTAACTTAAAAAGCAGAGATGAAAGAAGTCTAAAGGGAAATCCACCGTTTAATTAGAATTTTACAATACTGACAAGAAGATGCAGGAATATGTTTGATACGTTTAGGGAGTTTAGGTCTGTGATACTGTAGGCTAGTCTCAGCTTGAGGTTTGGACCAGTTGGCCACAGATGAGTCTCAAGCCCCCAACCCATCTGGAGCCATCTTGGAGATGAAGGAAAAAACCTGGAGCTTGTCCATCTCTTGGCAGGGCCGGTCTTGTCTCTGCACATAGAAGGCTGATCGTCTCTAATCCTACCAAAGAATTAATTGCTTAATTGGATCAATTAGACGTCCCAATAGATGTGCGGTAGGTGCATCGGATAGTTGTGCGACGGTTCGGCTCTGCTTGGCGATGCGTCCGTGTCGCCTTCGTACATTCAGACAATTATAAACCAATTCTAAATCTTACTTAATATTAATTTTCTCATGTCACAGCTTCATTTCAATCACGAGAGCACTTTTCCTAAGTTTGCATCAGTCGACCACATTATGCAGTGCTTGTTTTGGAGACAGAAGAACTATTTTCATGACTTATGGCATTTGCAGTATCTCAAAGATCTAACTGCTGTTTTTCTTCCTTCAAGCCAGTTTTTAAATGGAGCCAAACTGCACAGCTTTAAAGGCACATTCATCAAAAAGCGAGTGCACTGCAGATGCTGCCACTTTTTCTTTAAAAAAAAAAAAAAAAAAAAAAAAAAAAAGATTGCAAGTAGAATTATGGCTTTTCATCAGCCGATAAATTTCACTTGTGATTAATTGCAACACTCACTTTTGGGATCACTTCTGCACAAAAGAGCATTTCTGCTTTGTAAAATTCATATAAAAGAAATGCAAATCAATGGTGTTCTTGGCACCAAACATATGCTGCCACAATGCCAACAAGCCTGCCCCTGACAACCCCAGCTGGGGGCTTGTAAGACTTGCTCTTGGCAAAAGACGTTTTTTCCACCCGCTTTGCAAATGATCACCAATTAATACGAACAACATCCAATTCTAATTTTGCACCTGGTAAGATTGTAAGTATCTTGTAAAGCTCTTCTAAGCTATAGATCTAAATTACTGGATGCTTTACCCCTCCTCCTCCTTTGAGATCAGAGCAGGAGAAAAGATGGCAAAAGTCCATAACCCTTCAAGATCGACATAGTTAGAAACCATAAAAATACCTTTTTGGCCTTGAAGGTGATGAAAACAGAGAGGTTAGCAGATGCGATATGCAATCCAGTGTGAGATTCTTTACTTTAGATCACAACACAAATCTATGTATTTCTCAGGTTTCTTGGATTTTCATGATTTTATGCTTCAATATCTAATAGAAAAATCCCCTTTTGATAATATCTTCACTCTAAAACTTTCCAAAAAAGTGATGTGTTCATCACATGGTGACACAGCAGCATCCATCCATGTGATGAATTTCACATTTTCCACCCAAAAGAGAAAAAAAGAGACGAACAATTCAAAAGCGTTTCACGTCACTAATTGCTCATCAGAGTTCTTAACATCTCTGTCTTTCTCCCTCCATCTCTCACTCTGAAACTGATACTCGCCATACGACTTATGATGGATAGGAAGCTTTAATGAGCTCTTACAAGCAATTAAGTAATCAAGGAACCCTGCTGCTCTGCGCTGGAGTTAGCAGGAGCAGTGACAAACGGAGGCCCCTCAGCTCTGTAATCAACACAGGACACAGTCACCGCTGCTCACCACTACCTAACGGAGGGCAGCAATGGGCCGAGCAGCAGGCTCCCATCTCGTGTTATTGTTTTGTCTGCAAATGGTCTGAACTTTGTGACTTTGGAGACGTGTTCATGCATTTTCTATGCACTAAGTTAGTGAATGAGACTGATAACCAGATGCTCAATGAAGGAAAAGAAGTGAAGCAGCTGAAACTAAAAATAAACTAATAACACACTGACAAGCTGCACTAATATAAATAAGTAAATTAGTAAAGTGCAGCTTTTAAGGGATAAACAGAACAACAAATAAGAGCCAGGTTGTTTTGTTCTTGAGAGGCAATAATGGGCATCAACTAAAAGGTGGGGAGGACAATCCCAGTCAGTCCTCATTAGGCTTGTTAAGTAAACTGACGCGGGCAGATTTACGCTCAAACACAGCGCACACTTAAGACATCATAAAATAATTACGTGGTAAAGAGCTTTATTCTCTTTGTAGCCCTTCTTGTTTGTCAAATCTTATTTGTTTATGGTACTAAAAATATTTATTTTCCAAACTGCTTCTAAATAGAAATCTATAAAAGAAGCTTCTGACACTCATCAGAACAGATAAAAAAAACTGTTTAGATAAAAACTCCTTCTAGTGTTGAGCATCTCTATCAGACACAATGCAATAATTTTTGCTTCAATAGGCAGTATTCTAAATACATTTCAAGGTACATGAAGCAGAATGTATTCATTTACTACAAAAGCATAAAACTGAACATGTGGCACCAGTCAAAAGTTTGGAAAATCTATTGATTGGTACTGTAAATGAAATAAAATGAAATGAAATGAAAAATACTTTATTAATCCCCAAAGAGAAATTCAAAATTGTAGTAATTGTAATATGTAAAATGTAATAATTGTAAGAAATTATGACAGCTTGAGAATTGTATTATGATAGGGTCAAGTGGCTACACAACACAATTGCATCCATCTTCTGAGTACAGCAAGCCGGTCTGTGTGCACGTGACCTGATGACTTGTATAAAACATGCCTGGCGTGTGCAATGACTAAACCTACTGAAAACAGATTCTCAAGCTGATTTTTTTTTTTTAATTAAAATCTGAGAAATAAGTGTTAACTAGGCCTTAATATAGTCCAGTAGTTACTGTATGTCGTCTTTAGTTCGATCATGGTCTGAGCTGGCTGACTGCATCAGAACTTCTTCTGCCGCGACTCAACTAGTTTAACTTCTTTGTTTGAATTCTTCAAGTCTCTTTTTGCTTATTTGCCTTCATTTTTGTTGTTTTATATTTAAGGAACTTCACAGAGCGTTCCAGATCAGATTTATTCCACACATTTATAGAAAAACATTGGTGTACATGCACATACATTGAAAACTATAAGCAAACAGCGTCAACAAAAGATGGGCATTCCAAGGAAATTTACCTCATTCAACTTTCCCATCTGTCCCCAGTTTCACGGTGCTAGATTCACTGGTTTAACTCATGATTCCATCCTGCTTTCCTATTCTTTGGCGAATAGATGTAGGTTATAGCGAAGTAAAGCTGCAGGATGGTCATCCTACATTTTGGACACTGTGAGCATGTATCTCAGCTTATCTTTGGGTGGTAAGACCCAGTGGTGGTCTTTGAACCTCTCCGTATCATGGTAGGTCAGCTGCTTTAGACATATCACTCCTATTCTGTAGCTGGAAAACAGTGTATACTGGGTTCAACACAACTCTGCAGCTTGTAGCCTCCTGTTTGTAAATTATTTCCTCTGTTTACTTACTTTGAGAAAAAAAACTGATTATTTCCAGGAGCATTGGTTAGCAGGAACTAGAATACACGCATAGACTGATTAGCTAGCCAGACCATAGCAAACTTCAACAACCAGCATATTAGAACAAATCCAAACTAAACTTGAAGTGTTGATTCATTAAAGCAACATTTCATAACTAACTTATCTGACATAAGCAATATCATTGGTTATGTTCATTGCTGGTACCATTGCTTTGCAACATCGCAAAGCTAATAAACTGCAGTTCCCAGCTTTATTTCCAGCCCGTGGCATCATGTGACAGCTGCGTGAGGTGTTATAGTACTACCTGTTGTCAATGCCAAAGAGTGGTGGATTCAGCAAAGAAGCACAAGACGTCATAACGGAGGGAGGATAAAAAGAGCAAGAGTCACCTTCAAACTTTTAGTGTCTCGAGCGAGCACAGAGAAGACAGGATTCATTAGTGAACAGTAGGGGTGGGAAAATCGAATTGAAAAATTGAAAATCTAGATTTATTTGCTTCACAATTTTAAAATTGATTTTTTGTTAAAAAAAAAAAAAAAAAAAAAAAGTTTTTTTTCAAATAAATAAAAATAATCCATGATCATTTTTTTTTTTCATTTTTATTGTTTTTTATTGATGATTTTACTTGCCGTCTTGGGCATTTTAGCAGCAGAATGATGGTCTGGCTACTGTGTTTTTTTTTTCCTCATTGAAATCAGGAAAAATGACGTGAAAAAAAAAGGTTTTATACATTTATTTTGTTTTTAATCTACCAAAATCAGCAATATTGTAGAATTGTGAGAATCGCAATTTAAATTGAATCGGCACCCAAAAAAATCAGAATCGAATGGAGATAAAAGCGTATCGTCACAGCCCTAGTGAACAGCTAAGTTTGGTGGTGTTGCTCTAACATCTTTTAACAACCTTGTTTCTACAAAGCAAGGTTAATTTAGTCTTCCTTGGGGAGAAGACTTTCACACCAGCTAACATTTAGAAATTGTGTTGGAGCAGGGAAACATCTAAGAGCTGCTGGACCGCAGCCCTGGAAGACTGGAGTTTAACATTTTTGCATCAGAAAAATATTTTTGGGATAAATTTCATGAAAGTCCATAAAATATGTTTATTTTTGTTCATTAACTATCGAGCTTAAACTCTAATTCGTGTTGTAAGCATAACACAGCCCTTCCTCAAGTTTTGTTCCATTTTGTATAAAAAAGTATTTGGTACGAAGCATTTAGAGCAGACCATTCACTTTAATTCAGCTTTATTTGTATAGCGCCACTTCACAACAATGTTGTCACAGGGCACTTTACATACACATCATTTCAAACCAATTCAAACATGGCCTATAATAGAAACCAACTGATTGCATCGAATCATGACTTCGATCCAATCCCCCATCCTGAGCTGCACGATGCCATGTGATGGACTGATGACCTGTCCAGGGTGGACCTTGCCTCTTGCCCAATGATCGCTGGGATAGACTCCAGCCTTCCCCTGACCCTTAACTGGACCAAGCAGTTAAGTAAACAAAAGGATAAATGATTTAGAGCAGATTTTATAATATATATTACATCTGTCCTGCTTTACATTTTTATTTTAAAATAAGACATTTTGGTCTGAAGGTGAAGTTATTTTGAATTCTGAAGCACCTATAATAAAAACCAGCTGTAGAAACAATGTTGTAGAAGAGATTTTGTGAACTGTACCTGCAAATTTCAAACATATATATTATTTTTATTACGCAATGCTCAGAATCAGTCGCTTAACAACTGTTTGATATTCTACGGGTTTGCCTATATGTAAACAATCCGTGTTGTGAGTGGGAAAAATGAAATCTAATGGCAAGATCTGGTATTCTCAGCTCCCTGCTCACCTGGGGCGTCTGAGCTGGTAAGCTCTGTGTTCTCAGCTCCAATTTTTCACCCACCCAAA
Organism: Telmatherina bonti; assembly: GCF_933228915.1. Lineage (NCBI taxonomy): Eukaryota > Metazoa > Chordata > Actinopteri > Atheriniformes > Telmatherinidae > Telmatherina > Telmatherina bonti. The sequence goes on from NC_136623.1 coordinate 10,772,930, forward strand.
GCATGTTGGGCGCCCCAGGGCGGCGTGACACTTCTCCCACACTCTACTGAATAATTCTGCCCCGACCACACGTCTTGCGTCTCCGTTTTGTGGGGCCTCAGATAATACATTTCACATTGAAAATCAAATATGTTGCTTATTAATAGGACGACTTTGGCGAGCGCTACCTGGAGAAATGCCGGAGGGGGGAGCTAAAAGAGAGGGACGCCAACGGTGCGGTGCACTCTCTCTCTCTCTCTCTCTGTCTTCTGTGCAACAGATAAAACAGCTGAGGATGCAGATTTTTCATTGCTAAACTGGCACAGTCGATGTAGGTGCACAAGTAATGCCCTCTCTCTGTCACACACACACACACACACACACACACACACACACACACACACACACACACACACGCATGGAAATAAGAGTCGGGGTGGGGTAGTTAGCCATGCATGAAAAGCCCAGAGATTAATTTTTGCTGCACATATGATAAAAAAAAGATCAAATGAAAGAGGTACTTTTTACTGAAAACACTGAGAACGCACAAAGGCCCGTGTTTGGGTTGCAGAACATCCAACAGCAACACTGCTAGTTATTGCCATTAACTACCATCTGGTCCATTATATTCCTCTTGCTCAAACATGGGCTCATGCTCTGTAGCCTAGTTTGTTTCTTACAACTGACTGAAAAAAGGCTGCTTTCGTGCACAAGATGCCAGGCAACGTCTACACGTCTCTGGCTAAATGGAGAGCGATTTGTGCCTTGCCGCTAACTTGGCGTCATTTCCTCGGATTCCGTACAGATTGCAGCAGCTAATTATGATCTAATAACTGGCAGACTGTCTGTTTCAATATTATTACAGGAAGAGTACGTTAAATGAATAGCTCATCATCTGCCCCCCGTATCAGTCATGTTGTTTTAATGATCATAATTCCACCATTAAATCTTAATAATATGTCAAGATCATAAGGGAGACATGTCAATTTGGGGCTTCAATGAGAATTAAGCCAGGGATTGCTGAAGTTGAGCCTGTTTTTCTTTCCTGGGATGGCTTGATCTGGTTAGCTGTCTCCTCACATACACAGCAGCCGCAGAACAGGAGGAGAGCTGTTTCTTAGTCGATCTGATATTCAAGAAATTAATTTCTTATTCTTGATCAATGAGTTGATCCTGGACAGGAAAGGAGAAGTGTTTTCTAGCACTGGCATTCTCAGGCTACAAATACTCATTACGTTATTGAGCCATATCCTGTACATTATGTTTTCTTGAAGGTGAAATGCATCCATCGCTGGCCTGACACTTAATCAAGGTTTTCCATTCTTAAACATTTTTAGAACATAAAATTGTGACATTTGTGAAAATAGTGACTTCCAAAACCGCAGAAGCTTTCATGGAGACCAACATTGAGGCTTATTTATCCTCATTATGTACATATACAGTATGTGGACGTTTGCTTTAAATGTTGTCATTCATCTTTTGCGTACATTCACAACTGCAGTGCTGATTTCAAAACTCACTTCTGTGTTTTGTTCGCAATAATGCACCACAAAAAAGTAATTTACAATTGACCAAAATGTCACAATAAGCAGCAAAATAAAACCATAAAGATTTTGAACCTACTTCGGGTGCTTTTAATTTGGTGGTTTTTGCATCTTTTTCCTGTTCCCCTTCTCCGGTTTGTTCCTTTTCCCGATAGCATGTGAGCTATACAACTCAGCATTACTTCTGCAATTTCCACTGGTTTTGCTCCGTTTTATGCATCAACTCACGGATAGTTAAGCTCCTTGAAATTCGACCAAATTAAGACTGCAACCAAAGTGGGAGCAGGACAAAACTGTTTGCACATACATCTTCTACATAGAGCTGTATAGAGCATAAATGGGCCTTTAATCAATTTATGTTAGTGCCACTGTGGACCTGTTCATTAAACCACTTTCTATTGCAAGATGAGATGGTGAATCATTGTGGCGTCCAATCCAACCTCAGTCCGCCACTGAAAGAAGTTGCGCTCTGAAGTATGGAAGCAAAAATTGGATATAAGGGATAATGCCAGATGAGGTGTCCATTATCAGAAATTAATGGACGATGCAAAGGCATGACGCGGATGATGGTGAAATATGAATGTGTTGCAGTACAGATGTGACTGTGTGGTCCAGTGAGCTCAGTGTGCATAAACGTGAGTGAGTGTGTGCGAATGGCGTGCTGTCAGGTGATTGAGCCTGAAAGATAAGAGTGTTAAGCGGAATTGCCGTCCCCCTCCTTTTAACGGATTCCAATGGGAATATGGTGGTTATCTTAAAATGCACATTTCTTCACAATATGAAGGAAATTGAGGAGGACGTGCGGTGGTTGGGTTCTATAACAGCATCAGAAAAATTCGGCTGTGGAAAAATCTAAATTCGAACAGCACAGACCTTTTTAATTCTTGAAGATTGAAGTGTGTGGAGTAACCGCTGGAGCATTATTGCAGAGAAACACGCACGGCCGGCTTCACCGCTGCAGCGTGACGTAAGAGCTGCTCTGTCCCTCTTTGAGAGATCTGTAACTTCATCACAAACTAACTGATTATTATCTAATGTGTTTGAAACAATATGTGAGATATTTTATCTGCATTCACTGATTTCAACTTACGATCTCGTTAGAACATGAACATAATACAGTACTGAGATGGGCGGAAGACTCCCCCCCCCCCCCCCCCTCCCTTTTCTACTCTGGTTATTGTTAAACCGATGGTCTAAATTAATCTTAAAAATTAAAATGATTTAAAAACTAGCAGATAAGATACATCTATTAGTAACCATGGGCTGCCGTTTCACATAGTCCTTCCAGATATTAGTTCTGCTTTCTGTTTTGTCCGTTTGTCGCTAACATTTCTGTTGCCACGGTTACAAACTGGCGTTTGAGCCAGCGCAATGATTTAGAATTATTGGGCTATTTAATGGCACTTTTGGTGCACTTTTAACTGGTGTCTATCACTTTTTAACGGACACCCTGCAACCAATTAGAATTGAGTATTCACCCAGACCATGGTATAAATCAATATATCTATGTATCATAAAGTCGTAAGAGGGATGTGTAAATAGCATTGCAGAGTGTGTCATCATATTTAGCTGAGAAAGATGGTTGATGCTACAGAGGATTGAACCTGCCAAAATAAAGAATTGAGAAACATGAAAATAGCTCCAAAAACAAATTAACCCTTTCATGCAACACTTTTTTAATAGAGTACTTTTTTTTTTTTTTTACCTCAACAGACATATGCAATGATACTTTTTTGTTTATCATTGATATAATTTATCATAATTTTATTTTAATGTATTCAAAAAAATATTTATAAAAAATGATCTAATTCTTTTCACAAAGGCCAACTTGTGAAATTACATTATGTTCAATTATTTATTTATTTATTCAGTGAGTGGAAACATATTGGATGACTCACTAACATCCACTGAAGTGGTTTATTTACAAAAATACCATCCTCACTCATGAATATGCTAGAAAAAAGGATCTCACTTCCGACCCAGAGAGGGCAAATAACCCTATTCTGGCTGAGGACCATGGTCTCAGATTAGGAGGTGCTGATTCGCATCCCAGCCGCTTCACACTCTGTGAATCGCTCAAGTGACAGCTGAAGATTACGGCCAGATGAATCCAACAGGACCACATCATGCGCAAAAAGCCACCAAACTGGATCCCCTCAACACCTCAGCTGCACCAAGAAATTCTGTCCATATAAGTTATGAACAGAATCGGTGATACAGGGCAACCTTGGCGGAGTCCAACTCTCACCGGAAACTAATCCGACTTACTGCCGGCAATGCGAACCAAGCTCTGACACCTGTCGTACAGGGACCGGACAGCTCGTGCAAAAGGATCCTGCAACCCATACTCCCGGAGTATCCCCCACAGGAGCCCCCAGGAGACACGGTCAAACACCTTCTCCAGGTCCAAAAAGCACATGTAGACTGGATGGGCAAACTCCCATGATCCCTCCAGGACCCCAAAGAGGGTATAGAGCTGAGCTGGTGTGGTGAAAACCACACTGCTCCTCCTAAATCCGAGATTCGACTATCCGACGTACCCTTATCTCCAGGACCCCTGAATAGACCTTACCAGGGAGGCTGAGAAGTGTTATTCCACTATAATTGGAACACACCTCCGGTCCCCTTTCTTCCCGCATTAAAGAAACCTATAAACTGTCACAAAAAAATATGTATTTGTTGTTTTCAATAGTTTTAATTTAACGCATTGGCTGCCAGACGTTGCTGGTGAAGGGGAGCCCAATGCTGCCAGCGTGTTGAAGCCGCTTGGTTCATCTTCCAGGACTGTGGAATATTTAGTTCTGGGACTGCAGATGTGAGGGTGGATTGGGTCAGATGCATGTGTCGGGGTGTCTTTAGGTGTGCTCATTCAAAAAACATTAACAATATGTTGCGTACATTCTGGGTGTGTGCTCGGAGAATGCATTTTGGGGATGTTCTGATGCGAGCTCCCGGCCAAATTTGCTTTCCATATACAGAAACCGCCAAAACACAAAACACGTCTTTGGACTTTCAGGCTTTGTCTGTTGGCTCCTTTGGCAGTGAAGGCTCAGACTCAAAGAGACGTCAAACAACATCTTTGGCAGTTTATGAGTTCACTTTGTATTGATACTCCTATTTATTTACTTTTTTTATGTCATTTTAGTTTTTTATCCGTAAATAGAGTTGTATTTTTTTTCCCATCAGACATTATTTAATTTGTGATACTTGTGTTCAGTCACTTTGTTGGTATTTCAAGGTGTATTTTGAGGTCCGATCCCCACCTATTGGTCAAACAACACTGAGTCTCAGGGCGGTGCAAGAAGGATAATGCAACCAAGCCTGACTGTCTGGTTCTGGCTAAGTCTTGACATGTCATATAAGTGGGTTCAGGTGGTTGATGTAGCATCATTGTATATATGGTATATATATGCTGTTGACATCAAATATCCAGATTCTGTCATTCCAGACAGAAGTATCACTACTTTTAAACTTCTTGCACCAATATTGACATCATACTTTAAGTTCGAGTGTGCATACTGTCTTTCAAATTCACTCCATAATCTACAAAAACAGCATTTTAATCCAACACCTCTCCTTAAAGATGAATTTCAATAGGAATCTTAAATGTTTTGGTTTGATTTGATACCCAGGGATCATTTCTTAGAAGACTGAAGTGTTATATTGCAGCACATTAAACTTTGAAAAGGGCTCCAAGGACCTGCAATACAGGCACTTTTTTGGATGGATCTCTATAGTCTCTAAAAAAAAAAAAAATCCCCCACGCTCTAAAGGTACAAACCTGTATTGTAATCACTCTTCCCTCTGGGTTTTCTGTTTGTGAGGTAGAGACAGTCACTGCATACAGCTCCCAGCCAAGAATAGCTGCAGGAGAGGAGAGAAAACTGCAAAGTTAGGAAAGTGAGGCAACACGAAAGGCGGGGGAGACCGGCAGAATGAAGGGGATTAAAAAAAAAAAAAAAAAGGTTCAAGTTGGTGACAGTAAAAGAAAAAAAACCTCAGGAGAGACTTGGAGTAAGACAATAGCTCTGTCGAGGAGCCAAACAAAGTCGGTGGCAGCTCGGTCCAACTCGGGACTTAACATGACACTAGGATGATCAGTCTAAATCAATCAAGTGGCTGATGGGTGGTGTGTGTGTGTGTGTGTGTGTGTGTGTGTTTGCCAGTATGGGGGTGCATCAGAGCGGTGGCGAGCTGTACCCTGCCCCGAGGTCACTGCTCTGGTTAGACGTATATATATATATATATATATCTTTCTGTGAATGAGTCTATTGAAGGATAGCATGCTGGAGAGTTAATAAGAAAGCATTGTGTAGGTGTGTCTGTGTGTGTGTGTGTGTGCGTGTGTGTGTGTGTGTGTTGGCCAACAGTGAATGAATCTATTGATGGACAACAATGTGTATGCAGTTAATAGGAGTGGATTGGAGCCTTGGAGAGGAAGCTGAGGTGCATCAGGAAGTTTACGGACACTGCATGCTGTAAGAGCTGGAAGAACAACATCCATGTCACCACGCAGTGTGATTTATGTGCCGCGCCAACGTTTAGGGTCACGCTTTGGTTTTATTGTTGGTGTCACATTTCTGTCTTTTGACATCAGTAAATGTTCTCCTGTTGTCGCATGAGCAGTGTGTAAATGGAGTATTATGGCATGAGCAGGCGTTGGTATTGTGTGGAAATGTCATAACTGAACTGAGGTCATGAGTTAAGGCATCATATTAGCACAATCATACAATATGCATGAAAAATACAATTTAATCTAATTTTAACTTGGGCTTGGGGTGAATAATAATGACGACCTGCAGTCTTTTGAAGTTAAATAGAGAATAAGAATCAAATACAAAGTTTTAACAGCTCCATATCAGCCTGTCATTTTATTCTTGTTTTAAGATCATTATGGTATGTACGGAAGCAGAGAGCTGCCCTGCTTGCATGTTTCTATAAAGATAATTTTTTGCCATAATGGCATACAGGGGGTCCTTGGTTTAAGAATGAGTTCTGTTTCTACACTGTGGCATAACTTGAAATTCCGTATAAGTCGGGTCTTTACCCTTAAATACCCCCTAAGTACACTTAATAACTCTCTAACTAATCACTTAATAACTATCTAAATACACATGATATATTATATTGTTTGAAAAACAGTAGAGGCAATTAAAATAGACATTCCAATTAAAATAAAATAATTATACACGCAGTGAGGCATCGTCTCAGCCTCTGCGTCACGCGTCCCAAGAGCCCATATGAAACGTTGTAACTTCAAAACCTGCTCTATTTCTTTATGACATTTATTTAATGATTGTCGTAAAGTCAAAATAATGTCAGTTGAGAACCGCGTAAGTCGAAGACCGCCTTTAATTTATCCAATTATCTTCTTGTTTTCTCAAGTAAACGGATTATTCAAATGTAGACATGAGGTGAGTTTCAAGCTGTTCCCAGACCATCACAGAAACCAAGAGACAAACATTCAGACTCGCTCACTCCTTGCAATAAAGTACAAACTCATCAGCTTAACTTCCATGTCTTTGGACTGGGAGGAAGCTGGGAACGACCCTGTATACACAGGATGAGCGCCACACAGGTTCCACCCACAAAGTGCCTTGTTGGTGACATGAATAATAAAAATAAGGATTAATAAGCATGCACATTAATAAACTGCAGTGGATATTGTTTGTGGTGTACTGGGAACAGTGCATGTTTCCAGTATAACTGCTAGGTTTATTTCTACAGCACATAATATACAGTCAAAGACAGTTCAAGGTGCTTTGCATGAAAACATTACCAGCATCACAACGATGTGCAGAAAGCAGGAAAAGCACACTATACAAGAGGAATTTAAAAAATGAAGTCGATAAAATGCATGAAATGAAAGTTACAGGTGGAGGACTTAACAGCTTTCATTTGATTAACCTTGATTTGAAGCAGCCGGGAGTTTCAGCAGACATACCTGCAGGTTTCTGGGAGTTTCTTCCACATGTGAGGACATAAAAACTAAATACTGCCTCCATGTTTAGTTCCGACTCTGGGAACAGACTGTAGACCTGACCATGATGACCTGAGAGGTCTGCTTAATGCATAACAAACCAGAAGATCCAGAAAGGATCGATCAGCAGCCTTCTGGACTAACTGCAGCTACCTGAGAGACCTGTAAGGACAGCATTTCAGTAGTCTACTCCAGTATAACTCAATCTAGGTCCTCAGGATCCTGTCCTGCTTTTTTTCGAGGTAATCCTACTTTAACAGACCTGAATGAAATGAATGGCTTGTTAACAGGTTTGCAAATAACTTGAGGAGGAAGTTCATTATTCTGAATAAGGTGCGAGTAGGAACACATCCAAAACATGGAGGGAAGTGGGTCCCAGGGATCTGGATTGAGAAGCACTGGTCTAGTCCACTAAAGACGAAAGTATGGACAAGTTTTCCTAAATCCCGCTGAGACATCAGCCCTTTAATCCTTCATATGTTCTTTAAGTGATAAAAGGCCACTTCACAAATGTCTATCAATCAAAATTTTATATTTATTGCAGTTTTCATCCAAAGGGCAGCACAAAGGGCTTCACAGTACAAAAATAGCTTTTTTGATCAATTTTAAAAATATGCCTTTACATTTCAAATCATAGGATCCAAAACATGATCCTTCCAGAATAAAAGAATAAAAAGAGAAACTTCCTATCATATGCTTTTGCACACAAACAGGTCACAGGTAAATCACATCAACCCAGTAGGGGAACCACTGGAAAAGCTGGGAGATTAATGCAACTGTTGAAGTTCAGGTCCGGGTCCAGGACGACACCAACATGTCTTGCTTCTTTAGTTTTTAACGTAGCTGTCTGAAGCAGAGCGCTTTCTTCAAGCGGCTGCAGGAATCGAAGACCTGCGAGCTTTCGATGCAGCAGCGTGCAGCTGAAGCATCTCGGGGCCGTCATCGTTCCAAAGGGGGACTGTTCTTCAACATGCATGAGAGCTTATTGTCTTCTCTCAACACCTCAAACTGGTGGGTCGGACGTCAGCTGACTGTACTGAGACATGCGTCTTGAGGAACATCCGTAACTGATCAAAACATTTAATTTTACTTTTATCTAGTCTGCGAAGGCTGAAATAGTGACATGCCTCACTGTTAGGTTTTACCAACCACTCACTTATATACATATACATGTAACCCACCCTTTATGTTGGTACGTGGACTATTATTCCACTTCTTGTTAGCTAGTATCAGAAGTCAAGGTACAAGTCTAGAAGGTGGGGATATAGTGAAAAAAAGCAAGTGGTATGGGTTTGAATAGCTGGTGCCTTTTTATTAACAGTGGAATAGCAACATACAATATTAGAGTACTCAAACAACTAAATCACAATGTATACATTTCCATTTGATCCAGCACCAATAAAGAAACCATCCCAGTTACTGTGTTTGCAGTACATGAGAGAAGAGAGAGGAATTGTCCTTATATATTTCTAATTGGTCCATGTAAATGGAGTCCATGTATAATTGTATGTTGACGGATGACACAAGCTGAGTGAACAATGGTGGGAGCAGCTGGCTGCAACAGCTTCTTACCAGACTGCAGAGGAGACAATCCAGGTCGCAGTTCAGGCTCTTGTTCTAGCTCACCATCAAAAATAGGTCTTGTACCTCCGTAGGCACACCTGGCCAGCATTAAAACAGCAAGGCCGATCATTAGTCAATAAAAACTAATCCGTAGGATTCATGAACCATTTAGCTAAAATCAGCGAATTCATAAACTTAGTGTACACTGTTTCAAATTACTTCAACATCTGTTTATGTGTCTTAAGCAACATATACAATAAAAAAAAAAAACCTGTCAGGGCAACATTTTATGGAATTATACTATATTGCAAAGTTCATAAAACCAAATCCAAACTATTAGTATTTCTTGTATTTTTTTTTTCCTTGTAGGAGCATAGAAAACTACATGCGAACTTTTTAACTTTCTAAACCCAGCAATCATAAATCAGTTTTTATTCATAAAGCATTTTTCATACAGTAAAAAAAGTTGTGCAAAGTGCTTTACATTAAAAGCAGAAGAAAGAGGAAAAAACTAAATTACCCGTCAAATCCTCCAGATCAAGAACCAATGAAACCCACATATAAACAACAAGACTTGCTTCCAGACAACATGGCAACACACAGATATGTAAAATTATGTCTTGAAGCATAAATGGAGTCAACTTGACCAAAATGATTATAAATTTCTCATGATGAGATAAAAGCAGTTGTCTGATAAAGTATATGAGACTGTGCTCTTTATATGATGACCTGAATTATCTGACAAGTCCAGAAATCAGGTAATAATCTGACTTTGTGTGCACGTTTATGTATTAACTGTCAAAAATAAAAAGAACACAAAATTAAAAACAAAAACTTGAACATAAAGTCACATTTAAGGACATTTTAAAAAGCACTGACCACAAGCAGTGAGTTTTCATATACTGTATCTACTTATAGGTAAAATAATCTTAATTGTTTTATTTAATTTATTAAGAGTTATTTCACATTTACATAATGTGTTGAATAAATAAATTCAGAATAAGGAGAAATGTCAGCAACATGGGGTTGTTGTTGCCATGCAGGTTGTATAAACATGAACAACATGGTGAAAATTTAAGTTACAAAACCCAATAACTTTTTGTAGTTTTTCTTTGGTAGTTTTTCTATTTAAAAATGGAACAAACCCAAAAGAAATGACTGTGTCAACTTTTACACAAAAGAAAAAGAAACAAAAAACAATCATGTGTGCATTTATTCCTTAGACAAGCAGGTTGTTTAAGGAAGGATGTGTGAGTGGGATGTGCAAAAGAAATATCTGGATAAAAATCTATACGTAAGCATCTAAATTTACATTGAGTTCTGCCTAAAAATCCTGGAAAAGTTGGGACTTGTATAAATAATGTGCGTTTTAGGGTTTCCGCAGCTGTTGCTCCTCATTAGAAACTTCATTTGTATGAGCTCCAGCCACTTCCATGGAAATCATTCCAGATCATCCGAATCACTCCAGTTCATCGCAAACAGCCGCTCAGCCGTCATACACCCACCCAGTCATTAGAACTGGTTTTGAGTTTTTATTTTCTTTCATAAACAACAGACCAGTGTGGAAAACAAAGCCCCTTTTCCTCAACACGTATCTGTCTGAATACCAACTGTTGTAAAACCGCACGAGAACCAAACAAGCAGACGCCTAAAATAGAGCTCTGGCAAAAATAACAATGTCGTTTCACTTGCTCTAATGCCAGGTGATCAATAGTAATTACCTACCCATAGACCTGACTGGTGGAGCTCCTTTGGCCCCTGGGGGTTTCACTATAGACGGCTCACAATCCAGTCCCAGGTAACTCCATAGGACAGACCTTTTAATTGCTTTGTTCACCGCGAGTAATTGAGGGTTGGAGCATGTTTGCCACGAGGAGTGTGACTTCACTTGGCCTCCGTCTAATTAATCCCGTCACACAACCCTTCTGCCTTTAATTTTCACTTTGCGCGCGGCATCGTGAGGTGCGAATACAACTGGAAATATAGGTTGGTAACTGTATACGGCGCGCTGAGCCAGATGCATCACAAAAGCAGCCATATGGGTAAACCCAGAAGTGTTTCTGTGTGTGTTTCCCCCCCCCCTCTCAATGCGGAGGAACATGTTGCCAATCGCTGCATCATTTTAACACAGCAACTGTCCCACGGCTCTGATTTGATCTCATTACAAGCGAGACGAGTCAGATACATGGAACTGTATCAATGTGGCTTCATTAGCATACTGATTCATCAGCTGGTTAATTAGACAGATTTCCTATAGGCTGATTAGGCCTCCTGGACCTCGTGGTGTGAAGGCAAATAGAGTGCATTTGTAATTAAATGATCGGCTCAATGTTTTTGTATGGTTTATCAAAAATACACTAAAATGCATAAATTATTGCAACATATCAGGGTTTCTTGGTACATTCCAGTCTGCAAGTCCTGTTAAGTGAGACTTTTTCTCATTCACAGAACATTTCTGTTGCTCACAGACGTAAAACTTGTGTTTTTACAGACACTGTCCTTGTTCAGTCGCATCCAGCACGACCACATCAACTAAATCAGAGTCGATTTAATTTTAAGGCAGAATAATGCCTGTCATTCTGATACTCTGCAGATGGTGCCGACAGTCGCAGCTCCATGCCACTTGTTCGGTGAGCGTGTGTGATTAGTGCAGGTTACCTGGCGATGATTGAAAGACGAGTCATTTTATCGCATGCCGAGTGTTTCTCCTTCTGAATGTTTTCAAAGAATATTCTGGATGCTTTTGTGTAACAAACCATCTGGCTCACAAGTAAAGTCCTGGCAGCAAAAAAACCCCCAAAAAACTGGATTAAAGTCCAAAAATTGGGAGAATAAACCAGGTCTATGCACTCAAAGTGCTTTGTTTTCGTTTAGGATATCAAGTCTTTGAGCTTGGTTCTGTTGTTTTGTTACTATTCTGATTTACACACTTATAATCCATGTTTTCTATATAAATCTTTAAGTTCAGATTAAATTTTCTGCTTCATATCATGGATATTTGTTCCTGCAGGCGAGTGGTCACCTCGCCCACCAGCCTGTAAACCAGCCGTCCATTCGAAGCAGGCGTGTTGCAACTGGTAAATACTAAAACCTGCAGGATGGTGGGTCTTCAGGACTGGGGCTGGTGGCCATTGCTGAAGCTTCTTCTTGCTTTAACTTCAGTCTTTTTTTCTGGTTTTAGCTTCTCTTGCATCCTGATTCTTTACACACCAGGTCTAAACTTCCACATCGCCGCACCTGCCTTGTGTTTCTCACTGCCCTCTTCCCCTTCAATAGATTTCTTTTATTTTGTTGTGGTCCACATAGGAGTGAGATAATTAGACATGCACAGGCATTCATGGCTTTAGCGCACATCTAACATGGATAATCGTGATTTTTCACACAAACTAGGAGTCAAATTCCTTGCATATGTAAACAGTGTGTCCAGTATCCCACTCAGACTACGGCTCCCAGTTCATTTATTCCACCACATAATCACACTAAACAATTCAGAAATGGAAAACACAATCACTCCACAGCCGACATCAGCACAGCTTCCTCCACAACTATGACATGTACAAAATGCTTTTATGAAATATCCCGACCAAGAAGCTCTAATGACTAATATTTCTATTTTGCAAAACATTTTAGAAGTTCACTAGAAGTTCAACGTTCATGTGAAGATTTCACACCTCCAGCAGAAAACTGAATATTCTTTGACAACTAACAAATAAATTAAATCAATGCTAAAACAATACTTGTGCAATAAAAAAATAAAGTAATTCTAGCAATACTTAAATAATTCAAGACAGATAAATAACGTACTTGTCAAAAATGACAGTTCAGCAGCATGAAAAGAAAACCACTCCACAGGTGACCACAGCGCACCTGCCCCTAACAAGGGACAAAAATCTGTGGTACACACCGAGTCTTGCTAATACACGTGCTGCTAACGGCAGGCCTCAAACTCAACAAAAACATTTCATTCTCTGCTAAACAACCTGCTCGACAAGTTAGACGTTAATAAATATATTTCACAAGCTGGTTTTCTACAAAACTTTAACAAAGCGAGTTAGAAAGAGCTCAGAGCAGACTTACCTTCCACCTCCCTGCAGACAGAAGGAAGTGCTGCGCTCACTGATGACATCACTTCAACTCCTCAGTAAGAAAAGTAGCTATTGGCTGTTGTAACACTTGTCGCTAAATGACATCATCATCTAATTTGCATAATTGAACAGTTACACATAGTTGTAAAGGAGAACGCCACGGAGAGGAATGACCACATGACAGCAGCTAGACTGATGATATGACACCCAACACGGTTAAAACCTCATGTCTACCATTTCTTTGTTTTTATTTTAGTTTTTATTAGTTTTTACTCCAGAGTCTACAACATGTTACAGTCACTACTTGTTTTTGGTCACACTCTTAATTAATAGGCATTAATATGTGACTTTATGAGTCAGTTGCATCTTTGCATGTTTAAATTCCAGTCTGATAATGGAGCGAAGGTGATGCTCTGATGCCACAGGAGGACTGAGCCTCTTCTGGGAGCTTTTGGATGCAGGAGGGGTAGTGCTGCACTGCTACTTGTTGAGAATAAATAAAAAGATATCTGCTTTCAAAACAGTTTACAAAGGTTTCAAGTCTTTTTCACACTAGAAAAAGTAGGTACATTTGTTCCTCGTCTCTTTCTGGGAAAAAAGTTGCTGGATGGGTCTGAACGCTCGTTACATCCGGGAAGGAAGCCATGAAGTTGGAAAGACTGATAACAGTCGGCTACAAGTTCAACATTAAAGTAACTTAAAGCTCCTAAAATGATTCTTAACTAAAAGTTAAATTAAAGACACAGAGATAAAAAAAAGAAAAAATCATAAAAGAAAAAATACAGTAAACGAATAAAGTGAAAATGAAGTGGAATGTGATACACGTCTTCCTGTGTTAAACATGTCCTCTACTTCCTGGATAAAATCTGCATCTGCTTTGATTTCATTTTAATCTTGCAGTTTTGTACTTTAATGAAACAACTGCGCTTACTGGGTTCGCCTAACTAAACAGCGAAACAACTCAGATGGGACACCAGGTACGCCTTCAACAGCCGCTCCACCTTTTTATTGTTTCCCCAAAAACTACAGATTTCTCTAAAACAGCAAACTTTATGGTAACTCTACTTAATAACCAAAAATATTAAAGGAGATGGTCTGGTCCATTTGACACTCTGCAATTTCTTGCAATTAAACATAATAATCAGTAAGAGACACTTAACTGCTGACATTGAGCAAGATGTCCTCTCATTAGTAAGCTGAGGCCACATTATCTCATTCCCGTGCGTCAATAATCCACGGCTACGCAATGATAAATATTTTCTTCCGATGTCGCCTGAAGGGCTCCGTATGTTGAACATTCCAGTGTGGACTAACAAGATGGGTATTTTACTTGTTTATTGTTGTTTATTTGGGTCACAATAGACAAAAAAGTAATATAGAGATCCCATTTACACATGAAAATAAATAAATTAATAAAGAAAAATGAACAACAACAAAAAAAACAGATTGTGTGTTACTTTCTCCTTGGTTTACTTCCATAAATATACCCCGTGTTTCCATGGTAATAAAAAAAAACCTTGATCATAATGTTTATGCTTTAACATTGCAATAGATTCTTTACATCTTTGCACATAATTGCACATTTACCCCGATGATTTATCAAGGAATGAAGCCGTCAGAGAACCGAAGGACAGAAAAACACTCCAGCGACAAAAGTGAAAAACCACCTTCCTGTGAATTCAGTCCTTTTTTACATTTATGTTCTCCTGTTAAAGTGTTTTGCTATTTTCTGTTTCACACCTTTGACTGATGTTCTCTGAATTCCTTCCACTGCAGAGTTCTTTGTTTTATCTAATGACATTTATTTAAGGTTTTTTTTTTTGCAACCACGTGCTTCCTTCCTGTCCTGCGTTTAGCTCCTTTCCCTCCCATGGCAGAAACCTTTAAGATACCTGGGAGAGAGTTACCTTACAGCAACATCGAAGGCAGATGCATTAAAGACAAGCTTTCTGTTTGCATCGCTGCGATACCATGTTGACATGAACAGCGTCTGGAAGTGTTCAGTGGGTTCGTCTGCGTTTGGCCACCTACAGCTCAGATGTTTGTAGCCACACAGACCGAGCACATTGACTACACGGATCAATACCTGTTCAGAAAGAAACGAAGCAGACACAGAACCGAACAACAACATGGAGGCTTATTTCAAAGATGCAGCTCTGCAGCATCATCACCGTTCCCAACAAGCAGATTACATGCTAATGCATGTGAAGCCTCGGAACATCGGACACTTTAGCTATTTCTCTACTTTCTCAGTGTCTTAGTGTTTATCTCACTGGATTAAAAAAAGGTTGAATAAATGTAAAATTTCCTAGCTGGGAAGCTTACCGTGTCCTGCCTGCTTTACATACATACTGTGTGGGTAAAGGGTGAGGTGAAGGGGGATGTCTGACTGTCCCCCAAGTCGTCACCACCCCATAAACAGACAATCAAAGTCTCAAAAATATTTAGTGTAAACTGACCTTTATCTGTGTAAATCTCAGATGTCCAAGTGCAAGTGAATGCAGCATGTGATGGACTTCTATATGTTGTTCATCACATTGAAGCATTTATCTCACAAACTGCCTTCGTAGGGTGAAAATATTAGTCTGTGTTCATGTTTTATGAAAAGGTCATGATTTTCTGAGGGAAGCGGGACTCAAACCAGCAGCGGCTCTACCACCCGAACCACTGCCATGAAAAGGATTCAAAAGTAATAAAACTTCCAACTGTGGCGACCAAAAGTGATCAAACACTGAGAAATTAAAGACATACGATTCAGGATCATCCAAAGTCAACAATTGTTGATGCTGTTTGCGTTTACAAAAATGTACTTCTCTTCGTTTGACCTTTAGTTAATTTCTTCCATAATCCAGCGGCCACTTTTAAAAAGAAAACATCTCATGCCACACGTTCCCCGGTCTGCTTGGCAACACCATCCAAACCCTTCCAGACCCGGCGTGATACACACACCAGGTATCTGATGTCATTTTACACTGTTAAAATGTCACTCCAAGCTTGTTTCAGTCAGAGAGTGTCACTGTCATATTACATGGTGTGGAATGAAACAAATTATAACAATGAAACCCAACATAGCGGAGTTTTATCTTCCTAAAACCGCTGTATGAGACAAGCTGCTGCATTAGGCATCTGAATTTACAGATTAAATGAGTGCAGTTTGGTCATCTGAAGGTAAAAATCTAACATGTAACATAATCCAAAAATGTTCTGCAAATTAGTTTGTGTTTCTTCTCAGATGCTTATGAGGGAAATATGATTCACAAAGAAGACATATGCTATTATTCAAACCCATCATTTAGACATAAAAGGGGAGGACTGATGTAAACTGCGACTTGATTGCTTAGAGGATGCGTACAATAATTATATGTTTTATGTCAATCGGATGAGCGATGCATCTGATGCCTTCTTTTTATGACAAACATGCATTTACCACATTATTGAACACATTTCCACATGACATGATAATCTGAGACATTCCTAACCCTATATATTATAGATGATGCTGCTCTGCATCAATACAGATTAGAAAACTGAACCTAAACTGCTAAAGGTGCAAATAAAATGACTCTTCCGCCGTGGAAACATCAACATGTTTAACATCTCCTGCTTCATGCTTAGCTTCAGATTTAAATATCCTAAGAAACATTTTTCTTTAAGGAGTCATAACCGAGCTTCAGTCAAGATCTGATCCCTGCTGATTGCATGAGAAATAAGACGAATATTCAGGATTAAAACTTGAACTGCTGCGCCTGCGTTCAGCCTCTGTTTGTCCTGCAACCTGCTCCCGCGGCAGCGAGGTGTGATGGGTGCCGGCGTTGGCACCGCCACGTTCGGGTGGCCGTGCAACAGTATCTGCAGGCTGCCATCCTTCTGTTCGCAGAGCATCTGAAGAAAAGCAAACTGCACTGTTGCTCACACTCCCCGATCTCGTTGTTGTTATTGGCCGGCAGCCACCAATCGCGAGCCAACTGAGTTAACAGACACTTCCGCTCAGCACATAAGGAACCATCTGTTTTAAAAGCCAGAAAGAAATAAATAAAGAGACCCCTTTCTCTCTCTCTCTCTTGCTCTTTCTGTGTGCGCCTCTCTGGCTTCCTCTCTCCCCCACTTACTCTTTCCACCACAAGTCTACAGTATAAAGCTCTGTTATTATCCTTCGCCTCACTCGTCATCATTTGCAATCTACAGCTAGCCACCAAAATTACTGCTGCGACTGCTGCCCTTTATTGGCTCTCAAATTGTGTCAAAAATGGAAAAAAAGTGTTCAATTTCTTATTTCAGAAAACTACTTTACTTCATCAGTTCCCTTGGTGAATAATATTTGTCTATTTGTTTTTTGCCTTGACGACCACCTCATTACGCCTCATCAAACGCGCCGCCGCAGCACTCATCAGACTCACAACTCATTTGTAATTTATTAGATATTAGCAAGGTCAGGATGGCATTGAAGCCTGATGTTTGTAACATCTAGAAAATCACGCTTTGCACGCCCGACTTGGCTGCGCCGGGCTCCTCAGACATGCCAGCTTGTAGCTAAATAAATATTGACTGAGGGGCATTTGAAAAAACATATTGTCCTGGCTCAGCGCTCGCTCCCCCTGCCCTCCATTGCCAAGGCGACGGGGGTCCGTAGCAGAATCTCATCTCACATGAGCGGTTTGGTAATGGTCAGCTCGCTGCTGCGGCCTGCTCCTGCAGCCTTTGTGTCTGCGCCACCGGCTCCTCCAGTTGTAATGTGTTTACTCGGCTCTTCGCGGCTCTTCGCGGCTTGCGGAGAGGACCCTGGATGCGAGCCATTTGTGCTTTCACACTACGCCTTTGTTTCTCATACGGCTTACGAGAAGAAGGCTGCACTTGTCTCCTGTGTTTTGCAGGTTTCGTGATAACCAGATATATCTTTGTCACTCCTATTTATGACACGCGTTTCGAGATCGAGCCGTAAATATCCCAGTTTTACCGCAGCAGAGTTTGTTTTTCTGGCATTTTTTTTAGTGTCTTTTACTGTGCATTTGCTCCAGTTTAAAACCTTTCTGACGCAGTGTGTCAATAATCTGATTCAGTCTAGCATCATCTGATGCGTGGAATAATCTCTAAACTCTTGTTAAGACACACAAATCCGTCATCTTTGCACAGGAGTTCCTCGCTTGCAGAGGACAACAGAATGACTCGGAGAAAAGTATCTCGGAAAACGTGATGGCCTGCTTTTTATTAAACAAGCGAACACCCCGTGAATTCCTCTTTTTCCAAGAAATTAAGGTGTATTGTAGTAAGTGCATTATTTAGTAGATTTGACATGGCTGCCACATATTCGCAGAGAAAGAATTAATACGCCCGTGGAAAAGAAAGCAAGGAGAAAATCTACTGAAAGTAATTAATTTTTCAGCTCTATTTCTAGTCCTCTCCTCTTAAGCCTATTTAAAGGGCATTAGGTATTATGAATGTGAGGTAGTCTAATTTTACCCCCTCTAATATCTGTCTTCATCTGACTACATGAGTATACTTTTCCAGGCTCTTTGCTTGCTATTTAAGTCTCATTGCATGACTCTGATTTCCAGATTTATTCCCCTTTTTCTCTGTTTTTCACACTCAGACATCTTTCTTCTTACCTAGATTGATCTTTCAGCGCAGTTTACAGCAGCTGCCGTCGCATTTACACACCACGAAGCGTCACAGAAAAGAGCACAAACCTTCCCAGAGTATTTGCTGAACGTAAGTGACTTCAGGAAATAAATTATGTATATGCTTAAAGGGAACTCATTTGGGAATTAAAGAGGATAAGTAGCAGTCCGTCTCGTGCCTGTTAGGGACCCTCTTGGAGCTACGCTGGCTGCATTAGGGAGAGCTAATGGGCCCTGGGAGGGGGTGAAGGGTGGGTTGAGTGGGGTGGGGTTAGGGCCCTTTGCCGCCCAAGGTCTCTGGTGACAGATGGTTGGCCACCTCGCGGGGTGGCTGTGGCTACAAGGTCTGTTGCGAGGCTGATCGCGGCGTTGACAGCGTCGCAGAGATCAAACGACATTGTGGAAGGTGAAGAGACGGGTGGCGTGCCAGGTCAGGATGGAGTTAAAGCTCCGCTTGGAGGTTTTGGAGGAACTGCCAATGCTGATATATATATATATATATATATATATATTTATTTAAACTACTAATAGTTCACAGTTTAATGTTGAGAATATGAGATTTATTCAGAGAAAAATCACAAGTTTCTGGAAAAGGATCAAAAACAAGACATGCAGATAAAGGAATGCATCGTTCTGCAGAGACATCTCGCTACGCTCAGGAATAATTCACTGAAAAAAGAAGATTTTTCCAAACTTTGGGAAGAAAAATGGTTTTGAACAATAGTTCAAAAACTTTAAGTACTCTCCAAGCTTTTTACAAGTTATCACGGCCAAGTTCACTGCTTGAAAAAGTAAAAATAATAATAATAATAAAAAAAAAAAAAAGCTCCTTAAGAAAACAGCCAATCTCATGTCTGTCTGTTGCGTAACTGGTCAGGAATAATTACAGCTGCAGTGAATAACAGAGGTGGCCAGTATACAATTTGTCATTATTATTTGTTCTCCTGTTTATAAAGAAGCAAACGTTACAGCAAACAGCTTTCATTAGGTTGCATCACGCTGCGCTCGGAGCTGTTTGCATAAGCCGTGTCTTTGTAAAGTCGCAGAAATGAGGACGTAATGTGTGGCTACCTCACTTCCACGGAGCAATTCCTCAGCCTTGACTGAGGTGTGGGCAGACGGACGGACGGACTGACGGACTGACGCTCCCATCAGACATTTGACTCATGAAATAAAGAAACTTAAACTTGCTTTACATTATATTAATGTAAGTATATATGTAATAATCTGCTTTATGTGGAGTATTTCATCATATCAGATGCGAGCTGATCCAGGATAATGACCACATAAAAGACCCCGTGTGACCCCTATCGTGAGCTGAACGCTGAATTATACTGTAATATGTAATTCTAAATCAAACACAGCAACATTTAAGAACCAAAGCACATTATTGTTTTGTGTGTCAAAGGGAAAGAAAAGAGTTTATAAATCCTCATACAAAAGGAGGCCCAGCGTCAATTCCCCACCTCCAACGCCCCGAGGGTCCGAGAGACTCGGCCCGTTAGGCGATTAGCCCGTCTTACATTCCCGGTGATGGGATTAGACGATTCCCACAGTCTAGTCTGAAACTACTCCCGACCCGCAGCTCCGGAGAGCATCTCAATATCCAATTTCACAGCTTTCTAAACCTGGATCACGGAGGCTATTTATTACTGTCACAGTCTTTGTGTTGAGGAGGCGGCTTTTGTGTTTCATCTGCTCCGAAGCAGGAAGATGATCAACAAGAGAGCGCAAAGTGGAATGAGCGATGTTGCCTTAAACCTTTTTTTTTTTTTTTTTAAACTAAAACAGGGCATCCTTATTAAATTAGACCAAAACCGTGACTTGTTTGTGCAGTCAGCAGCTTTCTGGAGGAACTTTGATGTGAAAACAGGCCGGAGTGAAATCATGACCCCGGTGTGTGTCCTACAGCACATTGTGGTCTGGTCTGTAATTGACACAGAAAAAAAAACATTAAAAAAAAAAGAAAAAAAAGAAATGAAAACGGAAAATGTCAGCTTTGAATTTGTGAAAAAAATAGGGATGCACTTTGGAAGTTTTTGATTACCAGCCTGAATTGTGGTGAAACTTAGCGATTTTGGTCAGACGCTGCTGGTTGGCTCGCCAAAAAGATGGAGCCTTCTAGGAAATAAAACCTTTCATAAGGCAGTTTTAAGTGGAACAGCAGCAGTAATAGGCGCCTCCATTATGGAGGCTTTATAATTTCCTTTCTTTTTCCTCTTAGAGCCTCTGTTGTTCCTCTGAATTACCCCTGAATGATTTATGCTCTGTGGTCTGGCCACTGATAGACCCTGGCAACACAGATAGAAACACACTTAGGGCTTTTTGGTGTGTAAACACACTGTATTAAAAGCCAACTTGTTTCAAACAGCCAAACACATTTGCTGCGACGGGGGCCACTCGGTGTCATTTCACTTGTCAAACACCGCAGTGTCACAGCCAATCAGGACGCTCCTCGGGCAACACAAGCCATTTAACCTGAGCAAACAGAGTGTGTCACGAAGCCTGAGGATGACTTAAGGGCCCGAGCAAACACTGGCGAGAGCCATCGGGCACGAATCAAGGCCGCCTGGCTGAGGACAAGTCACTCTCGTAATGGCTTTGTGATGACTCAAGATCGAGTGGCCATCTGTTTGTTACAGTGGGGGAGGACCACAATTCACAGTTCAGATACACAGAATATTAGGCGGTAGTGCAGCAGAGGAGGGAAGAAACTGGCCGGTGGCACAGGATGTAAAGCATATGTCCATAAATGGGAAATATGTTGATAGGCGAGGCCCTGATCCTCTGAGCCGGGGCCAGATAACAGGATTTGCATGGTATCTTTCTGTCAAAACCCTCGGCGACAGAACGCAGTGGCAAGGTGTAAGACGAGCGATCCTGCAAGTGACCTTCAGGCCCTTCGCAGACCTCAGGTGGGAAGAGATGCAGTCGCGTCAGCGAGTCACGGCCGACGTGGAAAACTCGCCGCACATTTAAAGCGCCTCTGCATTTGCATGGGATTTCAATGACGACTATTTGAATACGCCGCAGTCGTTTGTGTCCGGTCTGTAACCGTGAAGTTCATTTGAACAACAAAAGTCCGACCACAGGCAGCCTCAGAGGAAAAAACACAACCAAGTCTTCCAAATGAGCTCAAGCTCATCAACCTGATCCTGCAAAAAAAAAAAAAACATGAACATTTACCTTCAAAAGACGTATTTCTTCTAGATTAATCTCACATTTGTACCTATAAACAGATGGTTTATCGTTCCATCTTATTCCCATTGTTAAGGGAAAAGTCTCATACATCATATTAGAGGCTGTTGTGCTGTTTTTAGATTTGTACATGTCAGATTAGATGTTAAATATCCTCAGGGAAGCAATCAGGTGTTTAAAGTTAAGGGCAATTCCCCACACTACAGACAATCAATAAATAACTCCAAGCAAAGGGGGGGCTGTAACGCGGCTGGCTCGTAAACCCGCGCTGACAAATTAAGGCAAGTAGTGTTTTTTCATTACTTACACATCCGTTTTCATTTTTCCCATCAGTGGAAGCAATTAAACAATGCTTCCTTAAATTAGTCATTGATTTTTAGCAATAGTGACACTTTAAAGAAGGAAATAATAAGTTTAAGGGAGTGTTGCTGGTTTTTTTTTTTTTTTTTCATTACTGCCGTCAGAGCAACAGAAAGAAAAAAAAAGGACAAACTGTTCACCTACATGAGAAAGTGCTGCTTTAAATTAGTCATTGATTTTCTCAGGTGTCACTTTGGTTAAATGTGTTGTGGTTGGGAGTTTTCTCTCCAAACTGGAAACTGACAGGAGCTTCGAATCGGATCGTTGGACCTTCGACTTTTGTCATCTTTGCAAATGTGGGAAAATTTAAGTGTAAAAAATCTTTAGAAAAATGAAAATTTTCTGAAAACTTGTGAGATGGAAGTAAATGCAAAGCAAAAAGGACAACTCTTACTTCTGTAAAACATCTGGAAAGTGGACATAATTTAGTTTTCAGAATGATTTTATTACAGAATCTTTTCCTATTGCCAATCCCATCCTGCACACATGAACCTCCAGAACAAAACCTCAACAGACCACTTTTTTTTTTTAACGCTTGAATCGAAGAAAAATAAAATGAGTAATAATAAATAAAAATGAAAGCAATCTGCCACACGCTTTCCTTTTTCTTTTGACTTTTTTTTCTTCTCGAGACTAGAAAATACACTTACAATTTGAAGCAGCAACAAAATGTGCATTTAACCTGATTATACAATGAAACATTTTCATATAACATGATTGTTTTTTATTCACCACATTATAAATCTCTTAAGTAGTTCCTGGTTTTTTTTTTTGTTTTGTTTTTTGTCATTCGAACAAAAATCAACCTTTTAATGGCAATGCAACTTTTTTTTTCTTTTTTTTAAGCAAAAAATATACACCTCATGTTCACCTGGAACAAAACAGAAACATTTGAAAGGAAAGATTAGATGTTATGTTAGATTTTTTTCAAGCTTTTTTTTTTTTTTATCATTTATACTCATGAAATCAAATTTTTTTTTTTTTGTTTTGTTTTTTTTAGTTTTTGAGGATGCAAACGTTATCCTGAAAGTGAATCCGACTGCTGTATCCACTTCTCCTGTACATAAACTTTTACCTGTTATTCAAACCAGCTTCTGAGTTGCTCTACAGCAGCTTGCGGAGCTTCGCTGATTCGTCCTAAACACACTCCGTTCACATGTGATGCAGGAAAAAGTCGCTTGGTTTCCTCTGTACAGTTCTGCTGCGTCCCCGCGTCACAAAGTCTCGCCTTCGCTCGACTAACAAAGTCGGGTTTTTTTGTTTTTTTTCCCCTTTTCAGTTCATGAGGAACCGATCCAGTGGAGTTTATGTCTTTACAGCAAACACACCTACATGATGAGATCTACAGTTTGACTGGACAAAGGGGCAGAAGTCGCTGATGATCAGATCTGCTGGCTCAGCCTTCTCACCAAAGGCTAAACGTCTCGTTTTCAAGTCTTTAATCTCGTCTCTTCTCACTGGAGCTTTTCCAGCATGAGAGGCATACGTAGGGGATGATTCAAGGACAAGCCTGAGGAATAAAAACAAACCAGAACAGGAGTCATCCTTCAGTTTGCTTCACGTGTAAATGAGGTCAAAGTTTTAGAACTTTAGCCTCGGGAGGGGGGGGTGAGGGGGGGGAGTCGAGTCCGATCTCACATGCTCGGAGTCAGAGGAAAAACACGCTGGAGGATTTCCGGATTAATCTACAAACATGAGTCAACTGCACAGCGAAGCACCGTCCGTAAAGTGCACGCTCCATCCTGCTGTGCAGCCTGGACGTCAGATAGAGCAAAAGGAGGATGTGTGTGTGTGTGTGTGTGTGTGTGTGTGTGTGTGTGTGTGTGTGTGCGTGTGTGTGTTCGGGCTGTGATAGTCTCAGGTGTACGGATGAGGCGGTGGGGCAGCAGGGTAAGAGTGGAGGTGTGTGTTCACCAGTGTGTGTGCTTGTTCAGGTGAGGGGGGGGGGGGGGGGGGGGGGTGATGTTAATAAACGTAGCCCTCGCTGTAGGGGTGCGGCTGGCAGTAGGGCGCTTCCTGCACGTACGCCATGTTCTCATCGAAGTGCGACAGCGGCACCGTGTCCTCCTCGTTGATCTGCCGCTCCATGTCCGTCTTCAGCACCGGCCGCTGATTGTCGGGGAACGCCATGGAGAACAAGGCCTCGGGGTCGCACACGAACTTGTACACGTATCTCTCACCGGCCACCTGCAGGAAGACGGACACGTTTTACCGCTAATGCAGCCGAATCGTCAAACTCCTCCTGCTAACGGGCACGAAAAAAAACGTAGAAAACTATGATTTACAGAGAGGTAATACTTCTGTGTTCCTTATGGAAATGACTTCCAGGAGTTTCTATTTAAATGAATGAAAATAGATGAGTCATGATTATAATAGTTCCAGTTTTTAACTTCATTTTGCCTGATTGCTCATTAAAATGGATAAATCCTGCAGGTGTTTAACTCCACACACTGAGACTTAAAGGTGGAATATGTAAGATTTTCAATATTTTCAAAATAAATTAACTAATAAAATAACTACAATCATAATTAAATAGTTTTTTAAACATGTAGGTTCCAGTCTGTCCATATTTGATGCGTTATTAAATTACAAGTTTAATTAATGACAAATTACTTTTTTTTTATTAGTAGGCAAACATTTAAGAAGGGTCTTTGTCATTAATTAAACTTGTAATTTAACAACACATCAAATATGGACAAACTGGAACCTACATGTTCAAAAAAACCTTCTAATTATGATTGTAGTTATTTTATTAGTTAATTTATTTTGAAAATATTGAAAATCTTACATACCCCACCTTTAAAGTCTGAGGAGTAGAAAAAGCTCCACCTCCTCATTCCAGCAACCTGAAGGGGGGGAGCTGGCACATTAAATACACGTGTTAAGTATGTGTAAAAGCTCAAAGCCATGACGTAACGTGTCAGTTTGCTGAAAAAAAACGGTGAAAAAGGATTTACATCTCTCTTTTTTTAAAAAAAAAAACTCTCCATATTTGAAGTTTTTTAACTTTACCTTTTGCATGATTCCCTTCTCGTAGTAGTAACGCAACGATCTGCTGAGTTTGTCATAATTCATCGCCGGCCGATTCTTCTGTATCCCCCATCGACGGGCCACCTTGGTCACAAACAACACAAAGATGTTCAGTAAACAAAGGCGAGACGTCGTACCCAGGCGTGCACGCTCGACCTGATTCCTCCACATGAACAGCTTTACCGTTAAAGAAAGTTATTCATTCTTGTTTTCCTTGCAACAGTAATTATCCGGCGTCCAGCCTGAGCAGACCTGACCAGGGATGTGTTCATTAGGAGCTTGTCACACACCCAGCTGAGAAGGCAGCAGATGTTACAGCACCTGTCTAGCAGACCACCCACCATCCGGCCTCGCAGTCCAAACCCACAACCCCGCAGCCTTCTCTTCAGCTTCTTTTTCTTTTTTTTTTTAAACCAAAATCCCATTTTCATGCCTCCACAAACACTGAACTGGTGTCTTTTTGTCCACTAACATGCCACACCTGCCTGCTACGACGGCAGAAGCCGTTAGCTAACGGTTGTCCTGAATGCAGTTGGTCACCTGATGGCATGAATGGACCCCCCTGTTAGCTGCAGCTGGCCCGTACCTCCAGACACCATCGGGCTACGTGGACCACTGCCACACACTCCTCCATTTCCTCCTCTCTACAGCCCCACCCCTCCCATGAAGCCTCCCACAGTGACTGAGCCCCACTGTGTGTGATGTGGGCACACACAGACCCAGCCTCTGTTTCCTTTTCAAAAGGCTCAGCCACCAACGTGGGATGTATTTTTAGGACTGTGTCCTGTGAAATATATAACTGGGACAGAAAATGAGGGTCAGTTAACTGGATGAGGGTGCAAAACAAACAAAACTAGATAAAAAAAATCCAGGACTGGGCACGTTATTAGTAGAAAATAACTATTAATTCATCTGATCTTTACCATTATTTCTGTTCAAATCCACATTTTCACCACGCAGCCGTGCAAAGTAAGTAAGCTGCAAGTTCACTTTATTTCAGCAATAATTTAAAAAAATGTACGTTTATATATTTGTTTTTATCTAAAATCCTGCTTCAAAACATTTTTTAAAGACTAAAATTGCAGTTAAAAACCATAAAATACTTTTTTTTTTTTTACACTGAAGTGACACCAACAAAAAGAATGACTGGAACCAAGCTGTTTAGTTTAGCGCCTATACTTAAAATCCAGCAGTTTCTTTTCTCTAAAACAGGTTTTCATGGATTAAAGACTTGTTGCAGACCAACTATTTACCTGGCCCACTGTTACTGGACCCTTGCCGAGGCAACAGGACCATTTAGTTGCTGGAGAACAGTACGGCTTCATAAGTTTGTAACTGATCAGAAATAAGTGAATCTACAGCTATGAAATGATACACAACATTTAAAAGTCAAGAATCTTACTTTTGCAACAGTGTGGAGGTAGTTGGAAGGCAGACTAAGTAGAACACATGTTTATTTGCAGTAACTAGTACCAGGATGTTGATGAATGTAACTGAGCTGGTCTTCGGCTACTCAGATTCCACTCATAATCAGTGTTGAAGTGTCGTTACGTGATTCACAACCCACCATATCCAAACACTAATACCTGATTCAGGAATGAAAACTTTATTCTGTGCTGCATGTTTTGCATCATCCTGAAATCCTGCGTCAGCCAATCAGGTCACCCGAGGTTGTGGGGGAGGAGCCAAGTGAGACGCATCAACAGATGTTTTTTTTTTTTCCCCCACATAAATTATGTTAATTTTCAAGTTTTTATTTGAATTTTTATTATTTGTTTAATTTATTTATAAGTTTTATTTGTTGGTTTTCTCTAACTTTTATTCGTTTTATCTGCAGTTGATCAAATGAGAAGTCAGTCAAGCTAATTTCTGCTCACTTAAAGACAGAAAAGTGAATTTTTTGCCACATTATGACAAATTAAACCTCAATTCTAATAATGTATAAAAGATTTTCACATTGCCTTTGACATCAGATTATTTACATTATTACTGACATTTTATGAACTTTTGAACATTTGTCTGGAACAGGTTTTGCTGACTTGCTTCATGTAACTTTATGACGCAAAACTGACACTGTAAAAAAAAAAAAATCACAATATTTCCACACCTTTAAAATTATTTAAGTTTTCCTTAATAGCTAAATGATGCTCTTCCGTTGGCTCTCACGGTTAGCTTGGTCTATTTGACAGAAACAGTTATTGCTTACTAAACTGGGGAGCAGTTTGACCAGAATCTGCTTCCAGATGTTAACTACGCTAAAGAAATACAAAGAAACGAGAATAAATGGAAAAGTCCATTTAGACTCTGTAAAGACAAATATCAAGAAGCTGTGAAAAACCCTGAAAACTGTTTTGAAGAAGCAAAAGTAAAGGCAATTAATCGCTGTGTTTCCAAGTCTCTCACCTCTTCTGGCTCGATGAGTTTGAACTCCATGCCGCGACCAGTCCAGGCGATGAAGTGGGAGTTGGACGGGTCGTCCAGCAGAGCCACCAGGAACTGCCAGAGCTGCAGCGAGCCTCTGCGCTGGTATGACGGACCCTCACGGTACAGAGCCGACTCCTGCTTGATGTCACCTACAGAGCATGGGACAAATCAGTGATGCACCATGGATGTAAATGCAAGGCCGGATTATCCAATGGATATTATGGGCCGAGGGGCCCACGCCCACTTGGGACCCATGTGGGGTCCACGTAGGACAAACACCAGCAGTTTGGACATGAAACAAAATGTACATAAAAGCCAGATAGTTACACCACAGTGTCTAGTGTAATGCTACTGGTACCATTGTCTGAGAGATGTTAGAAATGTCGTTTCACAGTGTATCATTCACAATTTTCGCAATGTTGTGGTGGGGACGGGGGCCCTTGGAACACTCTGGGCCCATGGGGCCTCTCAACTTTTAATCCGGCCCTGCGTAAATGAGCACATCAAGCTACTTCCTGAAATTTTCTCACCTTCAACCTTTTCTGGTACTACGCAGGTGTCGTCATAGAAATGCCTCGCCACTTTATCAAACATACAGCCTGAAAGACAAGATAAAGAAAAAAAAGACTATTTGATATAATATTTAGTAAAAGTGCAGCAGCACAGCATCCACACGTATCATGGTTGGTACCTTCAGTCCTGTTAGTGTGAGCCAGATAGCCGTCTTGCCGTAAGTAGACAGAATGGCAGCTAGGCACTTCTGCTGAAACCCAGGCAAGAACGAGAGTGGGTGTTAAAGAGCCCGAAGGCGGCATTAAGAACACTATCTCAGTTACCTGAGAGCAGTCAAAGCCTGTTCACTCAATGCACCACTGGCTCTGATTAAAGGAAAGGCCCTGGAGCGTCGGCATAGCGATGGCTCGCAGCCACGGGCGAGCTTACTGTATCTGCTGCTAATACGCCCCCCGAGCGTCTCCACTCTCCACACAAGGATTTCTTACTGAATGCAAAAACACGAGCTGACATGATGTAAGTTTTTCATAATGCGAAGACGCGATATGATGCTTTTACACGTTTTTTTTTTTTTTTTTCTTTGATGGAAACTAAATAAACCAGCAGGTGGTGGGTTTTTTATGTTCAGAGAATGTTGTGCCAGCGCAGCCAAAATCACTGGGATTCAAAGACCACCAGAGCTTGTTTACTCGATTTCCCTCTCATTGTAGGTGAGAATCCAGCATGAATACACCTGGGATTTCTTTGGTTTTCCCACAATAAACATCTCAGTAGTCTGTTGTGACATAATGTCACATAACGCTATGTGTACGGCGATAACAGCGACATTAACATCAAAAAGTGACAACAGTGTTGATGTTTTTGATGCATCTCACTGGTTGTTTCACTAAACTCACCATGGTTCAATGAAGCAGCTTCTTATACTGAAGTATTAAGATTTTAAATAGTTTGTGTTTGTCATCAACTCCTAAAACGCTGGTTTTGTGTCATTTTTAAACCATGAAATGGACATTTTTAATCCCTTTTTGGTGTTTAAAATCAACAAGACATGCCAAATCCTCTAATTCATGAAGGTTCCTTCACCTGTGTATGTCTGCTTTACTAACTGGCTTTACTGGGTAGGTCGAAACCTCCCACAACACAGAAACGGTTCTACAATAAAAAAAAAACAAAAAAACAGCCAAACAGGTTACAAAGTGAATATTCAATAAACACACTGAGGCCCTTCATTTAGGCCCATAAACATTTCTCTGAGCTTCATCAAAGTAATGGGCTTGTGGAGGAAATTGCTGCTAATGAAATTACCAGCTCCCCTCCCATCCTCTCCAACAGGCCTGCTCCAGTCAACATGCTCTGCTGTGACTCCTCATAAATCCACTCCCATGCTGCATCATGCATGTGCAGCACAGCTCCGGCAGCAAGACCACCCTAAAACTTCAATTAATACCTTTTCTCCTTTTTTTTAATTTTTTTTTTATTAAAGAAATGTGATCCTTTCCTGCTTTTATCGGGTTTCAAACACAAAAACGATGCAATAACGCAGCTACTAAAATCATTTAAAAGTTTAGGTGATGATGTGAACACACATCCTCAGCAGTAAAAGGTCTTTGAGCTGAAGTCCACGTGTTTTTACTGGAACCATCCACTAGTGTTGATTGGAATTAAGAAGAAAACACAGCAGAGAAAGTCTTTAAACACATCTATGGTGCTGGAAAGCGGGAAAACGCTCCCAAAAACCAACAGTTATCTGGCTTTTCAGCGATAAAGAAGCGCCGAGCTGCTGTTAGGCAAACAGACAGTAAAAGAGATATGAGAGGCCCAGTGTTTTCCTTCAACTGGTCACCATGGGGCTGCTTTTCCCCCTGACTGGTTACACACTCTCCTCCAGCTCGTCTCTCCTGGGTCCGCTCTCCGTCGCCTTGTGAATGAACCCAACAGTCCAGCGAATGTTCATTCATGTCCTGATGTAGCCTCGGGCTCTGCAGAGCCCCATGATGATGTCCCTTTACTCTTTAACCAAAGGGAGTGGACAAGCGTGGGAGGGCGGACTCTGGACTGTGACCAGGCAAAGCCCCCCCCCCCACCCCCCCCACCCGCGCCCCCTCTTTTCTATTAGAGCTCCACAGGAAATGGTAGAGAACAGCACAGACACCCAGAACCCCTGCCCTAATAATGGGCAAACTCAATAAACGCCGCTCCCTCCCATCATGTCTCCTCTCATTCCTGAAATGATAATCCTCTGGAAGAAAAGCGCTGCTTGGCTCTTTCACTTACCAGACATGAAAACGAGCAAAAATTACTAAAAACCAGCAACTTTCTCTCACCTGAGTCGTAGGTGAAGTCTCTCGGTTCCTGCTTGATCATCATGCCGGAAGGGTACCCGTGGGGGAGCGGCGCGCCCATCATGGCCGGGTGTTCGAAGAGGGGGTCGGGGTACTCCTGCTTGAAGCCTTGAGGAGGGAAGGGGATGTTGGGCTCCGACATCTGCCTGTGGTAGATGGGCCGGCTGTCCCGAGCCATCGTCGGCGGGGAGGGGAACGAGTGGCACGGCTCCGAGAGCTGACGCCGAAATCTGGGGCAGACAAAGTCACTGTTTATTCCCAGAGACAAACCACCAGACACCTGAACCACAGGCTGCCATGAAAAACAACCAAGAAATTATTTAGGAATCTGGTTTACACTTTCAGAAAAAAGACGCAAATCGTACCATGTTTGTACTGGTGAGTACTTACTTGCACTTTGGCACTACTTTATAAAGACCAGTACTGTACATCTAGGATCATCTATGCTGATTTAGCTACACTAGAAAGTACAGCAATACCTTTAAAGGTACTATGATCCTAGATCTTTAATCTGAGTGTACTACATTCCCTCTTTTCACTAAACTGACTTGAATGTGACATGAAATTATTAGAGAGAGGAAAAAAGGCTAAACAATGGCAATATTTTCCTCAATAAACTGAGCTGATAACTATATTCGGATACATTTCAATCATATAATCACATCAGACCAATAACTACATTCATAAGTAGTTGTGTAAGAAAATTATATAAATAAATTAAGAAATTAAATGGCTAAAAAGAAAGATGCTCAACCAACATTGGTATGTATTTTACTGATAAATTCAATTAATAATCAACATAATGGAGAATTATTTGCTGTCATATTTATATGTACATATTTATGTTTCTTAATTTAAGAAAGAAACTGAAAACTTTTCCATTTATTTTCTAAACTTCGTTTCTGCTGAATGATTACAGGAAGTAAGGTTTGACGATTAAACAATGAGCTGCTAACGGTTGTTGTTTGTTGTGTTTATGGGTCAGATTCACCCAGAGAAAGGAATTAGGTTGTAAATCAGACTCTGGTGTGCATCTGCTCCTGTAACCTCATCATAATCTGTTCTGAGAACAACCTGCAGCTCGGAGTCCCACGTGGAGACGTGATGGAAATGTGAACGGCTGCAGTACCTGTGGTCCATCGAGTAGGCGTTGTCGGGGAGAGGCTGCGAGGACGATATGTGGGCATATGTTCTGTCTGGTTTGGGTGTCGGGGCTGCCTTGGGAGAGCCATGGTGAAGGGGGGACACAGGGGTACTGCAGGGGGGCGTCACGGGGCTGGAGGGCTTCATTCCTGCGGGGTGCTTCTGCTCATAGGCACTGCGGTGACAACAACGACAAAAATGAAAGATTCGTCCGATGCAACCAGCGTTTGATTTGTTAAAACGAAGACTTCAACACACACACACACACACACACACGCACACGAGACGGATGCTGCTGCATTTAGTTTACAGAAATGACTCAAAGACTGATATTAATTAGGTCAAAATTTAACGTTGCTTTTTTGTTCATAAGAATTTATAAAAATCAGGAAAAGTTTTAGGCTTTAAAACGAAGTAAATGCGAGACTTTGCCTCTGTGTTCGCTGTCTGATGACATAAGCTGCATGCTTATGTCATCATTTCACTAAGCAAGTAGGTTTGATTCCATCATGTGATTCAGATACATACACAGATAAATACACATTACTCAAACTGCACCAACTTAGTTTAAGTGGAAAAAAAAACATGAAAGAGTCACGTGACGACACAGAAGTTTGACTTTACTTTCAATAAATTAAACACAATCTGTTTCTGGTATTATCAGTAACTCATTCTGATAGATATAAAGATGAAATACTGCAAAAAAAAAAAAGGTCTAAATTACTATGTGTGACCAGGAATAAAGCCTCATTCATAAAATGTAAGACGCTCTAAGTGATGTGAAGTATCTGCGTGGGCGCCCACCTGATGCTGTACGGGCACTTCTCTCCATACTGGAGTTTGAAGGGCCGCTCCTGACTGCAGTTGGAGTTCAGCTCCGAGCACGGGCTGTGCAGCTCCCTCTTGATCTTCAGCTGCAGTCCGTGGAAAGCCACTGCAATGCAAGCAGATCACATCACAGATCATATCTTTGATGCTTTGTAAAGTTATTTTTTTCCGCCGTTCTCAGCCTTCTGGGGAATATTCACAACAGAATATTATCTGTGACGGTGAGAAAGAGTCCCTGAAATGGTTCTAATACGACACCAGAGAATAAAATGGTCCCAATTCACACTACCGTACAGTTAGCGGCTACTTATCAGGGGGCAGATATGGAAGAAAAATTAGCATAAGCCAACATCACAGATTAAAATAACCTTGTGACGGCTAAATTAAGCTTAAAAGGTTGCTTTTCTGGGCCTCCGTCTTCCAACGGATTTGACATCTCAGGCCATCGCTTACACAAACAACTCACTTCAAATCTCATTTGTTGGGCTTTTTCCTGGCGGGGGCTCTGTTAGTGAAATATGACAATCATAAAACTGGGTGTGTGGCGAGCTCCTATAAATGCTTTATCTGCTTTCAGCTGGCTGTCAATACGTTCCAGACGACAACAACAGGGCTCATTGATCTGAAAAGGGAGGGAGGGGTGGGTGGGCCCCCTCTACATATTGCCCCACAGTGAGCTGGCTGCATCTGAGAGGCTGTTAAGTGCCTGATCAGTCCTGATTAACATCCCATCATCTTGAGTCATGATCAACGCTAATCCAATTGACTGCGCCTCTGACGAAAACCCAGTCAGTCAGAATGAAGTCAGGCTCAGGTTTCCTCGCCGATCGCTGTCTCACCGCCACTGCACACAAAGCAGCAGCAGCAGCGAAGCCTTCCCACACCACTCTATCACACACAAGAGAGGGCCAGTCGAGGCTGAAGGGCAGGATTTCTTTTCTTTTTTTTTTTTTACTGACATTTCAGACTGAGAGCTGGCTTTTCCCGGAGTTAAAAGCAAAGTCGCCAGAATTATGATCTGAGAGCACAAGTCTCAAACATTTAGACATTTGAAGACCAAGCAGTGGTCTGGGAATATTTTTCTTTTCAAGAAAAATACAACCAGGAGAGTCTCCCAGTCTGCAAAAGAGTCTAGAAGGGAGGATGTTTTGGGTTTTCTCACGACTGACTGACAGCTGCCGTATGAGCAGGGGTCGATCTGCCAACACCCCATCTGACGCAGAGCAGAGCCCCTGGGGGACGGGCCACACTGGCCCGGCATGACAGAACTCAGGGGTTGTTCGCAGCCCTCGTTGGGGGCCTGACCTTTCCAGGTCATCGATCTGAGGTCAAAGAGACACTTCCTGAGGGGAGACCTTTCACGGCACTGGCATGGCAAAGCCTTGTTAAAAGCTTATGGAGTCAAAACAATATCTTAGCTTTGCCTGTCAAGATTACAATCAGTGTCACTCCAATTACCAGTTACAATAAACACAGATGACTGAGCTTCCTGTTTGATGGCCACCTGATGCAAAACTACACGTCCCCTTTCTCCATTTAGTTCTGAATATCTGAGCTATTCAGTCTGTGAAAATGGTGTTTTAAGTGTTTGTGTCATCAGCTCTTAACAATGGTCTCACGTGTGCAGCGGCACCAGGTCTTAAATAAGAAATGGAAATGTCACAATAGATTTCGTCAGTGGGGTGCCAAGGTACACAAATCGATAGCGAGGGTATTGCCTCTGACTAAAACAGAAACTTCCTTTTTAGTCCAGAATGTCATGCCCATCACCGCTTGATTGCTCTCATTATCTACATATTGATTAACTAAGATGGTAGGCTGTTTAGAAGAAGCTGTTAGAACAATTACTGAGTCTATTTTCAATGCATCTTTTATATACAAAAAAAAAATCTATTTATTTAACTTTGGTTGTCACACCAGATTATATAAAGACATTTGCTTGAAACATTGCAACACATGTTAGTAGAAAATAGGGAAATTGCTCATTTTTGTCTTTTCTTTAAGAAGACATTACTTAAATTTTAGATGTAAGATACATGGCAGTGTTTTTATACCATTTTTAAAGAACTCTTGGCCAAAATTGTTGTATACTCGAAGGAAAAAACTGTTTTTTTGGCAGAACCAGAGCCTACGTTTGGCAGATATTTCTCCACTCCATTCATGAAAAAATACAGGTCTTTTGGCAACAGCGAAAAACCTTCCATTCCATTTTCACCTACTGTAGGTGCTCGCCTTTCCTGTTAAATGATGGAGGCTCAGATCTGCTGGTAACGTGTGGCCTCATTTTACACCTCCTCTACTCCTTCATTCCCTGCTAAGTTATGCTAATGGTAAGCATCTGTGTTGGAGTTCGAGACAAAGAAATTTCTCCTCCTTCTCCTTCAGCCTCAGGACACTTTTTACTTTGAGGCCGCTCACATGCTGCTTCTTTGCCACACTAGTGGAGACTGCAAAGTTGACATTGAGGGAAACTGGCAAAGCCTCTTGAGAAAGGTGATGAGAGGCCATGAGCAAATGAAATAAAATTAGTAGGAGCAGGCTTCATTTCTGATGCAATGTTTAAATCAAAATTAATAACAATGTTTTGTTTTTTTTTCCCCAGCAGTTTTTTTTAACTTCTAAGTGAAAATGAGGGCCTAAATATGAAAATAAAGGCTGTTACTGACACATAAAATTACTTAAAACACTTTTCTCAAAATGAAAGCTATAAAAATATTTGAAAAATACTTTTTTTTTTCAAAAAGCAAGTACAAAATCCATTTTCCTTTTCTCTTTGCTAATGCTAATCATATTGCTATTGTTAATTCTTTTGTTACAAGCTAGCTATAGCCAGCTGAGCAAAAACATACATTTTAACAAGTCAAGTTACTTTTTGAACTAACTACATCTTAGATATTTTGTGTTAATTTGTTCTAAGTTTAATTTCCAGTTAAAAAAAAAAATAAAAAACTGTCAAGCTAACATGCTAATGTTTTCACTTTTAAGCTAACATGTTAATGTAGGGTAATGCTAGTTAGCTAACATGTTATTGCTCGCTTGAAAGAGTGAAAAGGAAGAATGACAGTATTTAAACTATTCTTTCACTTTAATTAGCATAGTTATCTTTAAAAAAAGCTGTTTTCTAAAACAGTTATGGAGAGACTATTGCTAGCATTGAAAATGGGACAAATTGCACACTGTTGCAAATGCTACTCAAATTCCATCTAAGAATGTAGTCAGATATACGTAATACACATGTTGTGATCTGACAGCATCAGACAGATGCTAAATAAATAGGGTCCCCACTGATTACAATAAGGAAAATGTACAAGACTGTGAACTCTAAGTATTTTATGGCGACAGTGGAGCTTTGTTACTGTCTGTTTTCCTCTCATTCTCCTTTGTTTAGGCACAACTTCCTTTCTCTTCCCTGGCCTTCACCCCTTTCACTGCTCTCTATCTCACCAACCGTTCCGTCTCTCGGACTGGTGAAACCCATATGGGAGAGCTGCCGGCTGGGATGCCTGCTCAAGCGCCCAACCACAGTGCCCTCACCCTCCCGCCATCTGTTAGTGCCTCTACAGTCTGCTGCAGGTTTGCCAACAGGACAATTCAGATGGTCAGCAGTCTCCTGCCATCATGGCCACCCACCCTGGCTACCTCTGAAGGACAACAGGACAGTCTTGGTGACCTCTGGTTCGCTACTGTCCTGAACGCCACATAACTCCTCCATCATTGATTTCAGGGAAGAACATTCACATCACTGATTTTAATGTTTTAACAGCATAACAGCTGCAAAGTTATGCATGTTGTGATTTAAACAATGAAACATGTGGCCAGATAATTGTAGAAAAAGTGGATTGAGGCATGAAACTAAATACAAATGTAAAGTTTACTATTTGATTTACTTTACAAAGGTCATCAAAATGCTGAAATAATCATTTAAAAGAAAATGAAACAGGGTAAAGTGTAATCTTTTTAAAAATTATTTTAGATTAAAAAAAAAACGGACTGTTGTGCAATGATCTTGCACTGTGATCTATTAAATAAGGTTATCAGGTCACTGCTCTTGCTTGGTGTCAGATTCTTCCCTATTTAATCTTTTCCCAAATCTCATCTGTAGTGAAACATATTGTGGAATATTTTATCTTTGGCCTGGTGCTCATTAAAAAAAAAAAAAAAATCCTGCCATCATCTTGAGGTTAGAGGGCGTTGA
Source organism: Telmatherina bonti (assembly GCF_933228915.1). NCBI lineage: Eukaryota > Metazoa > Chordata > Actinopteri > Atheriniformes > Telmatherinidae > Telmatherina > Telmatherina bonti. The sequence goes on from NC_136623.1 coordinate 10,809,729, forward strand.
AGACATGGGGAAGATGCAGGGTGTGGACACACACTTTTGTGTTTTTTCTCACAGTTTCATGCACATTTTGGCTCATCTGAAAGACATGTGCTCTCTCTGGGTCCCACTGAGCTCCACTCACTCAATTTCTGTCCCCACCTTGGCACTATTTCCTCCTGAGATGCCCCGTGCCAAGCCACCATTCACCATGTGCAAACACCGTTCACAACCAGGTGATGTTCCATTAAATGCTTTATCCTTATCAATGTAAACCACTGGCTTTGTTACACATTAGAGGATCATTTCTAATTGCTAATTAATAAGTATTCTTGAAGCAGAATTTGTTCTTTTTAATAAAAAAGAAAAAAAATATTGGAAAAAAGTATGGAAAATTATAATGAAGTGGTGTGTGTATGAGGCAAACCAAGATTTAACTGAAATGGTGGACTTAGTACCTAATATGACTCTGTCTGATTTAGAAATTGTAACCACACTTGATGGTTTTCATATAAAAATAAAAACTAAGAAAAGGTTATGGGGAGCATTTTAAAAAAGATCTTATTTAAAAAAAAAATATATAAAAATAAATAAAAAATCTGTTGAAAGCAGTTTTTCTACACTTGGAGTTAAAAATATCATCTCAACCACAAAGAAAAAAAGCTTCAATATTTTGATGTTTCCCTATGCAAATAAGTCACAGTGTAATAATATCTTAGTGGTGGAGAGAGATGGAGGCAGCAAAAGATACGTCCTCTATGCACCTGTCTGCAGACCTGCAAGACTGCTGCAGCTCTCCAGAGAACACTTGTGCAAGTGAAGGTGAGTTTACCGAGAGGCACGGAAAAACACACAACGCCACCTGCACTTTCCACAAGTACAAACACACCAACAAAAAAACAAAAAAACAGGAAAAGGGGTACCACAGATGTTCACACACATAAAAGACGCAACACGGTCTCGTACTCACAATTTTCAGTCTGGAAGTCTGGAACAAACTGCTCGTCATTGTCAGGAACTTGAGCTAAAGATACAAGCAGAGAAGAAGAAAGGTAATGATTGATGATTGTTTGTGATGCTGATGGACAACGCAGCTCTCATCGCAGATCTCTGCCATCCAATATCGTCCTCGTGGCCTGTCTCAGCAGCGTTTATCAGTCCAAGAACATCGTCTCAACAAAAAAACTTCACAACATTTTCCGTTCAGGATTTTTGTTTTTTTTTTAAATATATTTTTATGCAAACAATTAAAAATGTGAAAAATCTGCGGAGACATAGAGACAACTTTAACATGCTTTGACAAGCTCAGAGTCCCAATGAGTGGAACACTTTCAGTAAATAATTTTTCCTTCTTGTTAAATTTCCCAGCAGTTTTTCTTCTGAGCTTCTGCAGACCTTCAATCACGCACCCTCCTTCTCAGAACACACATTTATCTCAACTCTCTCAGGACTTCTCTCCACTGATTTAAACATTTCTGTGTCACATGATAAGCTAAACTCACTCTGCAGTTTATGTGATGCATAAATCTTACTCTAAACATCAATACCTGGCATGAAATAATCACCTTGATAAGCCTTTCAGTGTTAATTTTCCACAAAACATTATAAATTCTTCGAGTAAGTTCCGTTTTCCTACAAAGCTTTACCTGAGAAGGAGATAGTGCTTCACTTTAGCTGACCGTCTACCTCCTAAATCCACTTCCTGAGGTCGCCTTGCCCATTGACTGCTCCGCAGCCATGCCTCTCACTCCTTGCCAGCAGCCAAACACCCATTGTTAACAGTATCTAATTGGCTTCTTCCCTACTGGTGAATCCACCTGTACCTACCGAGTTAGGTCTGTTCCAAACCTTCCAGTGCTTCACCTGCGCTTTCAAACGCCCCTGCACCCAGGCTAATGCTAAAATAATGAAGCCTGCTCCACTTCGGCTCCAATTAAGCATGCACATATTTATATCACACATATTTACACTCTGTGACAGTTCTACCCGTCCCTCAAGTTTTACTCTCTCTGGCAGACAGCAAAAAGAGATTTAAATGTGTCATTAGCACATCTATTTATACACACAATGAGGTGGATCCTCATTATCACAGGATCAGCAACTTGCCTTGACATGTTAGGAGTTTTTGGAAAAAAAAAAATTCACTGATTTCTCACTTTTGTGGCTCTTGGTGTGGTCAGGGGTGGGTTTTTGTTTTTTATTTTTTTGCTCTGCTAATCAGAGGTGTGAATTGGAGAGAGTAAACAACTAACAGAGCAAGAAGAAAAATTGCTCCTTATTTTCTAAATATGTCAAGTAGGTGAAAAAAAGCAGCAAAGATGAATTCATTTCGCTCTCGACTCTGCTCTGCTGAAGCTATCAGAACTCTTCTGTTTGTGTTTATTTTCTACACAAATTGTGTTTTAGCCCGTCTGAATTACTTTCTGATAGAAAAACAAACAGGAATGTGATCTTTCTTTAAGGCTCATGAAGCAAACAATGATAATAATCATACAGATATGTAGAAAGCCCTAACAGGACCAGAAAAGATTAAATGTGAGGATATACTCCACTTAGTGGGCAATCATTTCATTTTACAAGAAAAAAACACAAATTTATTCTGCTAAACCCTCAGAATCACTCTAAATAGCTCTCAAATGAAACTGTTTCAGAAAACAAGACAGCAAGGGGGGGGGGGAACAAAAGAAGAAGCAGCAGTGTTTCTGCGTCCAAAATGAAGTACAGGATGGATGAGTCACTGGTCCCAGTCTGTGAATGAGCCAGCTGATCTCTGCAATGGACTCCTGGAGAGAACGGCAGAGCTGGAGAGCTGCCGCCATTCACAAAAAAGAAGAAGGGAAAAAAAAAGGATAAAAGCAAAAAGTTGCACAAGGCCTGAAACTCCTGGTTTTTGGGTTTTTACTGCAGGAAGAACATGCAGGTTTTAACTTATTTAACTAAAAAATAAAATAAAATAAAAAAATTTAAAAGAAAATTGGGTGCTGAGATAAATGTGTGAGATTTTAGCAAAAGAAAAGAAAAAAAACAAAAAACAAACAAAGTTTGAAATTTGTTTGATTTTTTTTAACCAAACTGAGGAGAAGGAGGTTGGATGGTGGTTTAGAGGATCAGAGATCTGGCCGTCATTTGACAAAGCTTCAAGCTCTCCGTCTGCCGAGTCGGAAATTCAGTCCGTCGCTCATAATTCCTCCTCTTCTTCCAATTACCTGAACTAATAAATCTTAAAAATGGGAAGGTATTCCTTTTCATCTTAATGGACAGGAAGTCATTCATTAAATCTACAAGCTTGAGCCGTACATCATCACATTGATCCGTGACAGGCAGAATTGTAATCCTTAACAGTAATACCTCTTATCAGCTGCCGTCTCTTTTCTCACTTTGGATGCTGAAATATTAAAATCCTGTCTTATTCTTTTACACACCCCGCGGTGTGCGGCGCGACGCCTCCTCTCACCTCAGTCTGCACAGCCGCTCAACTCCTCCAATACCACTTCCAAAGGATATTTCTCATTTTTTAAAAGCTTCTGACTGCACTGCGAGCTTTTCTTAAATGCGTTAAAGAATAGATGGAGCCCGTCAATGATTGAATCTTTTTTTGTCCTCTTAATTTTTTCTTTTTCTTTTGCATCAAAGCGGAAATTTTCCCAACACTTTGTCCGACAAATGTACCTTAATTCTTTCTTTTTAAAATTGATTCAATAAATTGCACGCTTAAAAGTTGGACTTTTTAAGCAGAATTATGGCTTTTCTTAACCACATTCACACTATTAAAGAATAAAACAAGTGTGCAGCTCAGATGTCAACATTTTATAAAAATAAAAGAAAAAAAAATGTATTTATTAATTAACTGCTAAATAGATTTATGACCAAAATATATGGCAAGCTAATAAACATAAAAAGAGACGCTGGTGATTATTTAAGTGCAGATCTGCCTTTGTCTTTGAAATATAATAATAAAATACAGTGAAACTAAAATACAACCACAACTACATTTTTAGACATTTACTCTAGTAAATGTATTTGATTGTACTTTATCAGTTTTAATGAAACACTGCATGCATCATCAAGTGAGCAAATACAGAGTAGTACTGCAGTGAGTTCCTGAAAATTTTACTGCTTGCAAAACTATTTCAGAGTAATTTAATGACTTAACACTGTCCAGATGTACACTATTTACTCTGCAAATATAAAAGCAGATTTAACCTGCTGCAAATATGCACTAAAACGAACATTTTTCTAACTTCAATGCTTTATTCCTCTGTATAAAGACACTTTAAGCTCTCACACTGCATGCAGTCTAAAATAAGTTGCATCTTAGTGAGATTCAGATACAAAAGATGACATGCACACATGCACACAAAAACACGACAGAGATGAACAAATTTTTCCAACACTAACCAAAAGTTCGATGCTGTAGACACGGTGGAAAGAGGACGCTCGCGCTTAAATCCTGAAGCATCACGTCTCAGTTAGACCACAACGAGCAAGTCTTGCCATTAGAGACAAAATATGAAAAAAGCTGAGAGATGTGCAGACATAGATATGTATATAAAATAAAAAAAAAATCTCTTTTGTGTCTCTGAGGCTGACTCTGGTGTTTTCGAAGTTTTGTGAGGAAAAAAAGAAAAAAAAAAAAAAGATCATAGATCCATTTTTTTTTTTTTTTTTTTTTTTTTTTGGAGCCAAGAAATGAAATTGAAGAAGACAAGGTGATGGTACAGTACAGCTGTAGAAGATAAAGAGAGGAGTGCTGAGAGGAAGCAATGAAAGGGGGGGCAGAAGGGGGGGGCAGATGAGAGAGAGAGAGAGTGGGTGAGAGAAAGAGAGAGAGAGAGAGAGAGAAAGAGAGAGCTGGTGGGCTGCAGCAGAGCTCTGGTGGAGGTGGAGGTAGTGGCGGCGGCTGGCGCGTGGCGTGTTAGCTGCTGCCAAAAGCAGGAGAGACAGTGAGCGTCGGAGAGCCTTCTCCTGGTAATTTGTGATGACACTCTCTGGGTAGAGCCTCCTCGGTCTCCCTCAAGACCCCTCGCTCTCAGTCTCTAATGTATGCATGACACACAAGGTGCCTCTTCCACACAGGCTTTTAATTGGACTGCGACGCTAGGCATGTAACTCCAGGCAGCTTTTTCCCCCCCCTCTCTCTCGCAACCTATCCATTTTTACCCATCTCTCCTCCTTTTTTTTTTTTTTCTTTTTTCTCTTGCCTGAGATTTGAAACACTCACCTTCTGCCAGCCAAGTCTCCTGCAGCTGACTGAGGTCCTGGAAGAGCTCTGAGGAGGGAAACCAGAGAAGAGAAGGTTAGAAGACAGTTTAAAAAAAAAAAGAGAGAGAAGAAGAAGAAAAAAAAATAAGCAAACACTGTCAAAGCCCAGGAGAAGCATCAGAAACAACTGACTTCATTATGGGAGGCTGATATATGCTACTGGAGCTCAGTGGGCATGTGTGCAGCTAATAACAAGTCAATTTGTGTGTCTGACCACCGACAGGAGCCGGTGAGAATCATCACAGGCTGCTGTGCTGTAATTGAGATTCTGTAGTTAGCAGCACAGGTGGCCACAAACCAATTGAATTTTGCTAAATGTTTAGAAGCCGTGAAATTAACTTCTCCCTCTGTCCTGCGCCTACCTTCAGTGTCCAAAGCCAGGTCGGACTTAATGAATTTTCTCTTTCTGTCATCTGCTGGTCTCTCCAGGCTTGTGGTCTTTTCTTGCAGCTTCTAAAGGGGAGGGGGTTGAAGAAAAAACAAGAAAGGATATTTTCATTTTCTTCTCCTTGCTGAAGCTGTGATTCTGTTGTTGGCTGCAGCACTTGTGTGACTGACATGGCAAATGAAAGAGCCTCAATGGGCCACTCACTGATGCTTCACTCACTTCTAAAGCCTAACTTATGCAAAAGGAGGTCTGTGCTTCACTTATCAGCCATAATTAAGCTGTAACAAGGTGCATAAGCAATAACACTGTGAAGTAGCAGGCACCTCGTTTATCTGTTTGTCCCTGCTGATTAGAGGGAACTTAAATGGTCCCTGAGGAGGAAATGAGCAGCAGCAGAGGAAAAGCAAAGAAACCAGAAGAAACTTGACTTTAAGAGGAGAACATCTGATTTGTGGGAAATGGGGAAAAAAAAAGCAGGAAAAACCAGCTTGATAAGCTGGTTTTGGTTCAACTTTATTCGTAAAGGCAGCGATTCACTCACTTTGGAGTTACAGTGTGGCACTTGCTGGTCGTGGAATCCATCCATTCTGCACTGTGCACGCGAGCCGTCTCCAAAGTGTCCAGTCTTCTGTCCTGTCAACCTTTTAAAACAAAAGAAAAGAAAAAAAAAACAGAGAAAGAGAAGAGAGAATCAGATGTTTCATGGAGCGGGATGAGATGGGAAGTTCGGTGCGTAAAACCAAGCGCGCGCGCGGAACTAGAGGGCGCAGCGACGTGTTTGTCCTCTGCCTGCAGAAAAACTTGTTCAGCGGGAGGAAGCAAGCAACGAGACGCCGCACTCACCCGCTTTCCTCCGCGCGCAGAGATCCAGAGAGCGGCTGCAGGATGTGCACGGTCCCGGCTGCTGCGTGCGCGTCTCCCTCCAGCTCGCCGCGCGGCTTCAGGGCGGCTTGGCATCGCCTCGCGGGGCCTCCCATGGAAACAAGGCGCACTCCGCTTCCTATTGGTTGTCAATGTCTTTCAGTGGGTCAGATTGCAGGCAGTCAATCACGCACGGCTGCGGGCGGCGCGCACGACCAGAGTCAATGACAGCTTTGTCACGGTGCCTTAAAACAAAAGAGGGAGAAAAAAAATATATTTTTAAACAGTAATAATAAAGTTTTTGTGAAAACAGGAGCAACACTACAAAGTTCAGTAAAAATAACCTCATTATTTATTTCTTTATACAACATTAACGTAAACTGCACCTGCATACCCCCTCACACACACACACACACACACACACACAGTCCTGGTTTTCTCCTCATACAGTGTGTACACACAAACACACTACTCACTTCTCTCCCGGTCAAGTGTGTGACCATGGAAACGGTGTTTTGAAGCGCCTCCAGGGGGACTAGCTGAAGCGCCAGCTCTTCCCTCTTCTGTAAGGGATACATTGTTGAGAGTGCCCAAGACCTACAGAAGGCACTGACCTGGAAGTAAAGCTCAGGTCACCGGCTAAAACTGAGGACAGCTTCCAGGAAACTGAACCCTGTTTTCCAAAACACGTTAAATAAGAGGAATAATCCCAGTAATAACCTGAACGCACTGTTTTCCATGCAGCCACACACACACACACACACACACATTCTGGGCTGTAGACTGATGTAAACTTAAGTTTTACAGAAGCACAATGGGACTTTCTAACCTTGAAATGAAATGTTTTTGGTGTGTATTTGTGGAGGTGATGTTGCTCTGCAGCATCCAAGAGGCTGAGGAACTTTATGCAACAGTCATTTTCCTGCAACACAGAACTTCGACATTTAAACATCAAGTATCACAAAGCTACGATAACTGAAGATTAAATAACAAAGAAAAATGGCTACAACATAACTTTATGCTCCAGACTGAAACGTCATGTCCACCAATTTCACTTTATGCTCTGCATCACATACCAGCAACTGGATATCAACATACTGGCTGTTTTAGGCTTCCAACATCGCTGATTCCCCCCCAAAAAAGAAAAAAAAAAAAAAAAAAGCAAGGGAACATAATCAGAAGAAGACAGGAAGGGGAGGGATAAGGGACAGAGTAGGTGCTGACAGTTACTGAGGAAATCTGCCAAAGTTTAGTCGTGTTTATTACGTAATCAGGAAACATCAGAGACACAATCAGTCGATGCAAATGACAAATATTTATCATTTTTACGCGATGCCCTGTAGTTTAAAAGAAAGAAAAAACAGTCACTATATGACAGGTACGATATAAATGACCTCAATTGTCTCATCAAATAATGCATATAAGTATCAAACGACTCATCTTTGCATTTAGCTTTATTTATATTCTATAAGGCTGCATGAAGAAGAAACCCTCACCATGTGGAATCACTGTCACGTGCACACTGCAGCCGCAACATGCAACTCTTGCATTAAAACCTTCATGTGTCCGGGGTTCCAGCTATTCACTTTTATTTCCTCAACAAATGCCATTTTGAGCAGTTTGTAACTGAACTGGTGTTTCTTCAGCTGCTTAATATTCACAAAAAACATGGAAGCTGATGAGTACAATAACAGTCATCAGATGAGCCATAACTGCAGTTTTTTGGGTTTTTTTTACATCCAACTAACTGTTTTATTTCTTAATTTAAGCTTCAGCAAGTTGTTGACTTCACAGAAACACCATTAAACATGTCCGTAACCAAGGCACCAGCTGCCATAAGGGACTTTTTTCACCTCCCACAACCCTTATTTTTATACCATATGTGAGAATAATCTGTTCCTTAACTGGAAACGACAAAAGAATTCATGTTGGAAATTTCAATTTGATTATTATTGACAGGCTTTTAACGACGAACTAAACTGTCGCAACTCAGTAAAATAAGTAGTTTTAATCCACAAAAATCTAAAAAAGAAAAACTTTTAATTACTGTATTTTACTACTCGATATTAATCAAACTTTATTCATATAACACTTTTTCATACAGCTGTGTCAAGCCAGATGTTTATCTCTATTAACAATTTTACATCTATATTCAATTAATTGATTGACTGAAACAGAAATGCAACTTAGTGTTTTACATTTAAAATGTTATGAACAACATCCACCCATCAACACCATAAACACCATAAACCCACAAGTCACACATGGTGACATAACCACACACACACACACACACACAAATACAACCTGTACATAAAATATTGACTGAAAAGTGCCGTCCTAACCCTCCCCAACTGAGTCTCTGTGAAATAATGCTGGAAGTTTAAATAGAAGAAGTTTAGGTGAGATTGAAAAAAAGAAGAAAGTGATATAAAATAACATTTTCTGGACTATTAATGTCTTAAGTTTGTTTATTTTTCCACTCCCAGTTGCCTTCAAGTCATCTGGATGTCTGTTCCATATGCTTTGCTTTAGTTCCCACCTCAGAAATAAACAGGAGACCTGCAGCTTGATGACCTGAAGAACTAAAACCTTTAAAAAAGAAAAAAACTAATAAAAGGATTTTAAAATAGATTTTAAAGTGTAACTCCATACATGGTTTTCCTTCCTTAAAAGATCCTTTATTGTCTCTTTACAAGTTTTTTTCCCTCCTCTTTTACTCAACATTAAAGGCTCCATAAAAAGTAACAAAAATGTAAAGAATAATTTGTTAGTCTTCCATTTTTATTTTGAACTATCTAAAGCTACTTAACAGATTAACACATTCATATTTAGACAGACGCCTAATTCTCTCTCTTTTAGTTACTCCTGCATCATTAAAATAAAACTCAGTTTCTGTTTTACAGCAACAAACTAAATTCGACAGCTGATACAGGATCAGATAAAACTCTGAAAGAGAACTTTACCAAACGCATCACAGACTTGACTGAAAGATGGACATACAAGAAGTCAGTAGTGGTCACGCTGATGCCATCTTGGATCCAGGCAGGGTTCCCGCACCAGGCAGGTGAAGTTGATGTGAAGTGAAGCTTTGTGCCACTCCTGCTGAACACACTTCGAGGATGGAGAAACGCAGGTCAAGTGCAGCCAGCTATCCATATGACTGAGAAATGCAGACGTCTCAAACACATCTCACTTAAACAAGATATAAGACATACCAAAATAAATATGTTTTTTTAATCTAAATGCTGTAAAAATGTCAAATTCTGAAAGAAAAACACATTTCTTGAGAACTAAATTAGGTATCTTGCTTTAAATTCATTAGGTTAAAATGATGTACTACAGTTTAGGGTCAATAAAAGTACGAATATCGCTGGCAGGAGTTTAGTGTATCACTGACATTTAAACCAGTTTAAATGCCAGTTCAGAGGATAATGTTGTGCTATTTAATCATTCTTGCATCCTTTTGTATCATACATTGTTTTTGTGGGAAATAATTAGCGGTGGCAAAGGAAACGGCAGAAACATGAGAACAAAAAGGCTCAGATTTACAGAAGAAACGTACATTTTAACAGCTTCCATAAAAACATATTTTTATGGAAGTGATTTCCAAGTTAGTGTCCTTAACAACAGAATTTTACCCACTGGACCGCCATGTTCTCAGCCTTGAGGACGTGCAACGCTTTAGCTGTGGAGGTGAGTTCACTGACGTCAGGCTTTTTCAGCGTCCAAGGAAACACAAACAAAACAAGGATTGACAAAGGACACGCTGTTGCAGCCTTACTGATGACATTATGTTCGGTGGAAAGGAGGTGAAGTCCGTTTAAAGGTATAACGGGGTTTGAGCTTGAGGGAAGAAAAGTTAGAATCGCTGTTGGAGGGGTTGGTAACAGCCGACTAATCAACTTTACTGCTCTGCAGTGACATGTTATACTTCTTGTTAATATGATGATGAAGACTGAAGATGAGGCTCTGGAAGTCCGTGCGATGTATTCCCATGTAGAAGAGCTTGGTGGACAGGTGAGACCAGAAGGAAGCTGTGATGTAACCAAACTACAGCAGGAGAAGAAGAAGATTATCCAGTCTTTGGTCCAGATATGTAAAAGTTATTTCGCCATCTTAAGTCAGGGGTGTCCAAAGTCTGTCCTAGAGGGCCGCTGTCCCACAGGTTCTTACCGTATTCTTGCTCCAACACACCTGGCATACATTTAATGGATCCAACAGCCAATGAAGTTCTGCTCAGTAGCTCATTAATCTGAGTCAGACCTGTTGGAGCAGGGATACATGGAAAACCTGCATGATTGTGGCCTACGAGAACCGGAGCTGGACACCCCTTGTTGTAGTTCTTCATAGGGAACATGGACGACTTTTACCTGTCGAAAGGGACTAATCACAGCCCGATCATCTATAACAGGGGTAGACTTGATTAGCCGTTGATTTAAATCAGGTGTGTTGCAGCAGGGAAACTCCTAACATTTGCAGGACTGTGGCACTCGAGGACTGGAGTTGCCCACCCCTGATCTATAAAAACCATGGCCACCAATCGGAAGGCACTGAAACATGAGACAAATCAGAAATAACAGTAAAAGACCAACCGTTAACATTAGCAACACCTATCCAGTTCACATTTTCAACGTTTATTCCAAATTTAACCAGTTATTATACATATACTCTAAATTAACATTTTCCTGCTGTATCAGATGATGCGGGTGGGGGTGGGGGGGGGGGGTTAGAGCTGCTTGTGACCTGTCGGTCTGCGTTTCGAGTGCTGCTCCCCGATGCTACTGCACCCCCGAAGGGGACACGATTGCTCCCTTACAACTTGTCTGAAGCCTGGATAAATGCAGAGGATTGTGTCCAGAAGGGCGTCCGCTGTAAAACCTGTTGCTGTGGCGAATCCTTCAGAGGGACAAGCCGAAAGGACAACACCAACATTGGATGGACAGTGGTAGTACTACCAGGGCAAGCTCTACTTAGTGGCATTTTAAGCACAAGTTTGCAACGTACTGACAATATAAATCGATACATATTCACATCTTTTTAGCCAAAAATAGCTCATGCGAATGATGATTTTTCCGGTTCAGATGATGTCTGCAGTTGAATCTGTGATGCTTTCATCTTTAGATTAATTGCAAATAGTACAACTCATGCCATTAAAGAAAAAAAAAGGAATCCAACACAATACTTAGCTGAAATCTAAATTTCGGATTATAAATATATGCAAGTGAAACTTGAAAGAGCAAACACCAGAACGTCGCGTCGAACAACAAACGTTTTTTCTTTAATAGTTTTCATCACTTTTCTTAGTCAACATTGGCAGGCATAACTTGCTTTTAGGCAAGGACAACATGGTGGGAGTTTCAGAGTGAAGCAGAAAGCCGAAAAAATAAACAATACTGTGTTCAAAAATACAACTTCACTGTACAAATGCTGCACCGTACAAAGCAAAGAGCTGGGAGACCCATCAGACCTGTGTCTCCACTGCTGTTTGGCACTTTCAAACACGAAAACAGTCATGCCTGAAGTTCATTCAGTTCAATAAAATAAAAATTAAAAAAAACACACACAAGTGCAGTTCTTCAAAGGCCTGCTGTTGTAGATTTAAGTCTAAAAGGCTGTTCAGACCCAGATTTAACATAAACCCTGGGTGATCGGGTCACTCGTGGACTGGGGAGCACGTTCAGGATGGATTCAGATCTCATCATTTAGGACACATTTAGCAGCGGTTCAAGTCATTCCTGTCCTCATTTTAAATGATCTGAACTTGGTGCGTCCTTCAGGAAACACTTGCTGACCTGATGACACTCCACCTATCAGCTGCTACTTGGATCTTTTAACAAAAAATAAATAAATAAATAAAAATAAATAAATAAAGGCCATAATCCTCCATCTTTTCCATGTTTCCCTGCTCCAACACACCTGACTCAGATTAATAAACTGAGCAGAACCTCATTGGCTGTTGGATCCATATAATATGTAAGAGGCAAACACTTTTAATATAAGTTTTTATTCACTTGCTATTTTTACAAAGGATGACTTTATTTTAATCCTTGTGTTCAACAAGTAAATATATTTACATTTTGGTGAATATTTAAGTAAAAAGTAGCAGTTTTCTTGTTTACATGGGCACTATTGAGACCGCAGAACGTGTTTGGTTGATGGGTTTTTAGTTTTTCACCAACTGTGGAGCCACACAGTTTTCTTACCGTGTCTATGTTCGATTTAATATTTAATACTAATAATATTTTTGTAAATATCGAATGGAAAGAATAAACCTTTATTTTTTTCTTCAAACCAAGACGACTGGGACTGGATGATTATAAACAGCAGGAGACACCTGTAGGCCACGGCTTTGTTGGTAAACATTGCAGGTGTATGGCAAATGTGTTGGAGCAAGATATAGTCTGCAGGGCATGGGCTCTCGAGGGCTGACTTTGGACACCCCTGCAGGAAGCAAGGCCTCTGTTTGTACAACTGGAACTGTCTCTGACAGATGTAGATGCATTGTAACAAACCTCCACCTGAAGCTTGTTTAAAGCTAGTTCGGGGCGCACGCAGCGCTTTCCGGCTCTGCACTCGGTCATTGTAGCGTTGCAGCAAGGAAATAAAAAGACATTAACATCTAATTTGGATCTTGTTCAGAAGTTTTGTAGACATTTTGTGTTTTTTTTCTTCTTCATGTCGTGAGGATTTCTTGTTTTGTTTAGTTGTTGTGTGCTACTGTTGGGACATGTTGGACGGGTGGACAAAAGTACGTCGTCAGCCTGCGCACAGTGTGAGCGGCGCATGTCTGTGGTTGCTTTGTGTATCGTGGTCACGCTACACGTCCTGGCTGCCTCACCCAGATAAGTGCAGCCCTGGGTGAATGAAGTTGCCTAAATCGAGACAGAGTCCTGTCCATTTCAAGGGTGCAACAGTAGGAAGTGGACATGATATGGACGCTTCTATTGAAGATCAGACAAAATCTAAAATGATTGGTTATATTTTGAAGTAGCCACAGGAGGAACATTTGCTATAAATGCAGCCTGCAAGAATATGAATGATTAAACACATAACTGCCAGATAATGGAAAATTGCGCAACAGCAGTTGGCGTTAATAAATCGAACAAGTTTTTCTTCCGTTTTTTGTCAATACTTTGACTGGAAATATCAATCACTGAATTTCCAGGAGTGTTTTTATTTAGGTGAGCTGCCTATCATTTATAAATTGGTGATGATTTGACCTGTGAGGTCATCATATTGTAAAATGCTTTGCATCAATTGATAAGAATCACAGCTTTCCAATGGTGTGTCTAAGGTGGAACAACCAGCAGCAGCAGGAGTTGCATGCACAAAGCAACTTGTGCAAAGCAAAAAAAAAAAACAGCTGGCAATTCACTGGAAAGCTGGATTTTAGGAAATTACTTTCAAAGCTTTCGTGTGTGTTTTTATCAGCCGGAGTGTGTCACACTGCAACATCAATTTATTTCTACCTCATAAGAAACAATCTATAAATGCAACTCAGATGAAACTGATCCATCTTAATGTTTGTGTGAAGTTCAGGTACCGAACACATGATTTCTCAGAAACATCTGTAGACCTGCTGATGTCTTGTTTGTTGCTGAGGTGACCATGCGACATAGGCTGTGTGCATATTTGCATATGTAGCCGTGAAAATGAGACGAGATCAGAAGCAGTGGCTCAGGACGCATGTGGAAAAGGATCATGATGCTAGGTGTGAACACACACACACACACACTTTAGTGCTGTGGGATCACCCAAGATGGCTGTTTGAACCAAGTCTGAACAGCCGCTCTGTTCCCAAAGTGTCTTTTGTTTTGTCTTTGGTGAGCGTGAATGACAAAAATGTCTTTTTCTGTGCAGTAATGCATTAAAACACAACCCAGATTTATGTTATGTACAGAGCATAAATCTTGAGTTGAAAGATTTTTAAGGAAAAACACATAGATGTTACATGCACATTTGAGCACGTTCAGTATCGATTCTTTAAATCATGCTTGCACAATGTATACATTGATAGGTATTTTGTATTTAGACTAACTGGTTAATGTATACTTTTATGCACAGCAGACTGCAAACACTCAACAGCAGACATCGGAGCAAATCAATGCCCACAGACCCGGACGTCAAACTGCTTCTTGTGATTTTATGTGCTTGATTGCGAGTTAATCTACCTGACATCCCTCCTTTTGTTGCCTTTTCACTGATTTTTACATTTAAAAATACCTGAGCACCTGTTATTTCAAAAGCAAAACACGCAGCCATCTCACAGATGAAGGACGATATGGTTGAAGGTGAAGAGTGCAGCGCTGAAGACGAGTCGACACAGCTGGTCAGTCATGCAACAGCAAGTGTGCACAGAATTCCTTCGTCTGCCTGGAACTCTCCCATGCAACATAAAACCAAGAGCATCATGCCTTTTTTTTTCTTTTAAATGAACAATCAATAATCATTTCTTACTCTTTCCCCCCCCCCCCCCCGACAGAGCAGCAACGCAGCCAGTTAAAACGTGACAAGGATGACTTGCAAGGAAAATAAATAAATAAAAAGCTTCTTTGTCGTCGTCAGAAGTGCAGATGGAGTAAAGTAAAGAAGCTTCACCTCTAACTAAACGCTTCTGAAAAATCAGCTGCAAAACTCCTGATATGTCAGCTCCAACAGCAGCAGCCTCCTTCACTGTCCATCATGCGTCAGGGGTATGCAAATACAGGAAACAAAACAACACAAATAGCAGCAGAATATGAATAAATAAATAAATAAATAATTATATCACAGAACACATTCATTTGTTCCACATGGCACGGAGCACAACAGCAAAAATATAAAAACACCTTTAGAAAATAGAAGTAGAATAGAGACTTCCAGAAATAGCTTCAGTGCATTCTGAGCTAAACTACTCTACACACCGTAGATCACAGCGTCGGCCCTAAACGGCTCATTTTAGATTCAACAAGAGCTTCTCGGTGACATCTTCATGCTGCACACGACACGCTGAACCTACAGTTTGCTACTTGGCACCGAACTATCAAACAGACATCAAAGATCCCGCTGGACAACGGGCCGAGCCATGATCAACTCGTCACCGCTGTCTGGGTGGGCGATTGGGACTCGCAGTTCTCCAACGACGATTGTTCAGTCTTTGCTCTCCGTACGAGTTCGTCTTATGATTGAAGAGAAGAAGCTCCGTCCTTGAGGCGGGCCCATCAGCATGGGAGCCTGGTTCTTGTGGATGATCTCAATCTATATTGAAAAGGAAAAGGTTTTAATTTTAATTCTGGTTTCTACAAAGTATAGGTTTATGCACTTCGGTGAAAAATAATTGTACAGTTTTCCTGGGAGCCGATCAAAGTTACGTTTTCTGAAGTCTGACTGAATCGCCCCTAGCTTAAACTAAATTCAGTCTGACTGGACGTTGTCTCAGTTGTATTACTTGTTGACAAGATTGTCAGAATGAAACATTTTATTAGGTTGTTTTTTTTTTGGTTGGTCGAGGCAGACGGCTGCCCTCCCTGAGCCGGGTTCTGCTGGAGGTTTTCTTCCTGTTAAAGGGGAGTTTTTTCCTTCCCACTGTCGCCGCATGCATACTCAGGATGGGGGATTGGATTGAAGTCATGACTCGATGCAATCAGTTGGTTTCTATTATAGGATATGTATATGTATATATGATGTGTATGTAAAGTGCCCTGTGACAACATTGTTGTGAAGTGGCACTATACAAATAAAGTTGAATTGTCTCATTAGACTTAAATCAAGTTAAAACTGCATCCAACACTATTAAAATAAATGTCAGACCTTTATTCAGTTTTTGTATTTGCATTTATGGTTTTCTAATTTATTCCCTTTTTGTCAATGAAAATGTCTGGAAAATGAAGGGAAATTACCAGCTACAGCAGTAAATACATAAATGCAGACAGCTACTGTATTTAAAGGCCCCTGTACGACAAGGCAGAAAACATTCGGCAACATGTGCTTCTTGTCGTTAAATGAGATATTTCAGATTATATCTGTTGAACACATCAGGAGCAGATTATTTTTGGCAGAGTAACCTTGTTCTTCCAAAACTCTAATCAATGAACTGGATTGCATGTGCACACATTTTCAGGCTGTTACGGGGGTTTGGACCACATTCATCATTATATTTTGTTTATTAAAAGACCTAACTTTGGCTTGAGGCTAGTGGCTAGCTGCATGCAACACAAGCAGGAACACGCAGATGTTTTACTTTGTTCTTGTGCCATGTGCAAGTCGTGCTGATCTGCTGACATGGTTCTAAAATAAACCTGTATGGAAAGTGACAATTAAACAGTATTTTTCTGATAAATTAATCCTTCATTCTGGGTTTATCGTGTTGGCATCTCTGCTTGAAACAGGGTCAGTTTTTCATTGAGTTTTTGAAGCGTTGCAACCAAGTTCTTCAATTATACTTAGCATTCATTCCAATAATATAGCCATGTTTCTCGCCATCATTCACTATCCAGTTCTGTCTACCAACAACATCAGCTGAGTAATGCATCAACAGGAACAAATAAAGTGTCCCATATGGGCCATATGTCCATATGGGTTCTCGTCTAGTGGAGTCTCTTGACTTATAAATGTATAAATGAAAGTCTTTGATATAACAAACTTTGAGACTCCCTGGTGTGCACGAGTCTGATAAATGGAAACATTACAGGGGATTACGGAAAAGTTTGTGTTTTATAATATAATGAAACCATTTCATTCGGCAGTTGAAACTGACGAGCAAATAAGAGATATCAGCCATTAAAAGGTTGCCAGATTAAGCACATCATTAAACTGTCACACTAAGAGTCTCAAAACAGTAATGAGGAGAGGAAATGCTACCATCTGCATTGAAAGGACCGCATTGTCTTCAAAGGAGAGCTGCCATTTATTGTAGATGCACTTTGACTCTGTGGCAATTACCAGCTTTTGTGGGCTTTCTGCCATCATTAAACAAGAGTGAACCTAATGTTTCTGATGTACCTTACACCACAAGATAACCTTTCAGGGCAAGACAATGATCTCAAAGGGGAAAGAAGATTCAAAGGAATACCTGAAATAAATTTAGAAGATAACCGAGCTGTGTCATTAATATGCAACGTTATATTTCTTTTTTTTTTTTTTTTTTTTTTTTTTTTTTTTTACCTCAAGAGTCCTGTTTACTGGAATTTTAGACTTTAAACAATTAGATGCAATGAATTATTCATGTTATGTACTCATGTCAAAATAAAGTGGTAATTATATTTAAACTAAATTAAAGTATACTAATACCAGAATAACATCTGAAATCTTTTTAAGGTTACGCTGTGAATAACTTGCCGTGCAAATGTTTCCAGCACGAACGTGCATCATCAGACTAATTTGGTTAGGAAATTCAAGAGTACTTGTAGTCTATTTGTTTGGAGGTTTATTTATTTTTTTGGGCTTTGCCAAAGCGTTTCATGTGTAATTATCTCAGCCACACTTAATCTGCATTGCTGTTCCAGTTAAACTTTATAAAGCGCAATCAACACAAAGCACAAGCTTCATTTGTAGAAATGAACAACTTTAATAAACACTTTAAGAGGGTTTGAGGCAGATGGTAATCTACTGAGATAAAGTATAGTCTACCTCATCCCTGAACTACTATCAGAGGTCTCAGCAAAAAAAAAAAAAGCATCTGTAAAAGCATTATGTGATAACTAAGCAGGGCAAATACCTGCTCTTCATACAACTCTTTCGCACAGCAGTTCAACCATAAGGGTTTTTGCAGTATGCATTTTGTTCAAAGTTACATGTTTAAAATTGAAAAATCCTCACCAAAAAGATTAAAGGTAAAAAAAAAAGCTTAAAAAAGTGAAGTGTGTAAAGATTAGTGCCATCTAGTGGCACAGTTGCAGACTGCAACCGACTGAAAACCCCTTTCCTGTTTGTGATACAAACCACAGTTTCAACAAACAATAATGAATGCATATATCAGTATTTTTTAGAGGGAGCAGAGAACACAAATGACTTTTTACAAATTTAGTGCAAGTTCTGGGCATAGAGACAAATCTGGGACCATGAGATGGGTTTTATTTGACTGTAATAATGTAATGTAATGAAGGAATGATGGGAACAGTCTAGCAACAGCTTTACTGATAAATGTGTATCAGTGAAGAAGCCTGTAGGCAGATGACAGCCAACCAACCTTACTTTAAAGTTTACAGTGATGTATTTGTGATTTATAACCAGTAAAAACAATCTTAAAGCACCATGGTACACTGTATTCTGCATTTGTAATGAAGTTGCACTGACATTTATGTAAAGTAGCGATGGCAAAAACATTGCAGCAACAAGCCTTTTTTTTTTTTTCTTTTTGGAAAAGAGAAGAACACGGTTTCTGCCTAAAATATAAAACCAAGCTTTACTTTTAGATCCTTGACCAGATTGTCAGTGTGAGATCTAAAAGTCAAATTAAAGTCTAAAGCCACCCAGGTTTTCAATAGTAGAGACATTCCTGATTTTTAACTCCCTGAGACGTGCACACATCAAGTCAATGGAGGTTTCAATTATGATTTTATGAAAGTCATCATTTTTGTTTTCTCTGCATCAAATATGAGCCTCAAGTTTAAATTTTCCTTACAAACATTTTGCACATATCTCACTGCCTTCAACAAAGTATCCTCACAGGAAGGAATGATGGAGTCGTCTACCTAAAATGTTGAACATATTTAACCAAATCATTCAAATTAAGTTGGTTCCAGCCCCTTGTTAACATTGTGGCCCAAACTTCTGCTGGTCCTTTGACCAAATGAGAATTCTGGCCCATCTTTTGCCAACTTATCACTCAGAGCTTGGTACCAAGTGTAGCATACACTTCCAGTATGGCTGACACTGCTCAGTCTTTTGGCTCCAGTGTACCTGAACCACCTGTGGAGAGACCGTAAAAACACTCGATGACTTACAGTGCAGGGACTCTGCATCCAAGGTTCACCATCAATCTGCATCGGAAGGGATTTACTGGTTCTGCATGTCATAAACAAGAGACAAGTTGAAGTTAAATATAACAATAGCTACATTTCAATTACTGTTTTTCACTAAATAAAGGCAATATTTTTAACATTTCTACAAGCTACGATTACGACTTGCAGGTGTTTCCATTGAGGGTTTAGCAGATAAGGTGCAGAATTGTGTTTTATGCAAGGTAGCCACGTAGTGTTATATTGGCGTTTTACCACAGAGGATTTATCACAAATTCTTGAGGCACTTCTCCCTCATTTCCATTTTTTAATTCATTGTAAAACACATTTTCCTGCATTTCATTGTTGTTTGCGCCATGCCACGTCATCTTTACCAGACATTAACTGGTCACCTATTGCTTTACATCGCGTCCGGGGATGTTTAAATACGAAAAAAGTATTTCTATTACACGTTTGCAATAAATTTCTATATGGAAACATCTGAAATTTAATGACAGCAAAAAACATTTTAGCGATATTTGAGAGTTTTGAAAGGCGAGGTGTTTTTGAAACGTAGGTGTTTCCATCAACGTTTTTTTTTAATTGTGATATTTAGGTTTTGAGCAATTCTAGGGGTAATGGAGACGCAGCGACCCAATGAATTTATCTTGGGACCCCTGGTTTGGAAAAGGCTGTTTTACACTAAAAATGCTCGTTAACTGACATAAAATGTTACATTTACTGTAACCAGATGTAACTAGCACTGGTATGACGGGATGTGTGGGGAAACTCTGACCTGATGGTCACAGAGGAGCACTGCGCTAGGCGTCGTCCAGCACTCTTCAGCCCGGTGTAGATCTGGCCCATCTCCATGGCTCCTTCGAGCCCCACGACCTCCAGAAGGTGGTCAGACAGATCTAAGATGAAAAAGAAGCAGAAATAAATAAAGAAAACACCTTTAACTGTAAAGAGATCAGTCAAGTGGACATGATCCTATCAAACAACCAAACATATGACGAGTTGTGGTTATTACTGAATCTGAATATTTACATAAGACCTACACTGTATTATTGCTATTTCAAATGAGGATAAAACTTGTGAAGGAAAATAAGAATGGAAAGAAATGTAAGTAAGAAGGGAAAGAGGAATGTGAGAAGCAGGTGAGGAAGAATCAAAGGCATGACGTGATGTTCTTCAGACTTCTGCTTCTGAAACATTTAATATGCAGTTTAGAAAACAAAAAAAAAAAGGAAAAGATGCAACAAACTACAAACGAAGCAGCAATTAATTAGATTACACCGGCAATGAAAAGCAATCTTGTGATAATATAATTATTAATTTCTCCTCTGTCAGTTATGAGCATTGATTTTGCCCCTGCTGGAAGCCCAGAGTCACGCAGGGCCCATCTGTTTCAGGGGCCCGCTCTGCCTCCGACTCTCCACCGACTCGTCCCTCCACAAATTAAGAAGCTGCTGCCTCGCTGCTGGGAGTATTCCGACACTAATTGAAACTAAGACCCATTTTTAGGCACTCGGTGCGTGTGAGTGTGTTAGCTCGCTGTCGCCGATGCTGCTTCATGGCTGTCATGTTTACACCAGTCGTCTTGGTTTCCTGTCGTAGGTGATGCTGCTGTCGTGCTGTGATGTTGTCGCTGCCGAGCTGCGGAGCCCAGCTGTCACCATGGTGATGGACATGCGTCTGACCCTATCTAAGCGCGGGATCGTGAGTGCGGAGCTTTCCAGGGTCAGAGTGGAGGAGTGCGAGTACACAAAGTCCACAGCAGGTTGACCTCCTGACACTGGGCTTTAACGGCGATTCTCCCTTTGTGACTTCTCACGGCAGTGCAAACAGCTCACACACTCTCATGCTGATATGTATGATGGACAGCATCACCATGCCGATAGGGATTCCTTGTTGCCCCGGGCTACAAAGTATACCCTAGAGTGGTTACTATGGGAAAGGACACAGAAGCTCAGAGTCTCTGGAAGGTCAGGAAGACTGTGAGCAACCAGACAAAAAAAGACAAAAAAAAAAACACTGTTTTGCCTGGTTAGATAACCTCTGAGGATTTATACATCATCACAGCCACAAGCGTTTATTCTAAGGCATCCTAAAGATGAACTTGCCATTTACTGTCTAATTACATGGAAAGTTTATTTACTTGTTTTACCCTTTATCTGCGTGTATATTTGCTTTTAAAAGTTAAAGTAGTAGTAGTATTAGAGTGCAGAACCAAACATATACTACAACACATTATTTAATAGCAGCAGTTAGAGAGTAAAAAAGGCTTTAATCCCTCAGAGATGGTGAACTTTCCAAGTTCTTTTGTTTAAGGCTGGATGTTCCTGTAAATATTTTTGTCCAGTAGTTTATACAGCTTGACGTACTCCACCGTATAAAGGAGGCTGGTTCTGTGCTGGAAGCTTCTTCGCGGCTCTTTAAGCAGTTAAAGAGCCGCAGTTACACAAGCTGCTGAACATTCTGGACATTTCTGCACATCCACGACATACAGTAATGTTCACACTTCTTCAGCCCTGCCAATATAAAAAGCAAGTTCCTGTCCGCTTCAACAGCTTCATGTAAATATTTGTTTTTTTTAGGATTTTTTTTTTTCCTTTGGTCTATAATAAATTCTAAAAATATTATTTTGCATTTATATTCATTTTTATTTTCCCCACTTCATCACACTGGGGAAAAAAGACATTTATTGTGCTGTGAGGACCTGAAAAATATACCATTCATGCACTTGTCTGTCATCCATCCATCCATCCAAGCCGAACTCCCAGCAGCCTTTGCATGGATTTGATCCTTGCAAGTGTCGTTTGTTATTCAGAAAGTTTTTGTACATTTTGCTTTAATGTGCCTGGCTCTGTTTAAATGAGAAATATTGACCCATCATTAACTCTAAACACAGTAATTAATGATTAATACTGTACAAAAACCAAACAAACACCAAATCTGTTGACAGCCGCTTTCAATTTCTATTTTAAAAAAAAGTGCAGCGTGCTGTCTCATGAAATTACTTCTCATGTCAGGTTCGGATTGAAACAACACAAAGTGCACGTGGCTAAATATAGAAAAAGCCATCTTGTTTATTTTTCAGAGATAAACTGGGATAAAAACAGCCACCTAACTGTTCATGAAAGAAATTATCACACAAAATAAGCTGCCTGCGGCCAAATATTAAGAGAATTGCTCCTTACCTAACCTATAATCAACATTATGCGTCTCTCTGGTGATGCAATCGTCACCTCTCTGTGCGAACACAGCCGGAGAAGGTGGCGATCACAATGAGCGAGACAAACGTATGAATGAACGTTCATACGGGACAGAAAAGCAACATGGCTTTAATCTGTCCTCCGGTCAGAGTGTGTGATTGGAAACAGCGTCCTTGTCGCTGTCAAACTCCTGTCTGTGGAGGCCGGTAGCTTCAGTGACACATGTGGAGTGACGGGCTGAGAGCAGAGGAGTAAAGACGGACAGGAGAGCGGAGCAGGACCAGCAGCCGCTCAGCTGAAAGTAAAACTAAAGAGGAGTGGCGGGAGGAGGAGGAGGAGGGAGGGAGGCTGAGTGAGTGGAGGCCGATCCACCAACGAAAGCTTCATGGGGCTTGTCATGGGGGATCAGTCCTTGGCATCAACCCCTCCACCCACACATGAACCCCCAACTCCCTCCCTCCTTCGCAAAAAACCTCAGTCCTATTCTAAATAATTCACTCTGCAGCCATTCCCTTCCACCTGAGGGGCTTGTCTCCTGGCGTCACCAGCGGGACGATTTAACAGCCCCCGAAAGGTCACAGTTTTTTTTTTTTTTTTTTTATCCTCACTGATGCAACCACACACACACATTCACAAAAAAAACCCCTAATCCCTGTGAGCAGTTTGATCCGTGCGTAGTGCTCGGCAGTGCCCCCGTGGGCTAAAACACTCCTGTGTTTACCTACAAATATGCCGTTCTCTTCATCTGACAAGTTAGATCGCTCTCCTTGAGGGCACCTTCCACAAGGGCATTCATCTTCACACATAAAGCACCAGCGGACACAAATAGGTGCTTTAAACGTACACACTCCCCACTCTCACTAAGAGCCTTCCCAGGTTCTGGCCGTGTCCGCTGTCGTTTTTTTTTTTTTTTTTTTTTTTTAAACTACAAACACTGAAATGATCGATTTTTACTCAGGGATTAATGGAGTATCCATTGTTGCAAGGTTGGGCTTTGAATTGATCCAACTCTGTCCCTGGCAGTCCCCTCTGTTGCCACGTTGCTCCTTCATCTGACGGCCACATCATCACATTAGGGAAATTATAAGCTTCCCAACATGTAACCGCTTTCGTCATGTCAATGCGGACGGTTTTATTTGGCTTGATTATTATTTCCCTCTTTGTTCTGCTTTCTCTCCATCCCCGCTATGATTCACAGAACCAGAAGTAAAAAAGAAGAAGTGAATCGAGCTTCAGAGGCAGCTTCACAGAGATCTGTTTTCTCTGCTAGTCATGTCCTGACCAGTGAAGTCTCATAAGGGATCGCTGACAGCCATGTCTGGAGATACTCACTGACTCGTCATGTTTGAAGCCAGACACTGATTGGAACATCCACTTCATCCTGGCGTACAAACACACCAACTCACCAGGAAACCCACAGAACATACTGCATATCACCCGAACAGGCTGCAGTTAGACATGATAGAAATACAGTAAAAGTACAAAAAAATGGAGAAACAAGTTATACTGGCCTCAGAATAAAAGTCTAAAACACACTTGTTTGACTTAGAGGATATGAAGTATCTAAAACTGTCTAGAGGATATAGGAGCCATAAAAGAACTGCCAAGAATCCCTCAATTGATCCCCAATCATGAAACTATTTTAACCTGGGCGTCTATCTATTCTCCAGTCATTTGGCAGGTGCTTTAATCCAAAGCGATTTAGTTGTTGTGTTGTCGGTGGGAAGAAGAAGCAGAGAGAAACACACATACAAAAGGGGGACATGTCACACAGAAAGGCCACTGCCTAAACCTCAGTCAAACCAGTCAGATGGAACCACTGAAGGTCTTGCTGTGAGGCTGCAGTGCCAGCCACTGCACCAGCAGGATGCCCACAGGACCACATGGGATTTTGTTGATCCACCATCCAACAGACCAAACATCTCTGTTCTTAAAGCTACACCGCCAACGTTTAGTAAATAAGAGCTCAAACATCCGACAGCAACCACAAGAACTCTAGTTTTCACCATGATATAATACCTGCTGATGCTTGAGTTTCCTTTTACCCTCTGGGGACCAAGGGTATTGTAGAGAAATAAATGTTTATTAGCATTTTAGTTTAAATGCTAATAAACACCACCTTTCAATGCCCCATACTGTCCTATACCTTGTATTTTTTTTATTTTTTTTTATTTTGAATTGAGATATCATAAACTGCTATGTAAATGAGGCTCCTTTGCTTGAAATAAAGAGTATTATAATTTGGAAGCATGACTAAAAGTACTGAAGGGGACTGAAGCACCGCAGCTTTCCGAAATCACTGTGAGCTGCACACACTGTATCTGTTACCGAGTTATACATCTGTTACGACGCCGTTGTGTCGTTTTATGTTGAAATAAACTACTTGAGTAATGCAAATGTTTGTTTGAGCAATTACGCATGGTATGCGTGCGTAAAAGCTGTTGTTTTCATCATTTATCGGCCTTGTAAATACAGAAGGAAACTATCCGACTGCTAATGACGCCGATGCAAAGTGATTGACACTGTTTGGAGGCGTTTCCTGAGGCTCTGATTGGACAAACACGTGTCATGCGCCAAAGACAAAGGCTCTGATTGGAACACCTATTTTGACACAACACTGTATCACTTATGAATGGGCTACAGTGATGCCGGAACTACCGTCTGAAAGCCCGGAGTCTCCCGATTAAGACGGGGAAAAAAGTAAGTTTCTATCTTGTATGGTTCGAAAGCTATGCTCGATTAAACCCAACATGGTCCCTGGCATCGCCGACGATGCCGGCGTCCCCAGAGTGGTAAAGTGCAAAACTTCAGCAGCAGATGAGCATTGTTGCTTTAAAATGTCCAATGAAATAAAAAGTTCATTGTTGTTGATATTTAATGGATTTTTATCCGGTTTTCTACAACAGTCTTTGAAGTGGCTTTAGCTATCCTGCTGTGTACTACAGAGCAGCTGACTCATTCTGTTCATTCATTCATTTATTCCTCTTGATGGGCTTCATTTTGACATAAATGGATTCAAAGGAATGCCCAACACCCCACTCAGTCTGCTCCTATTAACTGAGCCTGTCCACTGGCGCCTACACAGACCATTAATACCCAGGTGACACTTCCACACAGTGACAAGATTGTACCTCTTCTTAGAAAACAAAAGCTGCTGGCTGTGATTCACCTTGTCATTAGTGAAATATTAATGTGCAATGGAAAAGTTTGGCCACAACTTAAGTCTTTGATCTATTCCAATGGAACAAGGACACAGTCTGACTGTGTCTGATGTGGGCTTTTGGGAGAAAGAGTCTCCTACACCTTCAGATCTGTTTAACTAACAGTGTTATTGTGCACCAGCCATCCGTTCAGCATGCAGGGTTTTGAAAATGCCGCAGATGACTCACTAGTTATGTCACCATATGTTTACAACTCTGAAACAGTAAAGAGTGTTTGTGTTCAACACCTGAAGTCAAAACATTTTCTCTCTCATTTCTGATTGAATATACATCTGCAGCTTAAGTTTAAGACCCCAAAACGCAGAAACTGCTATCATTTAATCTGTCATAATCATTTTCAAAGATTTGTAATCAACTCTGAACCCTTGGAGATTCAGGGATGATCGCATTTTTCTATATTCCTCCCAAGTTAATGTGTAGAAAACCTTAAGTAAAGGTCTGATGTTGGAGGCAGCAAGTGACAAAAAAAGACTTATTTACTTCATTCTTAATGAACAGAAGTCACAACCAGAAACTCATAAAACTGTAGCTTTTTGGACGTTATGGATCCACAACACAGACAAACAAAAACCAAGACAACTAAATGTACAACAATCAGAGAACAGGGAGAAGATGCTGACAAACCAAAAAGAACTGAAACATAGAGGATCTAATCAGGACAATGCATCTTCAGTAGAAGAATGAACCAACTCCATGGCTGAAGCTGATTTCTTCACGAGATTACGTTAGATACGCTTCATTTTCATTATTATGTTACTTAGAATTTTGTCTATCTGTCTTGACTGAGTGTTGTTATATTCTTTAATATCAGTCAAGAAATTAGTAGAACAATGCCGTGAAATGTTTGGACTTGTACCTTAAAGAAAAGATTAATCACACCTGTAGCTGCGTATTTATCAAGCTTCTTCTAATTAATCTGGAAAACAGTGTCAAGAGTCGACTTATGTGTAAAAAAAAATGACTTATCAAGTTTCTCCCTCACACATTTAGTAAAGTGCCGGACTGAATCTTAAACGTCAATCTCAGAGCGATCTTACGACAGGATGAGGTGCTGTAAATGGAATTTTAGATGACAGAAGTTCACAAGGTCCCACAGGCTACGAAATCCCCTACGGATCACCTGAACTGAAGCTTTGATCACAGCCAACATTTCTCCTCAAGACAAACCTCCACATTACTGTCCTGCTCTTTGTCTTCTTCATCTGGGATGTGGGTTTGTTTAATCTGGGTCAATGCATAGTGGGAAGGTTTAATCCAAATGTTAGGACTGCATGCAGTTGACCAGATCCTGGTGGACCTTTGAGGACTGGTGAGAAGAACCAAATGTGTTTCATTCAGGACTTGAGGCTGAGCACATGGACAAACCAAGATTGCCTTCATGGCCTCAAAGACATCCAATAAAAGTATAAAATATCATTCTTCAGCTCAAAATACTTATCTAAATATGGTCATTTTTGGCTCCAAGAGCAAATGAAAGACATCAGGACAGTAATCCACAAATAAGGCAAAGTCCATTTCTATAAGCTCTATGAATAAAACTAGATAGTCCAACTTTCTCTGGAACAACAACACAATTGTTGGACAAAAACCGTAAGGATTGTACAAAGCTCCGTGTACTCAGTACTAGAGACTAGATGTACTGTATGTGGCTGACTGACTTATCAGCTGCTGTCCCTAAAGCCTGGCCATAAAACAGATCATATTCACACTTTCTTCCACCGTGACATATTTCAGGTTTTAGTTAATGTCTGTCAGAAAATTCAGATTTCACAGCTTTTAACAAACAAATGCGTTCATTTGAAAGTTACCTTGAACTGCAAACATGAGTTCTTTGGGGTCGACGACTGGCGTCCTTTTGTCTTGGCTTTTTCTCCCTCCCTTGCGGTGACCCCTCCTCTTCTTGCTCTCACCCCAAAGGTTGGAGCCGCCATGCATGCTGGGAATGTTGAGAATGGCAATACCTTCCAAGGAGATGCTGCTGAGGTCCAGAGTCACACCATCACACTTTTAGAGAGAATAAAGATATAACATGAGATAACTCAAGCAAATTGCTAGTTTAGTTTAACTGTAGATGGGAAAAAGTTTTACTTTCCTGGATCCCCATTCGGACTTTTAGCATTAGCATTACCTTGCTTGCTGAGAAAAATATCTGATTCTTAAAACAGTGCTCCCTGACTGACATATACTGCAGGAGAGACCCTCAGAGGAACCCTTTCCAATATTACAGGATCTGTACTTGTATGATGCCTAGTGGAGCTCTTTGTCACGGTCTCTGTTAGGCGTCCCAAAAACTGCAAAATATGTCATTAAACTCTTAATTTACTTTATCTACATACTCTCCAGTCTGTAGTTACTTGCAGAGGGCTAATTGATGAAGACTTCAGCACTGTGTGGATAGCTCTGTGAAGGTGGAAGATGAATTACATAGACACCAGCTTCATTATCACTCAATATTACACGCAGCAGGGTCACATAAGGCTAATTACCTGAGTGTTCAACTGAGGATCTATGAAACGCAGGCAGGGAGTTGCAAAGAATGTCTTCACACGTCAACACGTTGTCTGAGGCTCAAAGTAACCGAAATGTGTGCTATTTATGGGTCAGAAGATGACCAGTTTCACGGTCGCTATAAGCTATAATATTCCTAATAGAGGCAATGAATCAATGACTGCTTTGGTAAAGAGTTCATGTAAGGATCAACCAAAAAAAAAAAAAAAAAAGCAGCTTCTTTCAAAATGCTTTCCTGTGCTTTTATGCCTTTTGTTGTACAGCTCTCCACAAACAGAAGGGTTTGATTTACCTCAACCTCCAGAAAGTCGTGAAGCTTCTTACAAGTGGCCGAAAAGGTCTCCGAAGTGCCGAACTCAAAGTACCACAGCTTATTCTTTGTTCTGGAAAAAATAAAAATGAAACAACAGGAACTGCAAAGGGACTGAGGAAAAAAAAAAAAAAGAAAAAAAGAAACACACGAGTGTTTTCTTCACATCAAAATCTGAAGCTTGTGCACTTTGTTTTTAGTTGCCTTTTAGCTGAGTTTATAGAAAAAACACAGGATCACTGCAAAAAGGCTGAATTGTTGCTTTAAAAAGAATCCTCTAAGGTATGCAGGAAATACATCTAAAACAGTTTCTGATCTAAAGAAAGCATTTTGTGTTTCAGTTCTCACAGATTGAGGCATAATGAAGAAGCTAAAGAAGGCAACTGGGGGTCACATGAGGAGGCCAGTGGTTCCACATGGCCAACGTTAAGGCTCAGGGAGGAGTATAAGAGGGTAATACGTCTGCTCCTGCAATTAACTGAGGACTGTGGTGCTGCTCCCTGGGCTTCCTACAGCACAAACTCCCATTGCTAATGCTGATGATCAATGACCTTGCAGGGGTGAGTCACCATCTGTCTGCATACGGCCATGCTGCATTATATCCTGTCACATCAACACCATGAAATGTTAGCATACCCTCTTTAAACACTGATTTCACTTGGAGAACACAATGGCGTATCTTTGCCCTCATGGTACTGTCAAACCCAGACACTGAAAACTTCCCGTAATGTGATTTTAAAGACAAATAAATGTGTACTTTCTTTTGTCATAACGTTATTCATGCTTATGATTAACAAATTGCTCCATTGGTACTGGTTGATATCGGTATAGGACATGAAAAGTTGGACAAAATTGGTAAACCAGATATCAGTAAAAAAGACAATATGGAAAATCTCTAATTAAATGAAACAGTAAAAACTACAGATGCATCTCCTTAAGAGCTGTTTTTGTATAACGAATAAAGGTATTTATCTGTAATATTGGCAGGGGAGTGGAAAGCAACATACAAGTCAGAGGGAAAGATTGCAAAACTGCTAGTTTGATGCCAAATATCTGCTTTTTTTGTGGTTTTATTGAATGAAAGACTGTCTGGAGTCCTGTTGATGGTGGTGTAAAACAGAGGATCTACACCTCAATAATAACCAAACCTGATGTTCTAATTTTCAGTTTTGTCTTTAATGATCAAGGTAATAATGCAGAGCTGGCTCATGCTTAAATTGCTATCACTGCCTAAAAT
Source organism: Telmatherina bonti (assembly GCF_933228915.1). Classification (NCBI taxonomy): domain Eukaryota; kingdom Metazoa; phylum Chordata; class Actinopteri; order Atheriniformes; family Telmatherinidae; genus Telmatherina; species Telmatherina bonti. The sequence goes on from NC_136623.1 coordinate 10,839,630, forward strand.
TAAGCATAAAACCTCTTTTCATCTTCATACGAAATAACAGACAGAACATAATTTATCTGACAGACAAACAAAACAAAAAGAAAAAAAAAACTGCAACACTGCTGACACACAGAAGTGAATATAATAAAAAAATGGCTTTCTCTTAGCTGGAATCAAAGCACCACAAGAGGAACGTATTAGTATAAGCAGAGTAACAATCACTGAATTATTGATTTCCTCATTAGGACCTTTGTCAGGACCATTTAGCCGCTTTAAAAATGAGCTTCCATTGGAGTAGTTGCAAGGTAGCCCGATTTGCAGTTGATTTATAATGTGAAACATGGTCAATAGCAGAGAGATGGGAGCAAAGGGAGGAGGTGGGACGCAGGAGGGTGACAGGGCCATGCTGAGAGGCTTTACGCAACACATCCCAACATTTCCCCACCTTCATCATCAGCTTCATAAGTCTGGAAACTCAGCAGTAAACAGGGAAAACCCACAAACACAGGCATGTGTAAGTTTGCAAATAAACAAATGATGGTGGCTACTCTGAAAAGCATATTCAAAACCGGTGGCCGATGGCGCAAACGAAGGCAGGTACATTACAAGCAGTGTTTGGTTCCTCCCATTTTTTTGTTGGTGCTCTGCAGAGGCTGGTTCTGATATATTTATTTAAGAGTTTGTGAAGACGTAAAATGTATGATGACTCAACATTTAAAACCAAAGAAAAGACAGAAATGCACGTGTTAGACTAACAAACATGGCTGAGCAAGCATCTCACTCAAACAGTGGTACTTTGGTGCCACTTCTCTCTTCAGTATTATGGTTTACCATTATGAAAAAGCATATTTTAAACCAAAAGCAGGTTGATTGTTTGAACCAGGCAGATTTTATGACCCTGAACCTTACTGATCAAATACAAGGGAAAGAGAGATGGCAGTCATGTTAGAAAGGACTGGAAAAAAAATGGTTTCAAGGTGGACATTTCTAGTTTCTACTCTTACAGCTTATAAATCTATCTTCATGCTACTAAAGACTTGAAGAGTGAAGAGCTGGGAGTGAGAAAAAAGACTTGACTGTACAAACTGAACATAGTCCAGCTTAAGAGCAAGAACTTCTGTATTGTACACAGGAAAGTGTGTTGTAGTAAATATGATGAAACTATCATTAAAAAAAAAAAAAGGGAAAGGTTTGCTGTAAATTTAGTTGTCACATGGTTATTTTTGAAACACAACAAAGGTTACACATTCAGCCTTAGACTGATGTTGTGTTATGGCAATGCAACATCAGTGCTGAAACTGAACTCTGCAACCTGCTTTGCAATGGCTGCACTGGTTTTGAAAGCATAAGATGTTCCCGAAGCATCGCTTTTAGACTTGTAGGAATTCCAGAAGTTGGTATCCATCATCGTTGGGGTGCCTTGCATAACAACACAACAAAAAAGGCAAAACATCTTTAAAAAAAAAAGCAGTTTCCATAATGATGTGACATTGTGAGAAGAATGGATTTCAGCCCAACTCTGGCACATTTCTAACCCAAACTAAGAAGTTTTGATCTGTTATCAGTTTTGGCTGAATGCTTATTATATTGTAACTTTAAAAACATTTCCATGTCTTTACATATATTAAGCAGTTTAATACACACATTGGCAAAGTTTGAGATCAAACCACCAACCTTTTGGATTGAGCTCCTCCCCCCCTGCCACACAACCGATCTGATCTGTGTTATTAATGAGCCACCACTGTGGGATAATATTTTCCCTTTGGCATTTACAAGTCCCACACATGGGACCTGCTGGATCAATGGCTTAACAAGCTAAATTGGGTTTCAGCTTTAGATTTTCAACCAGCTCCGGAGCTCAACACCCAAACACACAACCTCCAAACAAATCCGTTTTCACAGAATGTGAAAGGGTAGAAAATGGACAAGCGCACAAGGCAGATTGACTTCCACCTCGAAGTTCCTTCATCAGACGAAGCTGACGACTTGTAAAGGAGAGTCTAATTAAAGGACTGAAGCTAAAACAAAAGAGAGGGGACAGTTAAACACTTCACCAAACCAATTCAGAGACAGTATGACATTTACAATAATCTCTCCATTTGCCTTTAATGGCTTTTCTGTTTATTTTATTTGATGCAGCCATCTAGAAACATGAGATATAGTTGGTTATTGGTCATCTCATGCCATCTGGCTCTGTTTTAGAGAAACATGCATACAGCTCGTTATGCTTTGGTTTAGCCGTATCACCTAAAAATACCCAGGATATATTAAATCTGTTTGATAAAACAGGCGTCTGGTGCATACCTTTACCTTTTAAGCCCTGTACCTCTGCTCTGATATGCATACCATGATGAAATGAACATCTTTCTGCAACCAGTTCATTTTGAATTGATTATGTCTGTAAAGCGTCATCAGATGACTGTTGGGGAGTCGGCGCTATCCAAATAAAGCTGAACTGAATTGAATTAAGATCTGTTAAAACTTCATCAAATCACAGTACAATATATGAACTTTATTTCTGAAAAGACTCTAAGTGACGCAGAGCAAAATGAGTAATATTGTAGTCCAGACGGTTCAGACAAGGTCTCAAAAAAGACCTTTTTGGCACATTTTGCTCTCAAAGCCCCCAAACTGTGATGGAAACCCATACAAAGGCCTCCTGACTATGTTGGCATGTGACAAATTGAGAATAATATTTATTTATTTTTACTAATCTGCAGTCTCATCTTAGCTTAATTTCAGCAAACTGAGATCATAAACACAGTTCTGGTCTGGATTTGAGGAAAAATGCAGGAGACCGAACCCTTCTGTAAGATCAGATACAGTAAGGCAACATCTGATCATCCTGTCGATTCCCACCACTTAACCTAACAAGGGCACTATGGCAACAAATCACTTCCTGTCAATGTTCATTAGGTAATTAGGAGCCTCTCATTGGCTGGATTGGATTGTCGTTTGTTATCTGCCGACTGAAGCTAAACACTGGACTCCTCTGGCAGACCATGAGGAGCATCTTCAACTGCGACCACCTCGTCTCAGGATTAATAGGCAGTCCATTTGAGTGAGTTGATACTTTTAAGGTAGATTAGGAGGACCTTGCTAATGTAAGTGTAATAAAAGTGAGCATAAAGTGCTCATTTACTTAAAGTGTTGGCTGACATTAAGCTTCTGAACCAGGGGTGCCCAAAGTGGGGCCCGCGGGCCAAAATCGGCCCACCGCCACTTTGCTTTTGGTCCTTAAGTCATTGTTTGTATTGATGCCTTACAGAGCTTGATGAAAAGACACTTTCAGTGTCATGAACCCCAATAAGACCAGACTCAGAGGGACCCTGACTGACTCACACCTTGTCAGTGAGCCAGCTGCAACCCAACATCGAGACTGGTACTGTCCAAAGATCAACTTAATGTTTTCCACGAAGTAACAACAACTTGCTTTGTTCAACATGCACTGTTTCTTGTTGCTGACACATTACACTTGGTTGCAGTTTAGTGGATGTAAATATTGTTTCTTGCCCCACTAACTAACTTGGTTTTATTGTTCTATTCCTGTATTGATTTTTTATGTAACATTTTATTTGCCCAGATAGGAAAAACATACACTGTATTTGGTATTGAACAATAATTAAAATAACTGTGCATTTTCTTGAGTTTCATCCTTAAAGCTGCAGAGTTTGGCCCGTGGCTCACTGGATCCTTTTCAGTTTGGCCCTTGGAGGCAAAAAGTTCGGGCACCCCTGTTCTGAACCCTTCCAGCACATCTATATTCACCGTATTGCCAGTGGGAGCAGCTTGTGTCTTCAGGGGAGGAAATCAGTAGCGTAACACACGTTTTCTCTGAGAGGCTTTAGGACCTCTGCTGTGATTCTAACTGCAGTGTATCAATGCAAAGTGTACTGCAGTAATAAGTTTAGCGGTGTGCATGTGTGATCAGCTGTAGTAGTCTCAAATGGCAGGTCCAAACACAACAGCGGCTCAGGTTTCCAGAGTCACTGAGCTGTTCCTGATTTGCACAAGCAAATTGTAAAACAAACCTGAAAGGGAGGACGGATACAAACTGTGCGGCTCAGTTAAAAAAACTCGAGTCTTCAAAAAAAAAACATCACGAAAAGAAGAAAAATAAAGGTGGAGAACATCGAGAGGACGAGAAATTCAGTTCTGGACAACACCTCCGTGTTCATCACACACCCGCTGCATGGTCGCCATATTAAAGGATGTCAGAGACGATAAGCTTCAGTGTAGCGCTGCTGTCCTGCAGCCACAGCACCTTTAGATGCTCTTTCCACTGGCCACACTGAATGCCAGACCATTGATTTTTGTTTCTACACCCCCTCTGACACTTAATCTAACCTCCTGTGATCTACGACCTTATTTTCACACTAATTTCTTCTTGATCAGAGGTGATAAATATCACATTGACATAACCAACTCTTTGTGCGTTGCATCAATGCACTGTTTTGTTTAACATGACACCGCCTAGAGCGCTCCGACTGGAATGGCAGCTTGAGAAATGACCCCAGCTGCATTGCCTTGCCTTAAGAGATGCAGCGAGCAGCTTGAAAAATGTATTTGTTTCTGTTGCACTGCAATGACTCAAACAGGTTTTTTTTTCTTAACCAACATGACTGATACAGGAAATATTTTTAAAAAGATTTAAGGAGCAAATAAAACATGTTAAAGAGCAGCGATGAGGCTAAAATATCATTTTTCACCCATCTTTGTTTTGCAGACGGAGGCAGAACGCTCCTTTCCACATTCAGTAGATGCAGCATTTCCAGACTAAGTCTGTGTAAATTTACAAAGAACAAAAACAACTCGGTGTTGCTTAATGAAAGACATCAGCCATGTTTACATGTTTCACATCTATTCTAAAAGGTTACAGTTCTGATCAGACTGTCGTCTGATCATGACATGTACTTACATACATCGTATGTTAGAACTGAACAAATCTTTTTGACACCTGCAGAACTGTACTGCTGTCCCACCTACCAGATAAAGTAGTCGAAGAAGAAGTCGTGATTTGTGGTGTGAACAAACAGTATTACACGTACTGTGTGTTTACATGGGAGTTTTAATCCCTGTTTAATTCCGAATAAAAGTTAATTCCGCTTCAAACTGATAAAAAAAAACGACCATGTAAACACTTAATTCCTAATGCTAATTTCTATTCGGAATTAAACTTAATTGCGATCTAAGTGGCTGGTTTATTCGCTTTTTAATACTGAAATATTTAATTCCTCTGTCATGTAAACCTTCATTCCGCTCTAAGTTAATTCCGGTTGCTCTGAGCATGCTCGTTACCTTGTCCTGTCATGATGACGTATGTTTTTTTGCTTCCCGTGTTCGAGGGTCTATCTTTCTTCTCCTCAGTTGCTGTGAAAAATGAAGTAGTATGCTCTTGTTGAGCTGGTACTTCAATAGTATAATAAAAATAGCTGCGAAACTGGTACTTGTTATGTAGTTTTTACAAGTTACGACTGAAAAGACGAGAAGCAGGGAGCCAACTTTGTTTATTTCCGGTTTACGTCATTCGTCACGTGCACCCTCTGTCCAATCAGAACCATTCCCAACCCGCCGCTCTAAAGAGGAACTAAGGGAGGACGTCTTTAATGTAAACGTTTATTCGGAATTATTATCTTGTTTACCATCATGTAAACTCGTCGAACAATTAAGTTAATTCCGAAATATTTCATTCCGAATTATTAATTCTGAATGATTAATTCCGAATTAAAAAACACCATGTAACCGTACCCATAGTTACTGTCGTGATTAAAATTAAATTTCTATCCCTTAATAAATTTAAAGTGTTAACATCTAAAGCAGTGTATCTGTGTCAAACACTGATTAGTTTGGTTTGCTCAGTCTTCCATTACATGTATTGTTTTGTTTCCAAACAAATTTTACTGAGTTAAGTGAAAAGTTCCGTATCGCCGATGTAACAGGCATGCTCAGTAAGGATCATTTCTACCAGACATTTACAATATGTGCTAGCATGCACCCTGATCAGATCAACAGTCAGTAAAACCTACCCCTCGGCAGGAATGAAATTTTTATTTGTTATGTTCATATAAATGCGAATACTGGCTACTGTTGTTCTACAGGATGTTATAAACCAAGACCTGCTAGAGTGAAAAACTAGCAGCGCTTTAGATTGATGGTGGGGGGGGGGGGGGGGGGGGGGGGGGGGGGTTCCGTAGGGTGGCTTTAATATTTTCAATTGTTTTAATTTGATTGCTTTTATTTTTTATTGTTTTTAGATGACTGTAATTTTTTAAATTGTCCCCACAATGAGGCACTTTAGTCAACAATGTTTTTTTTACAGTGCGTTTTAGTAAAGTTGTATTGTATTGTAAAATATGGAAATACATGAAGTAAACAGTTGGTGCTTTCACATTTTTTGCTGATGCAGGTTACATGGATTATTTTATTAAAACATCTGATCAAGTTGGTGAGACAGTATGACTGAATCAGCCATCGATAGGGGGCGCGTGACTTTCGTACTTCTGCTTTAATCTTATAACCTAATAGCTTTCTGATCGCTGCTGGTTGTGAGACACAACTTGAGCCTCAGGTATTAAATTCAAATGCTATAATTTCATTCATTTCCCTACAGAACGGGGTGCCGAGGGATCTGTTGATCAATCCAAAATTAATTTAGGTTAGAAGGACGGGGTTGATATGAAGCGATGAATCTGTTACTTGTTGCACAACTCAGCCCACCTGTTGTGCAAACAAGACGACAACTATCTCAGGTGAATAATTAGCGACATTAAATGGTTTAAAATGCGATTCCCCTTCACGTTTCTTCCCTCAGGATCCAGCTTTTTATCACTCGTCTGTGTCATTCAATCCATATTTTGAAAACAAAATTTGCCTCTGTGCATCAGTTTCCGCACTAATCACACAACATCGCGTCGGTGGGAAAACCTCAGCTGCTCTGCGAAAGCTGCTGCGGCTTCACCTGCAAATGTTTGTTTATTCTGTGGCATCCGTCATGACACCTTGATGTTCCCATGATATTTGCTCTGCATACCCAGATCTATTTTTGGTCCTGAGACATCTAACACCACCAGCTTGCTCCTCTGGAGCCTCTCTGCCCCCGTGTGCCCACAGGCTCTCGCTGTGCTGTGTAACCATCCTGAGTTAACCTTTCCTGAAGGCGCAGGGAAGCCCAGGCATGAAGCACTCTTTAGCATAATGAGTATGTTCATCAAAGCTCTGGGATGTGCTGGATGGGGCCGCCGGATTCACCAACACACACACACACACACACCAACACATCCATGCTAATGTGTGTGTACCATTCTGCATGTGTGTGTTCCCTGCTGAGCTGGGAACAGGGCCACAGGTGATGGCGCTCTATATTACCCATGCACACACACTCATTTAAGCACACACTCATGCATGGTGGACCTCTGTAACGGCCGCCCTCAGACCTCATTTGAGGATGAAATCGTTTATGTGAGCAGAGTGTCATCTATAATTAATGACCACTTGTGTGTAATTTAGAGGGATCTCACCTGTGGCCCTGTCCTCAGCTCAGTGGGAGCACACACACACACACACACACACACACACACACACACACACACACACACACACACACAAAACAAAACAGTCTAAACTAAACATACAAAGAAGAATCAGCAAATTCAACATGAAAAAGAAAAAACATAAATAAATCATTTAATACTGATGAAATAAACAATCCTTTTAACAGAATAAACCATTCCCTGCTGGTGTGTTCCTGAAGTTTCAATAAATACGCTTCTAAAACACTTCAAGTCTTGTAAACAGTGTGAATTCATTCATAAACTCAGCTTCAACTGAAGTTGCACATTTTTATAAGATTTGCAAGAATAAATGCTCTATTTGGTGCAAAAGTGTTTTATTTAATCAAACACTGGATCAACGCTTATCTAACACAAATATGAGATGTGCATGAGGAAAAAGATGATATCAAGTCATGTGGGAATTATTGAGCTACCATCTGATGGCAGAAATCCAACCAGAACATCCTGCTCATGTTTGCTTGTGCCAAATAAATGCACATAAACAAAAAGCTTCATAGTTGATTGATCAAATAAAATTTGGAAACAAAGTTTTGTTCTCTGTGTGACTGCTTGCACGCACACGTCCAAACTGGTATTAATTGTGATTAACATCCCACACAGAGATGGACCGAAATGAAGCGATGATGGAAAAGGCAACATTTAGTGGAAATTTTAACACTGATGTCTGAAACGTAAAGTCAACTGCATGTCGATTCTGAGCATCATCAACAAAAGAGTAAACAATTATGTATATTAACTCCATTATTCACTGTGTGAAATTTTATTCTGCGGATAATCACGCTGCCTAGTGATTACTGTGTCGCAGGAAGTAATCTTCGCTTCTGCCGTAGATCTAGAGGAGCTTAAATGCTCAAATTTAAAGTTCTTGACAAAAGCAAAGAAGTGAATTTACTTTCTGACACCAGCCACTGTAATTTTAGATTTCTCTCAATTATCACCACATCTTTTGCAGTAAACTGGTTCAAAAATCGCTTATCTATGGGATGAAGATTCTGCCATAACCTGGCAATAAAATTAGATAAAATAAACGTTCTGAAACCTTGTGTATAAAACTTTAAAAAATGAAATAAAGTTTTGAAAACTCTTTTGAAAAATCTGAAAATAAAAAGTTTGAATCTCTGCAAGCATAAATGTGTATATATTTTTTAAAGTGCGGCATGCACACAACAGAGTTTCATATTTTCAGAGATTCTCTCATTGCAACATCGCTGTTTTCAAGTCGACATATTCAGTTTCAGACGCGTCACTCTTGTCCCACAACATTACTTTGCAAATAACTTCTGAAACCTTGAAATACAAAAGCTGAAAACTGCTGTGTGCATGTTTGCAAAAAAGTTTTGAAACCTTGAAACATTTTAAATGTTAAAATCTTCTGCAAACATCATGTTGTATGTGAGCTCTGGGTGCAACTTTGGTTTTTGTTTTTAAGTGTTTAAAACCTGAAATAGACCCTCAGATCCTCAGTTTCATCCACACCGCAGGTTGCAATCACATGATTTTAGGCAGGATCCTTCCTCCGTCCCTTTCAGTGTTTAAAACCAAAACAGCAAGAGAACTGTGAGGGACCGAGCCGAAAAACCAGAGAAGCACAAAGAATTGCACAAGGGAACACAAGGGACACAGATATACTGGCGGATCAGGCCATTTTGACACACGAGGGGGGAGACGATACAATACTATATACCAACTGTAACATAAACTTAACTTATCAAAAAGTGTTACATATAATCAGTTAAGACAATAAACTAAACAATCTGAAATACCTAAATAATGCAAAACAACTGACAAACAATCAATAGAAAAACCTAAACCCCTCCTACACTTCCCTCCTATAAAAAAAAGATGGTTCTGCCCAATTAGGCCTCAGCCTGATTTAAGGAGCTCCAGTGCAGCCAGGACTCTTTGGCAGGCTTGGGAACTCCAAGGAACTGGCAACTCAAAAGGAAAGTATATTAACTGAAAGCAAAGCAAATTGACAAGGTGACAAAAATAAACCAAATAAAAAGCAGGGTGACAGTATAAGTTAACCAAGTGTGTGCACCCAGTCAGTTAACCCCGTCAACCCAGCTAATAAAAATATGAAAAATGATAAAGTATCTTTAAAGTGTTTACATAATTGAGGAAAAAAAAAAGTTACCCGACCTTTAGTGTGTGGCAGCTCATGCTGCCCTCACAAGAACTTTTATCCGGTTGATCCTGAAAATGTTGATACCTTTGTTTTGTTTGCGTTTCTTTCACACTGTACTTTATTCAAGTGGACCAAACTGCCTGGACAATGTCACACAGTTGCATCAGATCCTCACTGGGGGGTTATATTCTTACTTCGGTGTACAACATGTTGCACAACGACGTGTCTGATGTCACTTCCCCTCTTTGGTTCACTGGATGGTCTGTTCACACTGCAAGTGAACTGAACCAGGATTTACTTGCAAGTGAACTGGGACCCATGGTGTTCAAGCGACGCAGAGTTTACGTCTTTGGTCGGCACCAGAGTATGATTATGTTTTCACACTATATTTATGCCGTTTCATATTTTGTATTTTTTTTACTCTTTTTACTTGCATTTTATTATGATGCTATCTTATTAGTCGGTTTTATCATTTAATCATCCTAAGTTTTATTTTTCTAATTTTATCATACTTGTTATAATTCCATCTGTATTTTCTGTTTTGTGAAACACTTTGGTAACAGGGGCTCTTTTTTAAATGTGCTATAATAATACATTTGAACTGAATTGAATTTATCAACTGATTCATCAGTGGAAGTGAACCAGGGTTTGTTTAAAGCAGTCCAAAGAAAGCCAGTGTGAAAATGCTTTATATTTAGAACAGATGTTTTGACATATACTGAGTTGATATGAGCTTTAGCTACTTGTGAAGACACACTGTGCAGTTTCCTGGCATTCTTCCAGAGATACGACAAAGTTAGTGTGTTGTCGTCTGAAATGACAAGATGTGCTTCATGTTTAATACCATGCATGCTAAACAGGTTTAAGTTTCAAGGAGAATTTAACAAATACATGAAGCTAACTTGTTCCTCCTGCCTGATGGAAGCTGGGATAACCTTGTTCTGAAAAGTTCATTGAGCAAATTTCAGAACTGAGAACTGAGTACGAAAGAATAATCATGTCCGTAAAGAAAACTTTAGAGAAAGTTTTTCATTTTCACAAACATCTCTTCGACTTCTTTCCTCTTTTTTCTCACCGCCCGTTTTCCCTCATAGTCAAAGATTAGCATGTAATTACAACAGGAGATCAGCAAAAATAAATGAATAAATAAAAAAATTGAAATAAATGAATAAGATAAGTGAGTAGAAAGGGAGCAGTATACTTTAACAAGGCGGTCATGGAGGAGTGGTACGGGAGGAGGAGGTGGCACAGCCCTCATCATGGGCCGACTGATTGCTTGCTTTTAATCCTCGACCTCATTATCACCTCCAGGTCCGGCAGTGGCAGTAAATGAATCTATCTGCCGAGTGTCAAATCTTCACACCTTTACCCTGGTAATCACCCCAAGGTGCAAACACAGAAGACGGATAGAACAAGAGAAATGAATGCAGAGAGAGAGAGAGAGAGAGCGAGTGTATGACCTCTGCATTTCATCAAGAAAATCCCCTCTTTTCATAATTAAGTGTTGTTGCTTAATTATGTTGTTTGCTTGATAATTAAAGTTGATTAAGTATTGTGCTTTGTTAAGGTCAGACCAGTTAAAGGTATGGATTTGCCTCAGATGAGATGTGAGGAGCCATTGCTGCTGTCAGATAAAATCCTAACGTGTCACATTTTGATATTTCTTTTCACACGTTACAAAATCTGTCATCTTGTCATTTATCATGACCCCTTAGAGGAAAGAAAAACTGATGAATGAAAAATATGCTCAGTTACAAAAGTAAAGTGCTAGAACATTTAGCACAAATCAAGATTTCATCAATTTGGTAATATCAATTTATTTTACTAAACAAGAAAAAAACAAATAATGTATAAATATACAAAAAAATCAACTGCATTATAGCTGGTGCTCTGTTTCTGAATGAGTTCCGTTCCTATGCAGCGTAACCCAAAATTATGCATAAATTGGATTTTTATCCTTAAGTACCCCCTAAATCACTAAATCACTATCTAAATATACATATTATACGTCATATTAATGGAAAAACAATACAGTCAATTAAAATAGACATTTCAATTAAAAATTAATTAATATGAATGTTCTGCATGAATGTTCTGCATGTGTCACAGTCACTGAGTCATCCAGCAAGTTTATTCACTAACAGCAGGTACCTCTCTTTCTGTCTTTTTGACTTAACTTGCTAGTTTCTGGTCTTCATGATTGTCAACGGTTTTGTTCTCCACGAATCTAGAGTTGGCTTGTGTGGGTGTATATATTTATGTGTGTGGGTGGGTATGTGTGTGTACTTATGTGTATGTGTATGTGTATATATGTATGCATATGTGTGAGTGTATGTGTATGTATGTGAGTATGTATATGTGTATATATGTATATATATATATATATATATATATGTGTGTGTATGTATGTGTATATGTATGTATGTATATCTATCTTTATGTATGCATGTATGTGTACATGTGTGTGTATGCATGTGTATGTATGTGTATATGTATGTATGTATGTATATATGTATATATATAATGTATGTGCGAGTGTATATACATATATATGTAGGTGGGTATGTATGTGCATATACATGTATGCATTGATCTCTTTCTTTTGTTTTTTTTTTTTTTTTTGATTTTTTATGTTCTCTTTTCTGTTCTCTTTCTGCCCCTTTCCTGTCCTTTCCGGTCGGGTCCAGTAGCATAAACTCTGTAATACAAGCTATTATCCAAAACAAATTGAAAAATAAAATAAGAATCAAGAAATACAAGGGGATCATTACATCTACAAAAGTTCCCCTTGGCAAAATAAATTTGCTCAGCAGAACACAGCATCCAGAACATCAGTCTGCTTGCTTAAATGCTGGACAAGACAAAAAAAAAAAAAAAAAAAAAAAAAAAAAAAAAATTAATTAATATGAACATACAGTATAAAGTAACAAAATACAGTACCTGTAAAGTAAATTAGAATAAAAAAAAAACCAAGATACTGCACACTGACCATCACTACTGGCCTTGTCACCTACGCGCATCCCAGTAAGCAAGACCAGTACAGGTGATTACTGTTGAGAATCTTGCTCTATTTTTCTATGTACATACACGGAATTTAATGAGTGGCGTAAAGTTGAAACGACGTAAGTTGAAAACCGTGTAACCCGAGGACCACCTGTGTTGATATACTGCTAGTTAGTAATTCTACCAAAGGATAAAATGGTGTTTTTAATAATGATAGAATAAAATGTGAGGAAACACTTGATCTAAAATGTAGAATCTTTAAATTTTAATTTAATGGAAAACTCTGTGTGTGTGTGTGTGTGTGTGTGTGTGTGTGTGTGTGTGTGTGTGTGTGTGTATGTTTTGTTAACATAATGTAATAGGCTCGACAAATGGGGAGCGACAAGTGAAATTAATTGCAGTCCAGTCTAAACCCAACACACGGGACGCGACAAAAGCTGCGTCGCATGTCTCTCGGATCGCTCGTCTTTAAGAGATTTGATTGGTCATGATATTGGAGGAAATTTAGGCTTTTTGACTTGGTCAGTAAAACCCTTTCTGATTGGTTGTGGAGCCACTTGGCAGCTTTAAAAGCTGAACGTTTTGGTTTTTTTTTAACTTTTTTGTGTCACATGCATGTATATAAAAGAGGAACTGAACCTCTGGGACATCACTTATAGCTTTCTGAAGAGCTGAATTGAAGCTCATTGGGCGGTTTCTACTGTCGCCATCTTGGCAGCATCACGCGTCTCTCTCAGAAAAGCTAAGAGCTAACCTGGAGCTAACAGGAGCTTACCAGCTAACTGAGGTAAGCGGGCCAAAGCTAAGTCTTCGACTTTACTATTTCTTGAAGCAGAATATCTGGTAACTGTCAATGAAAAATGACTTCTAAACAGAGGAGTTATCAAAAGGTTCACTCCCCCCACATGAAGGTAAACCTGACCTATTAAACCGAAAATGGATTTTTGTACCAGGCTGTAAACATGTTTATTTCTGCCGTGAAGTTGGTCTTTCTAACATGCGAGTCTATGGGGATTGGCTCTGTTTTGCAGCCCCTAGTGGATGAAGTGGGAACTGCATGTATTGGCTCTTCCACGTAGGCTTTACTTCTAACCGCCAGTGGTTGCCGGTGGTTACTGTTTGGTAGCGTTGAAACCCCCCGTGTGCATGTCTACATGACTGAGGGCGACACACTTGACACATCAGCCAAGCAACAATGTCATAGATAAAAGTCGCCTGTCCATTGGCTGGAGGAGGGAGCAGCGATTTATGCCTCATTGTGCAGTTTCCATAGGAAATTAATGGAAAATAAGTGACGTCGTGTTCCAACTTTTCCTCCTAAAAGTACACCAAGCCAATTCATAATGGACTTTAAACTGCATATTGTTGTAATTAGTTGTAATTTTATTACATTTACAAATGCAGAATAATGAAGTTTGTCGTGTGTCGATGCGTCGGTCGGATTAATGCGACCTGACTGTTCAGACTGAAGTCGCATAGCAAAAGATCAGATTTATATTGGATTTAGGACCACATATCCAAGCGGCCTGGGTCGCATTCAAAAATATCAGATCTGTGTCGTTCAGGCTGTTAAGAAAAGATCAGTTTCAGGTCGCATAGGGGAAAAAACATCAGATTTAAATCACTTCAGCCTGTAGTGCGAACGTAACCTTTGTCTCGTCTTAATGTTACTGTGTTGTGTGTAGATGGATGTTGGTGGGTGGGGGTGTGGAAATTTAAAAGCATTGCTTCTTCCGCTCCCTTTTAAAACCACACACATTGATGTATGTAGTTTGCCTTTTTGTTTTTTTGTATAAAGTGTGCAGGTTTGAAATAAACAAATGTAAATTTGTCATTTTTGTAGATAGTGTTTTCATGTAGAAGCAAGTCAATATATTCCTAAAAACTCGAAACATTGCATTTTTCTTTCAGTTTTCACAGTAGTCTAAAACGTACTCACTGCAGAATTTGTGATAGTCAAATAAAGTCGTCCCTTTGAGACCTGCCACACTTTTCTTCAGCTGTCACAGAGGTTCCTGAGAAAGTGCTTCCAGCTCCACGACTCTGTGATAAGTTGCATTATACCTCCAACGGACACGAGCCCTTTGGATAAATCTAACGAAATCTATGCTACCTTGAAAAGCTATAATCATGCATTATTGAAGTAGCAAGGATAGTGTGTAATAGAGAGATCCTAAACTCATTCCCCCGCGTGAATTATTAATTGAATTCAAATAACAGACAGAATAATTTTCTTAAAATATCTCAATCATTTTTCACAATGCCTTAAAATGGTGTAAAACAACAGAAATGCTGTTTAAATGTCCTGCAACAGGATACAGGAACTGGGAAACAGAAATAGTTTACCATTTGAGGATATACTGCCGTGTTGGGGCAGAAGATGACCTCCAAACACCCTCCATGTTTAATCAGGCCACTCTGAACTGAGAACAGCCTTTTTCTGCTTCTGGCTTCGCTCCAACATGCTGCCTCAGACATCAGTAAACACTAAACAGCAGGCCAGTGTTTATGTGAAACCTGTTTTCCTATAGTTTTCTGGGCTTACATTTACGTTCGAGCTGCAAAAGGAAAGCTAGCTATATGTTGCACTGAGGTAAAATATGATAATGAGTACAAATGGGATTATTAGGAGCCTTCGTGTCATCACTCTGACTGATCCATGATGTCAAACTAGCCAAGCAAATTCAATTAGCCCTGCAATTACTCCCTGGTGCAAGTGCAGATGTATTGGAGACGTTAAATATTGATGGAAACATAGATGCCGCATTTGTTCATCTCCAAAGGTGAACACATCTCCTTGCAGTAATCACACATGTGACATATGTTGCCTGTCCATTCATCATGCTAAGCAACTACACGGTATGCACGCGTTATTTTTGAACAGGTTCTGCATTTGCACTGCAGATGTATACACCGCTGATAGGGAACGATTTGATTCTGCCACCGTTTTTTCCCGTTTTTGCTTTCAAAATTTGAGACTTATTTCAGACAGATTTAAACTGTAGCAATTTGGCATTGGTGTAATTGGAAATCTGCAGAAGATTTTATCATGACGCATTCCTGATTTAGAAAAAAAGTTTAAAAAAAATAACTTCCTTCTCTATAAATCTGGTCTTTCGGCATCAAAACTGACAAGACTGCAAACAGTGCAGTGCCTATTTATAAAACATATCACAGGTTAAACTGTGATAAATTCATGGATACGACAAACAGACAATCTGTGGGTTCAAAGTGAGAGTAGCAATGCCACTACATAAATATTACACATATACATAGATAATTGCAATTCAATCTTCGTGTCTAAAACCACTGAGAAACATTAACCAACATACCTGCTGTTAAACTTCTCAGGATGCTTCTCTCTCATTACATGGAAACGATGTGCAATGGAGGCATCCTGAAAAAGAGAAACAAATCTTTACTCAACGCACCAATTAATTCTGTTTATGTGGTAATTGCATCTGCTGCCATTTAGACTGGAAAGAACATTGTGACCTCAGACTTTCTCCTGGACCAGATCAGCACAGCTTCAACATTCAATGTGTCTTTTCCTACATATTGTTTATTAATATGTAAGAAAAAAAAAAGAAAAAAAAAAAAAGAAAAAACTCCCCTCTATGAACACCATCCATTTTCATTGACTGAATGTATATGACTGTAATAAGTTTACAGCAATAAGATACAGCATGCAAGTCTTTTGTTTTTACTTTTATAAGGTGGAAGATGAGGCGGAGACGAGATGCAGATGTACAGGCAGAAACCCTGATGAACAGCACATTGTCTCTTAATTAAACACACATTGAGAGTAATCACAGCTCCCAACCAAACCTACAGGATGCTGACAACACCCCAGGAATCAGGTTGTTTATTCCATCACTTCCTCCCCCATATCCATCTATCTATATGCACATCTATCCATCTATGTGTGTGCATATCTATCTTTCTATATATCTATATCTATATCTCTATATCTATCTATATCTCTCTCTCTATATATATATATATGTATATCTATATATATATGTATATCTATAGCTATATCTATATATATATGTATATCTATAGCTATATCTATATATATATATATATATCTATATATATATCTATATATATATATATATATATATATATATATATATATATATATTAATATCTATATAGATCTCTCTCTCTCTCTCTATATATATATATATCTATATCTCTATATCTCTATATCTCTATCTATATATATATATCTCTATCTATATATATATATCTCTATCTATATATATATCTCTATCTAATATATATATATATATATATATATATATATATATATATATATATATATACACACACACATATATACATATAAATATCTGCATCTCTCCCCCTTTTTCTCTCTGATAAGGTGTATATGGCATGTTTGCTAGAATTTAACCAAAACGTGACAGAAACTAAGAAACGGTGTCTAAAACTGAAGCATTGAACAAAGGAATAGTATTAGTGCTATATCATTAACTGATGCCCGGTTACAACATTGTTGTACAGTGGCGCTATATGAATAAAGCTGAATTGAATTGATGGAAAAGGGGTGTGTTTTTTTTAAGTTTATTTTTATACTTCTGCCCGCTCCTCTTCGAGTATGTCTTTTCCTTTTCTTAATCACCTTTTGTTACTGTCTATCTTATTATCCATATATCTATCCATCTATCTATCCATATCTATCCCTGTCTATCTCTATCTCTATATATATCTATAAAAATTTACACACAAATGTATAAAAATGAACTTATCCAATAAAATGGCAGAAAACACGCCAGCATGGCTTCTATGTAAACTGACAAATACAAACTTGTCCGGCTCTGAAATCACCTCAAGGCAGAGCGAGGAGAGAAGTTGCTGTAAACTTTTTGGGCTCGTTTCCCTCCCTTCCCTTAGCTGAAGCAATCTGTTTTGACCCACTCCATTTTGAGTGGCACTATTGAAACAGCACCTACAGGGAGGACCCCCTGCTAGCTCTCTGTACAGAAATTCAGGAGAAGCAAAAAGAGAAAAATCAATGGAGCTTCTCTTGATGTCTGTAAGCAGAAGACCAAAAGATTTCTTCAAGATCCCCGCAGACTCGCCTCACGCTTCCAACGCGAGCCAGAAGGGTGAGGTGATGGATGTATCTGAGAGATTGTAACTCGATTTTCTTACAAACAGGACAATAGCTGCAAACAAGAGAGCAAAAGCGAGGAGAGGTTGTCTCCCCTTTGGTTTGGGGTCTATTATCTGAGATCTGTACAAGTGGAGCTGTGGCTTTGCAACAGTGCACAGCGATTTCAAGCAACCAGTGTGGATGAAGAACTTTGTCATCCCATGTTTCTGTGCTGGTTTTATGGTGTAAATCATAAAACCTTTAAAGCAAGCTTAAAAATACTGCACAAGTTAAATGAAGATACATTAGAATATAGTTGTGGTTTATATGTCATGTTCAGTATGCAACCCTATAAACTGTTTTTGAATAGTTTGTCATAATAACGCACTGTTAAAGCTTAAGAAGTCATTTCAGTTTAAAGGAAACATGGTTGGTTATTTATAGATGTTCTGACAAACTTTTATATTAAGATAGACCTAAATAAACAAGTAAATATTTTTTTTCCAACAAAAATTTTTTATAAATTATCAATGAAACAAGATATCTGTACATATAAAACACATAAAATAATTTGATTATATATCCAATATAAATAAATCTTAGTATTTGTATAAATTTTTTTTAATGTTTAAATTGTTATGAGTTCATTGTCAGTTTTTTTCAGATTATCTATAATTAAATAAAAAAAAATGTATTTCAACTATTAAATATTAAGTTTATTTGTGTAAATTAGACATTAATCCAATATGGACTGATCTGCATAAAGTACATTTTACCAAAATTTTCAGGCTGAAATCCTTTTTTAAATTTTTCATTAGATGTGTCATTTAATCTTAGAAATATAAATGCATTGTTTATATTTATGTTTATTTACTTTACTCATTGCCCCATCTTCCCGTCCCATATGTCACAAGTGTTTTCTTACACTTGCAAGTCCAATAGTTGATCATAAGTTTTTAATATTTTTTGTGGTAAAATTATGCCAGAATAAAAAAAATATTTTTAAGACAAGAGTCAATCAATCAGTACTGCTTTTTAATGTTCGCATTCTATGTCAGCGAGTTGAGTTAATCATTACTCGTCTTTTGATTCTTTGAAATACTTTTTTAGGAGTCTGAAAATGCAAAAACCTTTGCCAAAATTTTGCCATTTTGTTTTCAGTCTTGTATGATCACAACAGTAAACACCAAGTGCTACATATAATACACAGTCTTGGTGCATTATAATTCTAAAACGAGTTATCACAAATGATATTATACACGTCTTTAATTACCCTTCCAAAAAGATTTGGTCACGTTTTACACTGAAATCACCACAAAAAGTTAGTTTAGTGCTACTCAAAGAATTAAAGAATATTCAGGCTGATCTTCTCCAATCAGAAGAATGAAAGTGGAAATTATGCCACTGTTTCATCTCTATTGTCATTTTTTGAGTTTTGTCCTAATTAAAAAAAAAAGAAATTTTGAATCTTCAGGAAGCTCTGTGTCATCTTCATCACCAGACAGGGCTCGACCCGTTTATACTGGTTGGTTTATGTCCAGTCTTGGTTTAGACAATGTAGATAATATGAGGAAAACGGATGAAAATACAAAAAAAAAGTCAGAATAATCCATGTCTAGACACTCAAAGTGCTTTAGAATGAAAGGCATTTAATAAAAATGGGCATAATTCACAAAAAGTATTTTTTCTAAATCACTTGAAGTGGACCCGGATTATGTTTTGGATTTTAATTATTTCCTACTACTCAAGCCTTCCCATCCAGGAGCACCAGTGGTGAGGATACCTGCAGCCCACCTGTCATCTCTTCTTCCAAAGTAGATTATATTTTCTAACATCCTCATCTTTATCATTGATTTTAAGCCAGTTTAAAATCCCATTTGAAGTTGATTCATGATAATAACTCCGTCCATTGATGCAACTCTGCCTAATGACTCAAAAGCCTCCGTAATAAGTATTAAGTGGACCAGGAACCTTTTGGTCCGAGTCTTTAGACGTTGTGGTGAACTAAAGAAAACTTGCTGTTATGAAAAGGCAAAAAATCTTTCGAGCTCTTTTGTTGAATTCCAGTTTAAGTTTAGCAGTTTCAAGGAGTACAATTAAAACCAAATTCAGTCCCATTTACTGTCATCAAAATCCAATTAAATCAAATGAATTCCAATCTTTTAATCCAGGAATCACAATTGGACAAATTTCAGAAATTTGTTTTCAAACCTCTTTTAACGAACTGCATTAAAGGCAATATTTTCATCAATGTGAAAACATAAACACGCCACTGGAAAAGCAGCTGATGCATCCACTTCAGCTTCATTATGTGCCGACACATTCTCATGCACCTACCGCCCCCCTGGCAGCAGGACGTCATCGGCTCACTCTCCCCCTTTAGCAGCCCTCAAATAATTACCAATGTAAAAATCTGGCACCCAAATTAATACAGGACATGTGTAATGTCCTCTCATAGCTCAAAGTTTAGTCCAATTATGAGTAGGCCCCAGCAGTTTGATGTGCCTTTCAGTATCGGGGAGAGTAATGGCTTTGACAGGAGTGCCAGGGTCATTAGGGCGACTGACTGCATTATGGTAGCGGAGCGCGCTCAGTGATTAGTTCTGTCTCTCACCCCTGGTCCTGATTGAGATCATTACACTTCACGTCACTTCCACATCCTCCCAAAGGGATGACACCATTAATTCTCCATCCAACTGGGCCGTGGCAGAAAGGTTGGGTTGGAGGAATTTACATAAAGAAAAAAAAAAAAAAAAGGTCCTTTTTGTGGAAATAAAACCTGTTCTGAGACCAAAATAACCTTTTTACTAAGATTGTTTCAATTTTAGGCAATCTTTTCACATTAAAATCCTGCGTCAAAAACGTGTAGTAGAAGTAGTGAGACCAGTAAAATAGAAAAGTCAGTAGAAAGTAGAGTGCATGAGCCAGTGCTGATCTTTTAGTTTCAACAGTGTCATTACAGAAGCAATCTTCTCTTCATCTGCATAATCTCTAAGGTAATTATTAGCTTGACTTGTCGCATAATCTTTAACGTCTTTCTTTTCGTTCAGCGGAAAGCAGAAAAAAATTTGATGCAAATAAAATATTATATCACACTTAAATCCAGAGAGAGCCGAAAGTCTCCTTAATCCGCCACAAAACAACTTCATCTGTCATCATTACGCCTGCCGGTTACTAATCCCAGAAACGGCGCAGGGCTTGTGGTCGCAACACAACCCAGCCAGGCCAATGATACGCTTATTTATTTGTTTATTTTCCTTTTAAAAATGTCCTTTTTAAAGTTTGGTTAACCCTTAACCAGCAGGGGGACTGCCTCCAGGCCCCTTTTATGTAATGTTTTTAATCTAAAATCTTGATCTGTAATGTACAGTAGTATCAAAAGGTGGCTCCAACCTTTGCTACAGTATCAATGCTTTTCTGATATATATAATAACTGTTATCCATACAGGCTGTGAGAGACATCTAATCTGAGACTTTAGAACAAACAAACACTTTTTTGCACAAGACCGTGTCGTTTCTGAAAAGGCCCTGGGGCGGGCACTGCTGGTTAAGGGGTTAAATAATAAAAATGATCAATTGTTTTTAGTCAACTTAGTCTGTTTAGGTTTATAAAACATGGTTTTGATTTTAATAACTTCTGAAAATTATCCCCAAATCATTAATGAACTACATTTTTCACCCATTAATTTTAATTTCTGACAAGTTTCTGTAGGTTTGTGACTGAAAAAAACTAACCAGAGGCTAATAATTTATATATATTTAATGGTAAATATGCTACATTTCTAAATATCTTAAGTAAAATATAAATTGAACCAACCCCCTGAAAATGATGTCCATACCTTGTAACGTTTACTGCACACATTTCTGCTCATCTTTTTTCTTTTGAAACACTTTACAATAATTCTGATGCAAAGCACATGTGACGCAGCAAAATCTTTTGATCAGGTTTTATTTGATCTATTTTATTTTGTGCATTTTATTTTGTTGTGAATTTTACTGAATTCTTTCTCGCGCAAAACAAATACTTTACTTAAACTTTGTTTTGGTTTCCCCACTTTAAAGCAGCACTGTGTATCTTCCTGATCTACAGTTATGTCGTCCAAGGCTGAATAACTAGGCTTCTCCATTTGTGCCTGTGAAAACACGGTACTGCTGATTTTCAATTAACGCAACACGTCGCATGTCACAACTGGATACATAAACACTGACTATTTTGAATGCACTGACTGATTAGTAAAACAAAGGAAGAGGATATTATTGGAGGAATAAAGAAAAAGAAAGAGAGAAAGAGCAAAGATTCAACATGGGAATGACTTTTACTTGCAGGAGAGAGCTCAGAGTAGAGGCAGGAAGCATGGTGGATACTCAACTAGCTCTCTTGCCATGTGAAGTTTTCACCTTATGAAGCAGTAAATGTTTGAACTTTTAGCCAGATTTAATTGTATGTATTATCTGACCCGTCACATCAGGGACATTTGGACAAGACACCAAACGTTCCTGAATATAAAGGCATCTAAGCAAGAGCAGGTCTCTCCCAACTCTCCCAGTAGATTATGAGAGAAGCTGGTCAGCAG
Organism: Telmatherina bonti; assembly: GCF_933228915.1. Taxonomy (NCBI): domain Eukaryota; kingdom Metazoa; phylum Chordata; class Actinopteri; order Atheriniformes; family Telmatherinidae; genus Telmatherina; species Telmatherina bonti. Next base: position 10,862,007 of record NC_136623.1, read on the forward strand.
CACAAATATTACTTTGCCTCAGAGGGAAGAAGAAGTCAAGGGTTTTATTTTTAACCAGCCCATAGTCTCCAGCAAACTTTTGTGTGCATAGATAAGTGGCTGGATGAGGAAAAGAAGCCAGTTTCCTTTCGGTTAGTACGCAACCATCTTCCTGATCGATCTGACAGTGAAGGAGTGGTGTTAAGGAGGCCCCTGGGAAACAACCTACCAGCTCTTCATTCACAAATTCAACAACACATTGTTTGCTTTTTCTTTCCTTGTGGAAAACAGCTACAGAGGTTTTCCAGGAAAGACCACATGCAATGAAAAAGCTGGTCTCTGTATGGGTTAAAAGACAGAGTGGACCCGTAGCTAATTGCAAAGCAAATGAAGGTAATGAACATCGAAGGTTTGAGCAGACTGGTAGCAATTTAGGCATCACTGCCTGTCCATGAAATTGAGACTGTCATAGTTTATGGTAAAAAAAAACACTTTAGCTACAATCTACTTAGGCTTTGAGCCTGTTACAGTGCAAAATCCTGCCATAATTCCCCGACAGTCAGTATTTAACAACAGAGCTAAATTTATGCATCAAAGGCGTGAACACTGATCTTTGCATCTGTTTGTATCAGAGTTTTCCTGAGAAGCGGCGTATCCAAATGAATCACAGTGTTTCATTTATAAACTGTTTATTTCGATTGCCATAAGATGATATTTAGCTCATATGACTGATGGGTAACTTATTATTACTGGAGAAGTTACAAATGATCTGCAGTATTTCACCGTGGAATCTGTTGAGATTTTTAAGGTCTGGGCTTGTAAACGCAACAAGACTAAATTCTGATGTCTTTCCAAATCCTAATCAAAACTGAAATGTTAGTTATAATCAAATAAAATCAAACTTTATTTCTTGAGCACTTTTCATGCCAAGGGCAACGCAATGTGCTTTACAAGACAAAACCAAGTCATCAACCCCCCAAAATAACAAATTCCTGACTACTGTCTCTTTAACTGAACAAAGGTATAATTAATAAATTGGATAAAACATAAAATGAAGTGATAAACTTCCGATTAGATGCTTAAGTGTCACGAATGCGGTGCGGGTGCGGACCCAAATGCAGGAGACAGGAAGCCAGGATGCAGGAAAGTAGCCGTAATTTTAATCCATGACAAAATCAAGGGCAAAACTAACCAAATGAACCAGCAACTGACAACGCAAACCAAGGGGTATAAATATACAGAAGAAGAAACTAGATACAGGTAAAACTAATCAGAAAATCAAACCAAAGGACTGATGAACAGGAACCTAAACATGAGAGATTTAAACAAGGAAAACTAAAAACCAAAACAGGAAACCAGAACTAAGGAGAAACACAAAACATATCATGACATTGAAGTTAGGAAACAATACCTAACGATCCATCCACACCAGGAACCAGTCTCCGCATGCTCATAGGCGCCACCGCCACGGCTGTCTATCACAGTCCTCTCCAAAAAGTCTACAAAAATGTTGCTCTGATCATTCCTGTCCAACCACCAGAGTTCACAAACCGTTTATACATGAACATAGCAAACACAAAAACCACTCCTTTCATTACATTTTCCCTTCTCTCTTCTGCTTTTTAACACCATCTGTGAGGCTTTTAATGTTTCATGTAAAGCACTTTGAATTGTCTGGTGCATGAAAGGTGCTGTACAAACAAGCTTGCCTTGCCTAGCCTTACAAGAAGCATATTTTCTGTGTTATTAATCCCATCAGGTAACATGTGGACGGACGGCAGCAGGTGAACAACAAGCACACGCTATGGTGTGAATTGTGTCTGCAGTAAGAAGATCTTTGTGTTTGTAGTCGAGTGTTATTCTAAAGGAAAAGAAAAATGAGCACACTTTTAAGTAGATGAATGTTGTCTTCACCATCAGCCATTTCCATCACACATTCAGGAGCCTAAGGGTGTGTTCACACTCGACAGGTTTCCTTTGTCAGAAACAAAGTCTGTTTGCTCGGTTTGAAATGAACACAGTGTGGCTCAAAGACACACAAAGGTAAAACTATTCAGCTCTTGGTTCCAAGTTTACTTTGCACTTCTTTGTATGGCATTGCAGCCACCTTGCACTACTGCCCACAACTAATTTCATCCAGGGGACATAAAGTTTATCCTGTTATCTTACTTCTAAATTTAGCAGCTGTGCTGCTCATCAGTCTGATGTGAACCAAGAGAAAAGTGAGTAGTTGGTTTTATGGCACATTCACATGAGCCCTTTAGTTTCAAATGAGAGGCTGTTTGCACGGAAAGTCCGCTTCGTTTGGGGGGATGTGAAAACGCCAAAGAAATTCTGATTCGGACCGAAGAAGAAACGGACCCGGTCTGCCTACAAACATAGGTCTCGGCCCGTTTTAAGCAGACCAGATACAAGAAGCAGACTACAAAAAAACCAGTCACTTCCTGCACTAGGCGTAGCATTGCATCGTGGGTAAATACTTAGCGATGGTGTTAAGGGTCCTCTGCCTCATCTGTTGTTCATACTGCAGTCATTGTTGCAGTGTATTTCTGCAGGATAATTGCATAAGACACAATAAAAACCAAACACAGCGATAATTTCATGTCCATGTTTAACTTGCAGAGTTTTCTTCTTCATGTGGGTCTTGTTCTCTCTTTTGCTAAATACTAGTGCAGCGCCGCCTTTGGTGGGAATGGGGATATATTATTGTAAAGGTATGGCGCGTTTGACCAAAGTGCAGCGTGAACGCGATCTCGGTCTGAATGGATACACCCCCCTACAACTGAGCAGAGTCCCCAATCGGACTGAGTCTAGAAGGCTAATCTGAGGTGAATGCACCTCTAGTCAGGACCAGACACCTCCACTGCAAGTCTGAAGACCTTAAAGTTTGTGTTTTGAGCACACAATGCTTCTCACCCTGTTTGAGAAAGCAGATTAGTATTTCTTATATTCTATCAATGTTTGTGTCACTCTGTCAGTTCTTTTATGCTGTATTTAATATGGTTAAACATCCTTAATAAGTCTGGTACCTTTAGCTCGTTTTGATGTGTCAGTTTGCTCGTTTCCTGTTAAATAATGTAAATAATGGTGATTTGACACATCTGTCAAACATGAGCTGAAGTAGCTTGGCTTGTTTTGCCATTTACTGTTGGAAATGGATGCAATAAAACATAAGATGAACATTCAGACATGAAATTCACACTAAAACCACCTCCTCTGGTACATATCACCATATGTTCAGCCATTTTTATCTGCCAGCACCATGTTAACAAGGCCCGTCCTCTAATATCTGCAAACATTGTCATTAGGGGCCCAGTTTGGAGGTGTTATTCAACTAACATTTGTAAGGCCATGCATCACTTATGTCCCTGCCACGGTCTGTACACATCTAACAACCCCCAGTGGCCCCCTCCTCTGCCACCTGCAAATGTCAATTACCATATTTCCCCCTGACATTTATCAGTAATGGCTAACATGAGCTACGTCAAATCAGTGTCATTATGTTGGAGATGGACAAGGGAGGTGTTGATGTCTGCGTAACGCCATGCAGATACACAACAAGGCTCATTTATCGATCAGAGAAGGTTGAAGCTTGAGCACATCTCAATAAAGGCCTAACCACAATGTGATCAAAACAAATAAATTGACTGATTATGCTGTTCCCGCAGGTGCTCTTCTGTGTATTTCTCTTCTCATATTCAGCCTTTAATAACAGATGTGAGAATTATTGAGAAAGAGAGTTTAATTTTCAGAAGGTGAGTATCAGCGGCCTTTATATCTGCACTGTGCAGCAGACATGTTTTCTCTGAATGATTAAACTTTACTTCTGTGTGAAATATATGAAAATGTTCTGCTTGGTTTTAGGTTAAAAAGAAATAGTGAGTTTGATTTTTAGAAATATTTCTTTAAGAACATGTCAAAAGTCCTCTATAGATGGTTTGTCGTTTACAAATACAACTTTATGTTCCCTGAATCTGTTGGCTGTTATAAGGCTGTAATACGTTTCCTTCATAACTGCACATTTATTATGTATAAATTCATATTGATTTTAAAAAAAAAAAAAAAAAAAAACATGTTTAAAGGGGGGCAACATGGTGGCATAGTGGCGCTGTGGAACAGCGGACCGTGTCCTTTCTGTGTGGAGTTTGCATGTTCTCCCAGTGTATGTATGGGTTCTCTGTGGGTACTCCGGCTTCATCCCATCGTCCAAAGACATGCATGTTCGGCTGAAAGGTTACTCTAAATTGTCCCTAAGAGTGAGTGTGAGAGTGAATGTGTTGTTTGTCTCTCTGTGTGGCCCTGTATCGGACCAGCGACTTGTTCAGAGTACACCCTGCTTCTTGTTGAACAATTGCTGGGATATACCCCAGCTTCCGGCGAGCCTGAATTGGACTAAGCGGTTAAAAATATGTATGGACAGGTGGATGGATGATAGTGTTTAAAGGGTTAGAAAGAGTAATTTCTCTTTCACACCAGCTGGTTATGTTGGGCTATAACGTTGTTTACAACCGTCCAAAAACACCAGAAGAAGAATAAAACCACAGTCTCAACTTTGTGCTTTTTATTTCGGGGTTTCTGCATCGTCTTCATCTTCCTTCTCTACTTCTCTGGTTTGTTCCTTTCGCCAGGTCCATGTCAGCTACATAACTCAATACTGCCCCCACGATTTCTGGTGATATTGCTCCATTTTCCACACCAAGTCATGCAAAGCTAAGCCCTTCGAAAATGGGGAAGGTAACTGACACAAGAGATCTGCCGTCAGCATCAAACACTTTGATCACTTTTAACTTAAAGGCTGTCCGTTACTGGTTTGACTAGAGCAGGGGTCGGCAACCCGCATGCGGCTCTTTAGCGCTGCCCTAGTGGCTCCCTGGAGCTTTTTCAAAAATGTTTTAAAAAAATGGAAAAAGATATATATATATTTTTGTTTTGATCTGGTTCTGTGGGAGGACAAACATGACACAAACATTCTTAACGTTTTCCAATGCTGTAAAAATGTGTAGAATAAATATTAAATTTCAACACTTCTGTCAAGGAAGATTTGCGTCATAGCCTGCGACACACGTAGCCTATCAGCAGGGCGGGAGGAGGCAGGTGGCCACCACAACGCACAGCGGCTGTGTGATGGGACATGGATCCCAAAGGGAAAAAGAGAAAAATAACCGAGGAGAACAGAGGATTCAACGTTTCTTGGACCGAATCATTTGCATTCATTGCCAATGCGGAAAGATTGCCTGAATGTTTGCTCTGTAGCGAGAAGTTGTCAAATAACAAAAAGAGTAATGTGGAAAGACATTTCCAGGGAAAGCATGCTACATTTGCAGCCAGTACCCAGTTGGGAGTGACACAAAAAGTACGATTGCATTACTTCTGGAGAAATTAGAGAAGCGCAAAAATAGATTTAAGTGGATTGCATCTCCAAACTCCACTACTGCTGCAAGTTTTGTTGCAACCCAGGAGATAATAAAGCGTGGAAAACCGTTCACAGATGGTGACTACATGAAGGAGTCAGTCATCAACATATCAGAACACGTATTTCCAGACTTCAAAAACAAAACCGAGATAATACAGAAAATCAAAGACATGCCCCTCTCCGCTAAGACAGTGAAGGAAAGGACCATTAGAATGGCGGCAACATCACCGATCAGCAAATCAAGGACATTAATTCACCACAAGTTACATCTTACATGTTGAGAAGCTGACCAGTGATGTCCGACAACAGAAGTCACATTAAACGGGTAAGAACATCATCCTTCATAGACACATATTGAGTAACAAAGTGGCTGTTTATATAAAATGATTTCTGATTTTTGTCAGTATATATCTGGAATGACACTTGGTAACGGTGCTCAGGTCGGAGGATAGCTGCGTTGGTTGCATGTCTAAAGAGAATACGATGCTGCTGCGTTTTATCCTTGCACTGACTTGCTTGGCATTTGTACAGTAATCAAACTGTATTAATTTGATTTATTGGTTTATTTTTTATAAATGCAGGCTGCGTTTTATTGCGCTCTGTTTGTTGCCCAGATAAGGGGCGCGTTATGCACATTCCATTTTGTTGGGTTTTTTTTTTCGAATCCTCAAAATAAAAATGACAAAAAAAATCAGATTTCTATATTGCATTTTTTAATTTCATCAAAGCAACGAAACATAACTCATTAATATTGTAATGAAGTTAAGCGTGGCGGCATTGTACAACAGAGTCGTCACATGGTGCGTCATTCTCTACAGGATGCGCTGCAGGGAAAATAAACATTTTATCATTAAGGCTCATTATGTATTTGTAGCCAACTTAGTCATTTTGATAGTAGGCTAATATAGCTAATATAGATACATAAAGCATGTGTTGCCTTCATAATAAGGCTTATATTAGGCTTTTCATTTTTTGCAGCTCCGGACATATTTGTTTTTTGTTTTTTTGGTCCAATATGGCTCTTTCAACATTTTGGGTTGCCGACCCCTGGACTAGACAGAGACATCCCAGCATTGTACTGGGATAACGTCAGATTGAACAACATCTTTATCTGATCAATACATCTTATTTATTTCTGTCAAGTCTGACAAAGGCTGTAATTGTGACATATCTCATTAATTTTTTAAAGTCACTTATCTACAGAATTACACGTGTACACACTGACTGTAGCCCCTCCCCAGCTGTCATAGGGTCTACTTTGATCAATAAAATCAGGTGTAACACAGTAATCACTTACTGAGCCCACGTCAATCATCTCGTTATAACAAGAAAATAAACTTTGTTTTCTTAATTATGCTGTTATTGTGACAATATGGTCCTCATCTTGAGATGATGTTGAAAAAAAAAAAGTTGAGTCGCTCTGGACTTCTGGACTTCTGCATCCACAGGAGCAACAGCGGTTAGTTCAAATCTTTTCAACTTTAACTTGAGCGATTAATTTCATATTGAATCATGTTTTATAAAAGAGAAAAAATATCTTGTTATTGCTGGAAATCTCTCATATGAAGTTTCATCTCAGTTTTTATCCTGTACAGTAAAGCACTTTGCAAGGTACGTGTTATTTGTAAAAGTAAAAAAAAAACCAAAAAACTAAAATTGCTAGATGAACAAAGAAGTATTTCTCGAGTTTCTCTTCAGACCTTCTCGTTTGCATTTCCGTTATTTTTATTCAAAGCTTATTGTAAGGTTTTTGTTTTTTTTATTCAAATCTGCATATTTCTTTGAAGCTGGAACTGATCATGATTTTAATAGTTTTTTTCTAATGTTATTTCCTTTTCCTTATTTTTTTTGTTTACATTTTCAATCATGCTTCTTATTTTTGTAATGTTTATTGTCTGTGTAATAAACACATTGTGAATCACCATGTTGTTGAATTCTGTCTTTCCTTGTTGTTTCATGACAAAATTATACAATTATCCTTTTTCTGAACATTTTAGTCATTCTCAATTGACACTTAAAATGTGAGAGTCATCACAGCCACAGAGGTGTTTTTGTAGTCAGAGGCGTCATACAGTCAGCTGTCAGTTGTTTGTCTGCAGACACAGTTATAAATAAAATCTCCTGCAAAGATTTTTTACTTAAAAACACGCTTGCTGTAAAATGCTGTAACTGCTTTGCAGCATTAAACACAAACACCTGCAGATTTCTGATCAGGACTTGTAGGTTTTCCTTTTCGCTTTTGCATCACAGTTTGCTGTGTTTAAACCACTAAAACCTTCTTTTTGTTTACAAAGCTGTGTGTGTTTTTTCAGCGGGAATATTAAATGCAAAGTAAAAATAGCTGAACCCTTAACAAAAGAGCCAGAAGATGCAACACTTGCATTACTCTGACTTAAGCTTCCACGCTAACAGAGGCATCGGTATGTGTTCTTGGACTCACAACGCCGATGGAGAAGTAGTTGTTTATGATGCTGTAAGGCACTGGGTCCCCTCGCTCCTCCATGTCCGTGGGTGTGACATCAATCTTCCAGCGATCCAACATCACCTCTGTGCTGTTCTCGATGTCCCGCAGGATCTTAAGGAGGCTCTCACCCTCATAACCTCATAGGAACAATAAACACAAGGAAGTGAGTCTACAACAGTTTGCGTCTGATGGTTAATAAACTTATACAAAAGTGCAAAGAAATAAACAGGAATTCATCAGTTTTTGCAACATACACAATATTCTGCTCATTGTATTGCTTGAATCCGAGTTGACTGATCATTAAATTGACAGAAACTGAGTCATTTCTGTCAATGTAAGAAGATTCTTAGTGCAAATATTCAGATTTCACTCTGTTAGATTATAGACTGTAACTGGAACGAAAATATCTTTAATCTGGAATAAACAAAACATAAATATATATCTTAGACAAGAGTTTTTTTTTGGTGAATAAGTGATGGTTTTCTATATCGCACAATAATTGAAATGAATATTTTAAATCCAATTTTCAAAGCCGTTGTCTGTAATGTCAATAAAGGTAAATCAAGATATTTAGGCTCAATCCAATCTCTCTCTTTTACCCCTTCCCCTACATCTTGCCACATGACCTTCAAATAGGCTAGGCTACTCCAACAATCGCATAAGTCATCAGTAGTCAGCGCTGGCTTTTACATAGGCAGACGGGACAAGCTGTTGCTCGACATCTTGGGCCGTCTATAGCTGTAGTGGTCTCTCTTGCGTGGGCTGTTGGCATCTTTAATGTGCAGCATGAATGCTCGCAATTCGTTCACAACTTCCATTCCATGCATCTAATGATCACTCAAGTCACAAATACACTGCTTCATTAAAGTTACAGGGTTACGTCAATGGTACAGTCAATTTGCTGTATTCCAACATGGCTTTAATGTGACAGCGTGTGAGAGCAGCGAGGTTGCCAAAGTTACACCAGTGGTATAGCAATGCTAGTGTTCAACGATACTGAAGCCTTAACACAGTACTAGATTTTTTTTTTTTTTCCACCAATACACATGGAAACAATGTTTAAGTGGACAGTACAACGATTGTTGTAAATTTTAAAACTTTATCAATGGAAAAAATACTTCTATGAGTTTCTGGCTAGCAGCCATCTTGCCGGTGATTTTCGAGGCAGCTCTGCTTGAAGTGGGTTTCTGAGGTGTTGTCCACACGTAGCAGGATATCTCACAAAACAAAGTAATTTTACTCTGATTTGGCCCGTCATCCACACAAAAACACAGATTTATGCACTCAGATAAGATTATTTTAAAAACCTCTGACTAAAGTGAAGATTTGCAAATATTCCATTTGCACGTCTGCATGTGGACATATAAAAACAATGGTTCAGGTTCTGAAATGTCACAGTCTGTGATTAAAAAAAAAAATAGCATGACATCATACGCGCGACCTTTGTTAACAACAGCGTGGACATCCTCAAGACTGTGTTGGTGCTATCCATTGTCCAGGCGCTTTGTGTTTGTTTTTACACTGCCGTCAGTACCGCTCCACATAGACAACCAAAGGCGAAAGACGAGATTAAGGACAGTTATTTAACCAAATCCTGTTTGAGGCATGTTTTGTGTTTTGTGGAAGTGATGTCGTGAGATGGAAGGGATTAGGGGCGCTGCTACCACCTTTATAAATGTGCCTAACAATGCCATGATGCGGATATGTGTGGATGGATTTGTTTTAGAAAAACAAGGTCTTGTGGACTCATTTTGTTTTACAAGTGGGAAAAGGGAAGATATTTGGTTTTATAAAGACCCAGCTATGTATGGACAAAGCCTTAAAGATAGCTTGACCACTTCATTCCACCCATCTGTCCCAACAGGAACTGGGACACCCTACCCCTATATGCAAACAGACGGTTAGGGCTAAGTGGTAGCGCAAGCGGGTGAAATGGGATTCAGCCTGAATCTGTTTTAAACTGAGATCTATTTCCATTTACATGCTCATTTTTTATTCAACAGCTGCAACATGTTTGGAAAAACTTGCCACGACTGCTCCACTGTAAAGTAGAAGCTTCTGGCTGAACAGCAGAAATGTACAAAGGTACAAGATGTACCTATGAACAGCTAAATAACCAATATAGCTAAATCTTATTCCACTAAGCTGTTCTGTGGGCGTCAAAGTATAGTTGGATTTAAGTTGTAATGTTATTTTTTAAAAATATCTGCATGTAAGCTATAATAATGGCACTACAAGGTCATTAAAAACATACCGGGTTTTGGTTTAGACATTTTTATTACTTTATGCTGAATATATGAAATCATCATAAAAAGGTGTAGAATCACATACTGCAACCAAAGACTTGCAGGAGGATTATAATTTGTGTCATTAAGATTCATGTTAGTGTTGTGGAAGCGTAGAGATGTTACAGATGTCTCACTCCTTCATCTGGTCACATGACTGGTTTCCACTTCGCCTCATCCATTTTAAAGGAGCTCATGCACAAAGATGACACAAAGCAGTTTTTCCTGGATTGTTTTCATTTTTGCCTTTTAGATCTTTACATCCATTTGTTGGTGCCATGATAAAATCTGTACTTTGTGTTCCTGAACACGACATAATCATGTTTTGTGTATAATGATTGAAACAGAAAATCTACTTTGTTTTTGGGCTGGATGAATCTCAGTCGTTGTCTTTTGACCCAAGCACCAGGAAGGAAGCACTATCTAGCAATATAATCCCTCCAGATGGCATCAACTTGGCTTTCAGTAGTACAGTGAGGAAACTGAGTTGTTTTGGACCAGGATCAGTCTTTTGACTCACATACTGAAGATGTTCGTAGGACCACCTTCTTTCATCTACAAATGTGACCAAATTAGGGATATTGTATGCGTAGGGATGTTATGCAGAACAACTAATCCATATACTTGTTTAATCAAGACTTGACTTGTGCTATTCCTTATTAGAATATCTAAAATGCTCTAAAAAGCCTCCAAGCTGATCCAAACTGCTGCAGAACTATCAGTAAAGATCATGTCTCTATCTTCTCTTCATTGGCTTCCTGTTAAATCCAGGATAAAATGCTGACATGTGAAGCTCTTCGTGACCAAGCTGCCCTGGATCTTAAAGATCTTATTGTTCCATATCTTCCCAGTGGAGCACTTCACTTTCAGACTGCAGGTTTTACTTGAGGTTCTGAGAGTAGATTGGGAGGCAGAGCCTTCAGCTTTCAGGTTCCTTTCTTATGAAATCACTTTGGGTTCAGGAAGTCTGATGGTTGAGATGGTTGATAACATAAGGCTTACCTTTCTCCCATAACCACAGTTTAAGAATAAATTCATAATGTGATTTATTTTATAATGTGATTTATTTTAAAAAGGATAAAAAGGTTAAAAGAAGCAACAAGGTTTGTTATGAGTAGTAAAAACATTTCAGTTAAGAGTTAAATACAGCTAAAAGATTCATTCTTTCATACATTGTTCATAAGAATTTTGTTATTTTGTTCAACCTAATCCATCATGCACGAGTGAGCGGCTAAAGAGGCTTAAATCCTGTTGCTCTGGGATCGATTGGTTCATCCTACCACTAGGGGGATTGCGCGCCGTTTCCTCATTGCAATAAACCCAACGCATGAGGGAAGCAGTAATAATCACTCTTGTTATTCTTTCTACCCTAATTCAGGTAATGGTGAACATTGTAAATGTTTTGATGGTGTTTACAGTTTTTAAACATATTACAGCATGTTTTATGCTAGTTTGAGGAAGTCAAATTGAGGTTTTATGCTATTTTGAGATATAATGGTTTTACCTCAAAACATGCCTTGCTACGGGAAACTAAACAGTTGTCTTTTGGTTGTTCATGACTTCATTTGCATTTTCTATGTAAAATGTGTATTTTGGAATTGCAATAAACCCACCGCATGAGGGAAGCGGTAATAATCACTCCTGTGATTCTTTCTACCCTAATTCAGGGGTATAACAGAAGCAGACATCCTGTCTAGCTTTAAGATTATGTTTCAAACTTTTCTTTTTGAGAACGCTCATAGTTTAGACTGGGATAGGTGACCCCCAACATACCAACAGTTATGCTGCCTTAGGCTTAGGTTGCTGGGAAACATCCTGGCAAGCACTAAACACCTTCCTACACCCTTTTCTCATTACTATCTATGTATTTGTAAAAACGACACTGTTGCCAGAATAGATTTTTAGGTATCTCTTTTTCTTTCCTCTCCACTATCAACTGGTTGAGGCAGATAGATGGCTTTCATCCTGAGACTGATTCTGTTGGAGGCTTTTCCTTCATGTTAAAAGGAAAATTTTCTTCCCCACTGTCGCCCACCAATCTGTACATGTTTAGGAAGAGTTACTAATTTACATAAAATTCAATGTAATCCACTGGTTTCCAGAGCGAAGTAATTATTTACTATGAACTGAGCTGTATGAACAGTTAGTCTTAATGTAAAAACTGAATTGGACTGATTGTATTATGACTGCTAAAGCTTTGTCCTGAATTGGTGATATGCTAATAAAACTTAACAGCAATGAAAAGTGAATATTAGGAGTATAAATTATGAGGTTTCATTGATTTCATAATCATTAATCTTCTCCATCTTATGGTGATCAAAACTGCATTGAAACCTGTTATCAGTGGAGATCCGATTTGGATGAAAGCAAAGTACAGCAAAACGAGACCATGCTGTTCACTGTTATGCCCTGTTTTCTGTTAGTACCTCCTCCCCATCGTAGACATCTTGCCAGGTCATTGCCAGTGCCAAGAGGAAGTATACACACGGGGGGGTTCCTGTCCAGGTTGGCCTTATCTGGAGCAGTGGGACAAATAGCACAAGATGTAAAACAAGACCAAACCAAGAGGACATAAAACTTGCAAAGAAAGCATCAAATCCATTTTGCTGTCCTGCTTGTAAAACTACAAGTCAATCTGAATTTCCAGTTCAGTCAATTTCGAAAGATGCATTTTGCCTGACGGTTATTACCTGCCTTTGTTTTGATTGATAAAAAATTGAGGCAATTTTTGAAAGTAACACATCTTCCAGACCAAACGCTAGAGGCCAGGTGATTTTTTTTTTCCCTTCAAATGATGACTAATATGTTGTTTTCCAACTCATGTAATCATCCTATTTGACCACCTCTGACTGCGCAGGCCTGGACGTAATGAAAGTATTTATATACCATCCACAAATGATGCTTTACCATTACACGGTGAACAAAAAGGGTGATGCCAGCTTTGAAAACTAATAAAAACAAATGCAATTTTCCCAAAAAAGGAAATGGAGCGTCGGTGTTCTATATCATTCTTCTTTTAGGAAGTAAAGGCAGTACTGTATGCTTGTATGCAAGACTGGAGGGGATATGCGAGTTTGTAGCTGTCAAATGATTGAGGTTATTTCAATGAAATCAAAGCGCAAATTCTTGAAAAGTGTCCGATAATATAAAACTATTGTAGAGAAGTAATACTTGTACCAATGAAGTCCAGGATCCAGCCCACAGTGCCATCCCCTCCACAGGCCAACACTCTGAAATCAGGAACATCTCTGAAGAAGTTCAACCTGCAACAAACAAAGCCAGCGACTTTAAATGTCCGTGTTTCTATGGTGATCAGACCTTCATTATGCACACAGAATTGTTGTTGCATGTCACCATCCTGCGACTGAGAACTTTACAACTTTTCTTTCTAGCTCAGGGCATCATTGGACACCGTGTCACACAGCAGAAGCAAGATATCAACACACCGTGTTCATAATGTGCCAGGACTGATTCAACCAAAGAAGATATTATCGGAGGAGGTGAGGAAGAGAAAGAAAGAAACAGAACCAACATTGGACTGACTTTTACTGGCTGGAGAGGGCACAGAGAAGAGCCAGGATGAAAGATGGATGCTAAATTAGTCATTTGTGTGAAGCTAGTCTTAAGTTTGGAAGTGTGGCTTTAAAGGGGGACAACTGGAGTGCATAACTTATGATAGCGCTCCCGTCCCGCCATGCAATCTGACGTAACATATCTCCATATTCTCTATACCAGGGATCTCAACCTCCAGTCCTCTGGTGTCCTGCAGGCATGGCATGTCTCCTTTCTGCAACAAATGAATCTCCAACACTTTGCTGTCAAGTTTAACCTATAAATGACTCATTTGAATCAGGTGTGTGGAAGGAAACATCCAAGCACCCGAGGACCAGAGTTGGTGATTCCTGCTGAGTACTGGACCATGAATGAGTGATTGATAATATATTCTATTCCATTATCCAAACATAAAACAACAGATTATACAAAATAGTCACGAGAATAGTTTGATTACCTAATTAAAGAAATAAAAGCCTGGTCATCTCTTGCATTAAATATTTCACCAAAACCCACTGCTTTACTGCAAACCCCACCTATTCCCACAAAGTAACACATGTGGCATTGATATTATTCATTCAGTGAGCGAGCCTGTCTGTTCAGAGCCTAATTGGATCATGACAGGCAATGTTCAGTCCAACTTCTTCCGTTCCTTCACAATAACAAAGCACTAACTGAATGAGCCAGCCTCCCAGCCTCGTATGGCGGGTAAATGATTCGCTCAATTACTCTCCAACTGGGGCCGCAAACCACATTAGACGCAAAACAGACGGCCGCAAACATGAAAGGCAACTTTGGGGATATTTAAATACCAAGAAACAAACACTTAATTTGCTGTAATTGCATTAGCGAGGCAGCTAATTGACAGCAGTGTGCAAGGGTGCCTTGGCCTGCAGTGTCCGATGGTGACCATTCACCCTGCTAATGCACGCTGCAGTGAGTACACTTGACAAAATATTAACAAGGTTAAAGCGAGGCAAGGTCATCTGGAATGTTGTCAGCTGAAAGGAGAAGCTCTGGATTCAGTTCCAGACGAGGCAGGTGATGTTTCAGGGAGGAGAGACGAGTCGGAAGGTCAGTCCCTGGAAGTTGGAGCTGTGCTGGAAGGCTGCGCCAGCTCCTTAGTTACCTGCACTCCGAACCTCAAGGAGGTTTTTGTACCCACCGCTGTTTATTTATCTTTTATAAGTCACAATAACGCCATTTTCAGATCTAATCAAAGCCAAACAACAAGGCAGCACGACACGGAGGCATTCCAGTGTTTTTAAAACCCCACTGGATGCAGACGGCAAAGTGAAGGAGCCTGATGCATGTAAATGATCTATTCATCGTCTTAATCACATATGTGAACCATAGGGGACCTGATGCCGTCCACACCTCCAGCCCGCGGTGAGCTGCTTGTCTGTATGCGCGCTCACATGCGGAATAGTGAGCGTCACCTCTCTGTATCCGACAGTCATTTGCGCCACATACAGGCTTACGCATACGGAGCTGCTCCTTCTCCACGACAACAGTATGATAACATCACCTCCAGGATTTGTTATGTGTGAGCTCGTCTTATTTGCGTCTGTGTGTGAGGGAAACGAGTGAAGGGTCTAATACTAAAGGCCTCTCTTGCATGTGATGGTGGTTATTATATGTGAGCAACAACAGAGAGCAGCGTTATGATTGTAAACACAGCATCATCAGCTGAAATAAGTTGGGAGGCAGCAAACAAAGGAGAAGATTTTCTGGTTTGTTCCTCTTCTTTTCGATTTATTCCTCCTCATTTGTTTTGGTCATTCATTATTATACATTTTGAATTATATTTATATTACAAAGACTTTGTCCCTGATGTTAAAAAAGAAAAAGCCATGGTTTCATGGGTCCAAAGGGTGGTTTTCTATCTCCTGCTCCAACAACAAAGTCTGTTTATATGAGGTTAACTTGTGGATTAAAATGTCTGAGTTTATCTTAAATAATGTTGTTGCAGCAAATAGTAAAAGAAAATGTATTTTTTTTAAGGTTTTCATTACAAATCTGTACACAAAAAAGTCTGATTTTGACAAGAGCTACCTCTTTTTTTTTTTTTTTTAAATCCAATCTCAGAAATCTGACATTCTGCTTGGATAAACTAAAACGACGACTCTGTATTTTATTCCCCGTAGCTTTCAGCGAAAATGCTTTGAACAGTTCCCTTTTACAGTGAATATAATCAGGAGAAACAGTTTGCAAAATCTGTCTCAGTGTCACTAAAACACTATAAAATGGTAAAGATATCCATAAGGATATCTCAGTAAATTTACTCCTAATTTTCAAATGACTAAAAATGACCACCATGAACCTGTCTTTAAAAAAACTTGATCAATGGACGTTTTGTGGAAAAAGTTCAAAATCACACACATCCTCAACATGATGAAGCAATGAAGTAGAAATGGCTCCCAATGGTTTTATTCACCAACACCGATCATGTTGGTGAATAAAAACCACACTGGGAACCATTTCTAGAGCACAGACCTTCAGTTTTTTTCAATGAATGTAAGTTTTTTGAGTTAAAAAGCTGAAAAGAAATCTGTATATACGACACTGCATCCGTGGGGTGTTGCAGCATACCCTGCAATTGGTCCATTCTTGGCCATGTTGTACACCTGTCTTGGGTTCAGGAGGTACTGGAACTTTCTGTAAATCCTGAGGAAGACAGAATGTGGAAACATGAAAACACGTCTAAGGCTGATCACTAAAACATCCGATTCATTTGTGGAGTGGAAACACAGTCCTCCACTCAATCAGAACATGATACGGCGGTGGACTGGGCAGCAGGGTAGGACATATCCAACGTCCCCTTAAGGGGAAACCATTAGAAAGACTAATTCATTTTAATTTCAATTTCATTATATCAACTGGCCAAAGTCATATTTTGATCTCATAATTTAAACAAATGAGGGCCAGCATAATAAGAAGTGAATGAATATGTTTCAGTAATAACCCAATTAGCCCTGGGTTAAAGAAGGGGAACCAGGCAGCGACGTGACAGCGAGAAGAGTATTGGAGAGGAGGGTTTATGCACGTGTGTGTGAGCTGACAGTGGAAGCAGCCTGCGCTTTAGGTA
This sequence comes from Telmatherina bonti, assembly GCF_933228915.1. Lineage (NCBI taxonomy): Eukaryota > Metazoa > Chordata > Actinopteri > Atheriniformes > Telmatherinidae > Telmatherina > Telmatherina bonti. The sequence continues at coordinate 10,878,788 of NC_136623.1, forward strand.
AATGTTATTGTGTTTTTATTTGACTAAGTAAGCCTAAAGCACTTGTCAGCCAGAGGCCATGCTGTTTCCTTTCCCTCTGCGACTGAGGAGTGGGGCTTCAGAGGCCTCTTGAAGCATGTTGAGACAGGTTGTGTACTTACCTCTCCCCCTGCTTCCCCCCGCTCTTCGGATTGACAAACACTAGCAGAGGATGAGTGCCCTCTATTGTTGTGATCTGTATGGAAGATGTCAAAACAAACCGTTGGTGTTTGGAGACTGCAGGACGCTTCACAGGAATTCACTTTCAAGCCATATCCCTCAGACATTTTATCAAGTATACAGCACTTCCAGGCAATGCCAGCCATCTGAACAGTTTTCCTGTTACCTGGCCAAGGCAAGGTGGGAGCGCTTCGTTTTCCTTTGCCTCAAAGAAAAGAGTCAACTTTTGCCTTTATGTTAGATACATTTACACAATGCATTTAAAAGACAAGACGGGTGTCATTTTATACTTTGACTGTAAAAATCAAAAGATAACACAAACCAAGCCCATCCACCTCTACTAAAATAAAATATAAAACAAAATAAAATAAAATAATCACAAGATAACACAAACCAAGCCCATCCACCTCTACTAAAATAAAATATAAAACAAAATAAAATAAAATAATCACAACACAAACCAAGCCCATCCACCTCTACTAAAATAAAATATAAAACAAAATAAAATAAAATAATCACAAGATAACACAAACCAAGCCCATCCACCCATAGTAAAATAAAATAAAATAAAGATAAAAAATAAATATAAAAATATAAAAAATAAAAAATATAAAAAAATTTAAATTAAATTAAGAAATAAAATAAAATAATGTATATGTATATAGATAATACTTTAGTTTTTGCAAACCTCATTTAAATGTGAACTAAGACATTGTGCACTATTTTTTTATTTATATATATATAATTTTATTTGTGAATTTATGCATTTAGTCCATTGATTTATTCCAGCTGCTGCAGGACTGTTTATATGGGACTGAAATTAAACTCTGTTGTCTTCAAAACAAACAGCAGTGACCATGCTGTATCTATTTTAGCATAAAAGCACATATCTATGTGTTTTGCTTTAGACTCCTTTTTTTCCCCATAAAATTAATACAGCGTTAATTTTGAGGAAAATTTATCCCCTTAAGTGCTGAACTAGCTTTACAGCACCAGCATTACTGAATGAAACAGGTCATTTCTGCAGAAAGAGACCCAAACGAGTTAAAAGTTTATGAGTCAAACCAAGTTTGAGAGGCATCCTGCGGAGCTGAAGAGGAGGTGATCAGAGTCAATCCTGCCGAGCGGATTACAGAAAAAACACAAAACACTTCATGTAAAAGGTGAGCATTGCAGCGTATGGATTATTTCGTATGTAATCTGTATTTAAATAGCTCTGTATATAGTTGATACAACTATATAAAAGTCAGCTTTATTCATTATTTTTGACTTATTTTATTACTTTATCTTATTACTTTGAAGGGCGACTCAGCTCAGTCCACAAGAGCTGCAGTCCAGCAGGTTTCCATGTATTCCTGCTCCAACACAGCTGACTCAAATTAACGAGTCATTGTAAGGAACTTAACAGGCGGTTAGATCCTTTTAATTTTGATTCAGCTGCTTTGGACCAGGAATATCCTGAAAACCTGCTGGATTGCAGGACTGACCTGAGTTGCCCTGCTAGTCACAGCATCTGCCAAAAAAAAAAAAAAAAAAAAAATCTGTTTATATTTGGCAAATATTCTAAATTTACTCCCATGTTTTCCATTATGCCATCAAACCATTTCCAAGCTACAGCCTTTTAAAATCCTGATATCAACTTTATCAAACATTTTCAGGCACCTAAGCAGCTGATATTGTTCATTATTCAACACTAGTGGTGTGTGTGCTAAGCGGTACACCGACTAATGTGAGTAGGAGTCAATGAAAATGTGCAACCCGATAAGTCGCAGTCCTACATGTTCAACGCTGCTTCCTAACAAGCATGCAGGCTGAAACACTTTGTCTGCCAGTTCTTCTAGAGCTCAGAGTCTAAGATGCAGGAGGCTGAACCCACAAAGCGCCACACACACACACACACACACAAGCTCTGATCCAGCGACCCCTGTTTGCATTGTCCTTCCTGCAGTCAGACTCTCAGTGCTCTCCCTGACACAGATGAAGCACTTAACTCCCCCTGCCTGCTATCCCAGCAGGCCAAGGGTGAATTAATGAGCTCCCTGTCCAGTCCGGAGTGATCCATTACTTCCTGTAATTATAAATAATAATCTTGATTATTACGCTGGTTAGCCAGCGAGAGGCATAGATGGATGTGCCTGGGATATGATTCATCATATTTCTCTCCCAGCCACGCAGAGACGAGCAGTCGCCACAGACGGCGGCAGGTTTCCATCGCCGGCATGCTGCCTGACAGATATTAGAGAGGATCAGGCTGGACTGGGCTCTGCTGGATGTTGCTGATTACCAGCAGGGCTTGCAGACACCCATCACACATCCCAGCACCAAATGCACAGGTTCATCCCGCATTGCAAAAAAGAAAAGGCCTGATTGCTGCAGCGCACCTGCTGCAAATGCAGCCGAAAGTTTCAAATAACACAAGAAACTAATAATGAATGAATAAATTAATATTCTGTCATCACATTGTGAATCCCACAATGCTCTGATTCAAACATTTCACATCATTCTGCACCAAAAAGTCTCTGAACACCCACAGACCTGGTTTAAGCCAAAGTAGAGTCAAACATTAACTGTATCTGTTTAGATGAAGTGGAAATAATTATTAGACGATGTGTAACTTCATCAGAACGGTGAATATTAACACATGAATACAGTGAAGCTTTAAGGAGGTCAGATTTGAGCCCAACCTGCAGTCCTTGGCCGTCGACAGTGACCGAGTTGGCTCTCTGCATCTTCCCTCGACTCGTCTGGCTTGAACGGGAGTCCTTCCTCAGTGTGGACTGCCTTTCCTGAGAGCAAAATAACACAAGTTACAGGGTTCATGTCTGATGTTTGTGGGGAAAAATCTAGCAAGTTTACTGGAAGATTTTAGGCAGAAAAGGAAAATAAAAGCCTGATAAGTCCGATACAGAGGCAGAGAGAGCAGCAAACATGGCCTGTTGCAGGTGTATTTCCACCTGAGTTTATTATGATGGGATTAATGTGCATCTGAAGCTGCAACTGTAGAAACCGCTGCATGACTGCTATGTTAACATTTTTATTTCTCTCACTACTTTAAACTAAACGTAGCACAACAGACACACTGAATATATACTTGATATATATTTGATAAAATTTGATATATTTGAAAATGTTCTGAAACATTTTGTCCTAAAAATCTTTGTTTTCTTGATGACAAGTTCTTCAGTGTTTTTTCTTTTTTACTTTATGATCAGGAAATGCAAACAGATCTATTTTCTTAAAGCTGGGCTAGGAAATCTTGCTCAGAGACATATTTTTACTCTGGGTGAAGTGGTTCCTCATCCTGATAGTAGTTTATACATTTAGTAACCATGAACAATAAGAAATATAACAAATAAATATAGTTAGATCCCTCAGTTTACTGTAAATATTGGTGGAAGAAGCCACGAATAAAAAAGCCTCGGATCACGCAAGGAGCAAAACCATAGGGGGAGGAGCCAAGACAGGAGGAGGGGCCAAGGCAGGGGGAGGAGCCAAGGCAGGGGGAGGAGCCCAGACAGGGTGCCACTTTCACATCCTGCTCGCTCCCTAACATTTCCGACCCCAGCTTTAAGGGTGTCCTCCGCAACAGAAGGAGCAGCTTAGTTTTCAAGCAAATGATGAGTTCTGGATGTTCATTAATAAATAAATAAACAGTAATGCAAGACAGATGTGTAAGTCGAGTGCCATCATGTTTTTTTAGACATATTTACATATTTTCAGTAGCTCTCTGGAACTCTGACAGGCTTTCAGAGTTTCTTTGGGATTGGTTGCTTTTTCCTCATTTTTTTGGTTGTTAAGTTATATTTACACTGACTTGTGAATCATTTAAACATTAAAAGTCTCCCAACTCATGAGATAAACTAGTGTGTCCACAGTAAAGGACAAAAAAGACATCTAAAGGCTAGCAGCTTGTCAAAAACTGCATCTATGAAAAATAAACAAAACACTGACATACTAAAGCAGTTCGATCTACGGTTTACTGAAGCCTCGTTAGAAATGATCTCCATTTAACAGAGATATTCAAGAAGCTGCTCTTCAGGAAGGAAATGAGGAGAAAAGGCTGAGATCAGCCATGATGACAGAAGGACTGCACTGAAAATCAGCAGGTCTGATGGAGGGATGAATCCTCTTCAGAGCCTGGTCCTTCACACTGCTCAAGCACTGTGGGATCATCTTCAGAGAAAATGGAGCAAAAGTCAGCCAACATCCAATGAAGAGCTTTGGAAAGTCCTTCAAGGAACCTGGAAAACTATTCCTAAAGTCTGCTTAAAGAAATAACGTCCAGGTCAGACCTGGACGTGCTCAGAACAAATATTGACTCTAAGCTTGAAAAGATTGTTCAAACTCTGTTTTTGTCTTTGATGCTGGACATTTACGTTGCATTTATGATAGCAAATGCTTTGTAAAATCCATTTTCTTGATAAAATATAGAATATAATGGATAGAAAAGCAAAATTTGCAAATCAAAGAAAAGCCACCTGATATTTCTGGTCCACTTTGACCCATAAGCAGCTTCCTTCATTTTTTTTACATGTCTGCTTGCAACAGCGGTGTTATGCTGCATTTCCAGCAAAAGTTAGCAGAATTTAAAATCTGGTTAGGAAGCACACTTTTCCCCAGTGAAACAAACTTGTACAATTTTTGGGGGAAAAAAAAAAAAAAAAACAAAAAAAAAAACCCTAAAAAATAAATTGTTGCCATTTCAGATCTCAGTGGGAGAACACAGGCTGCTGATTGGATCCCCCACAGCATCAAACAAGGTCAGGCTCACTCAGCCTCAGGACCGCTGACCAAAGATGTGGGAAGTCTTACCAAAACGACGGGGCAGATTGAGTTAGGGGCCAGGATGTGATCCTTCAGGGGTCCACAGTCACACTCGGGTTTCACATGGGAGGCACACTTGTTATGGAGCTGTTGGAAGTGGCAACCATTATTAACAACCAGCTTGTCGCAATGGCAGCACATATTTAACAAGAGTTTCAGCCATATTTCCAGGGTTTATTTGCATTCCACATGTCATTGCTTCTGTTTTATTTTTATTATCTTGCAACTGCAAACAAGTGTTGTCTGAGTGTAAATTGGTGCAATGACTTGTGAGGTATCAGAGGTGCAAAAACCGAACCATAAACAACTAGAAGCGGTGGGAATATAATGAGGAGGTGGTTGCCTCCTCCTCGGGTGCCGGCTTACCGTGATTTGACACCACACACAGTGGAGCCCAGTCAGGCCCTGGTAACACTTAATGGTTTTGTGACACTTGTCACACTTGGTGGGGCAGTTCCCTTCCACCCAGAAATGATGCATTACCTGCAGAGAGAAGGAGAGACGGCATACTGCGAGGGAAAGCAGTGAGAAAAGAAACACAGTGCAAAAAAAGAAAAAAAAATAGACGTATACAAAGGCACAAGTGACACAACAATTAAAGAAACAAGAAGGAAAGAAAACAAGCAAGAGGATACGAGAAAAAAAAAAAAAAAGAAAGAAAGCAAGAGGCCAAACAAGTGATGTGGAGTGCACCAGTGACTCTGAACTGGGCTTATTCTGGTAATTAGCGATGCTTAGCAGCAGATTGGGGAACAGCTCTCGTCCCAGTCTCCACAGAGCATTGCTGATCCAAGCGTGCCGACTGCTAAACACTTCAATTGGACTCACCTCTGTGTTTTTCTTGGACTTCACGTAAGTTTTGATGCAGGAATGTGGCGCACGAGCCACGCAGCGCTCATGCACCGTGTACTTGCAGACTAGGAAAGATAAAAAAAAAACATGAAGGATGATAGAGTTAGAGGAATGTGTTGCAATCAATCTGCATGCTGCTGTTGCTTTGTGAAAAAAAAAAAAAACAAAAAAAAAAACGAGCTCAAGAGGAGTTTTAGCATCTTTAAAAAGCAAAAACTCAAGCAGGTCTTTCTGTGTGGAGTTTCTACGTTCTCCTTGTGTTTGCATGGGTTCTTCCCACAGTCCAAACACATGCATGTTAACTGGTCCATCTAATATCTCCCTAGGGATGTGTGTCAGGAGTTGTTTGTGTGTCTGTGATAGACTGGTGACCTGTCCAGGGTGTATCCTGCCTCTTGCCTAGTGACTGCTGCAGCTTCTCCATGACCCTGAACTGGAACAGGCATCATGGGAAATACAGGAATGGCTTGTGTCTGTTTTATTTCAGTGCAAGGTGAGTTGTTGGTATCAGATGTTAATTAAAAGAACAACATTAAAGTGACACTGCAGTTGACTAGAGGACAATCAGTCTCTACTGGATCCATCGTCATTCTTAGTATGAAGTGAGATACTTACATGAGCAGCAGAGTCCCTGCTTCCCCAGTCCAATCAGCATGTTGAGACACAGGTTACAGTACGCCGGCTTGTTGAAGTGTTTCAGTCTCCACACATGTTGCCCGTCATCTTTTACATTCTGCAGCAACACCACACACTGTGTTTATGTAACTGCAGGCATCTAGGCATGCTTTTATGTTGTGGTGGGTGAGGTCTGTCATTATGTCACGTGACTGATTAACTGGAATTCAGCCTGGAGTTAAAAATTTAGCAAAATTCAGCAGAGAAACCTTCTTTCCTTTCATAGTAACCTTCATTCATAAAATTTTTAAAAAGGCACCTGGCTGCTTTTTTTTTCCTTTGGGCAAAGCTAGTTAAATGCTACCACCTAGTGGAAAATATAAAAACTGATAGTTCTGACAGCTTGGAGCTCATTCAGGAACAAGAAGGAGACTCTTATATAAGGAAAGCTGAAGAAGTGTGTGTTCCAAGCTGCCATTAATAAATCCATGAAACAATTAGTTCAGTAAATATGATTTACTTCTGCCCTTTTTACTTATTCACAAGTAAAAATGTCCAAGTTTATAAATCATAGGGCATGAATCTTTGTTTAATAACACTATTAATTGCAATAATTTACAGTGAATCCGAATCATTAGAGAAAAGATGTGAATGCAGCTGCAAAAGGAGTCGGTAAGATGATCATCCTGCAGTCAACTACAGCAGAGCAGGGAAACACAGAGCTCATTTACACTCTCAGGATGTGAGAGATAAGATCAGCAAGTTTTCAAGCGAATCTCACAGTAAAATGTGAAAACAATGATGAAAACTTAAGATACTTAAGACTATGAAACTATTGTTTCCCTGAACTGTTTTTCTGCCTCAAACATCAGAATATAAAAATAAATATTTAGAGTAGTTGCTCTGAATTCAAGCTTGTAGATTGACCTGAGAATCTACACTAGCATAGATTTATAAATGTATATTGATATTTTATAAAACAAACTAATGAGGTGTCAAACATAATAACTATCTCATATTTAAGGTTTTAATAATTTAGTCATTTTAGTTTTGTTATATGCAGGAATTAAGTTGACGGTTTCTTGTTGTTTAATGCAAAAGTATATGAAATACATTTATGAAACTAATTTATTTAATGTGACGCTTTGTATTTAGCAGCATTAATCTGTTTAAGTTTAGTGAGACTTGGCGAAAGTTGTGGTTTTTGTATTTACATTACAGAAGACAAAAATATCAGGCCGCCTGCACCACAGTGACGGCTGTTTGCATGGCCGGAGATTAACTGTTTGCCCTGCAGCCAAATGGTTGATGCACAACATGCAACAGCAAGTCAGCTGTAAACTTATGACAGTAAATATAACAATAGATTTATTTTATTTAATCCCACGTTTAAAAGTGGCCAATAGGAGTGATTCACACGACCATTTATTCTGCCATCCTGAGAGCCAAAACAAGGCAAAAACATCCACCCCAAATTTCATGGAACACAGTAGAGAAGCTACAAAGGAGAAGAAATGATGACATTAAACGGTGCATACCAAAAATCTTTTAAGCTAAAACAGCGTGAAAATATACCTGGTTTAATTTCATTTCATTTCATTCAAAACAACATAGAAATAAATACAAAATAAGACTTCCAATTAAATTTGGCTTGAATGAAAAGGAGCAGAAAGAAGAGCAATCTTATGATATCTGCCCCTTAATTAATTTCATAATCATCTTATGTCCATTCTTATTATATATTTTACCATATTCACATACAACATCCAGTTGTTCCAAAATTTGCATTAATTACCCTTTACATTCCCTTTTTTTTTTTTTTTTTTTTTTTTTTTTAGTAGTTTTGAAAGCATTTACAGATATCCAAAATGCAACACTGGTTTACATACTTTAACTTTTTCTACACATACCCAGAAAATGGGCAGGATTTTTGATTTGTTGCCATTGTAATGAAAATAAAAGTGCACTTATGACCACAGACTTGCAAAACCACTGCAGAGCTGTAAGTAGTTTAGCTGTAAATGTTCTTTTTATTATGGCTCATGTATGAAACAGAAAAACACGACTCCTCCTCACTGTCAGGCAGACTCTCAGCATATTAAACTTGTGATGTAAACACCTTTTAAATATCCAACAATTAGCAAACAATGAGCGTCTGTGAACTCACCGTTTCCAGGCCCAACAAGACCAGCAGGGGGATGGTAGTCAGGCCTCCCTGGATCCACTCCTCCAGTGACACAGTGCCATCGCGATCATAGTCGATCTCCTGCATCATTTCCTGGAGGATCTATAAACAATAAGAGGTCATTTAAAATTAAATTCAGTTTGTATAGACATCATCTAAAATTGAAGCTATACAAGCAGTCAGCATCCTCATCACCCTCCCCCTGCTGGAAAGTAACTGAGAAAAGTGCCTGAAAGAAGAAATGTGACTTTTCTTCCATGCATGATTATAAATACTCAGGAAAGAAGCCAGTCTTACTGGTTTTAGTTCGGTTACATCCCATTCCAGGTACTCTGCAACATGCATCATCTGGGAGATGATGTGCTCCAGCTCCTGCAGGGAGACCATAGTCCGTCATTACAGGCACAAAAATACTGTATTTACCTTCCTGTGCAGAATGAATAGACTAGAAACAGCCAGTAATAGCAGGTTGGGAGTGTGAACAGAAGGAAACAAAGGCAGCATGGGAAGAGCTCCAAGGCTGATGGTTTAATTACAATAGTTTCTTTTTGGTCCTGCTTTCCTGCAGAGCAGGCTGACATGATCATCTGGTGGCGAACTGAATCAACATGATGCACTTTAGGGACAAAAATCACAAGATTGTTTTTTTCTTTGTTTCTTTTCATTTACTCTGGAGTTTAAATGGAAAATGGGTCACACCAAATTAACAACTAAAAACTCCCCATCGCTCGACCCATCTTCATCTTTTTACCTTTCTTTCCTTCCATGTTCCAGCCAGTAATAAATAAAGGTGACTAATAGCTGCATTAACCTCATTCCCTTCAGCACATATAAAGAACACAAATCAAAGTATTTTTGGACAATAGTCAAGCTGTCTAACCCAGTTTTTCTGACACTGTAGCTGGTACTCTGCAGAAGTCCTCAGCCACAGCGTTGATGACTAATAACTTGTATTACAACACATTCAAACCCATCCTATAGATACCAGAAGTCATATTTCCCCAATTCCAATTAAAGTTGGGCGAAATGTACAAAAGATGTCAATAAAAACAATGATGTGCAAATCTCATGAACCCATATTTTAATTCTACTAGAATATAAACACAGCAGACAGTTTGTAATTTCATGGAAAATATGAGCTCATTTTCAGTTTGACAGCAGCAACACGTCTCAAACACGTTGGAGCAGGGAAACAAAGGTTAGAAAAGTAATATAGAGAAGGTTGAAACAACTGGAGGCAGATTTGGTAACTAACTAGGTTAAATGGGAACAGCTTTGTAACAAACATGAGGCGCATGTCTGAGATGTCAGATCTCAGATGTAAAGATGGACAGAGGTTCACAAAACTGTGACAAACTGCATCTAAGAGCTGTCGAAACAATCAGTGAAAAGGGTCCTTATTGTAAAAAGAATTTAAAAATACCACTATCTGCAGTGATTAATGTTAAAAAAAAAAAAAAAAGAGGAATCTCTGTGTGCAGAGACAAGGCTGAAGGTCATAAGACACACATACAGTTCTGCATTCTCAGCTGGAAATCACTGCAGCGCCTCAGAAAGACATCCAGAAATCCCTTCCTGTCAACATAGTTTACCCTGAAATCCACAAACGCAGGTTTTTAATCTATTATGTAGAAAAGAAGCTTTACATGGACATGTAAACCAGAAACATGGCTGTCTTCTCTGGATCAAAACTCATTTCAAATGGTCTGAAGCAAAGTGGAAAACTGTTCGAGTCAGACATCAATATCACAAAGTCTTTTTGGACCAAGGGCAGCGTGTCCTGCAGATTACAGGGGGGGTCATTCAACATGCGGACAGTTTGAAAGCCTGCATCGCTGATGGGAGGAGTTGCATCAGTGCAGGGGCCTGGAGAGCTACCATCCTGCAGGTTTTAGCGTTTCCATGGTACAAAACTGATTCAACTGAAAAGGCTCGACAACAACTTGTCTTCTTCTGCACCTGCCTGATAATGAGCCATTGATTAGGGCCGGGTGTGTTTCAGCAGGGAAACATGAAAACCTGTAGGATGGTGGCTCTCAGGAACCGGCGTTGGTCTGCATTAGTGCCGATGGCGTGGGCAGCTTCCATTTCTGTGAAGAGCCGTCGATGCTGAAAAGTACATGGAGGTTTTAGGGCAACATCTGCTCCCACCCCCGACAACGACCCATTCAGGGAAGACCTTGCAGCTTTCAGCAAGACATTGCTGAACCACAGCCTGCATCCATCACAACAGCATGTCCAGAGCTGGAGACCTGCAGCAGACCAGAATGGGAAACATTCCTCTCCTAAAACTCCAGCAACTGGTCTCTTCACTTCCCAGACAGATGTTAGAAGGAGGGAAAGCTAAACAATGTCAAACATCACCCTGGAATGACTATTCTGTGACGTGTTGCTGCCATTAAATGGAAAACGATGAAGAAGTCTCAGTTTCAGTGTCTGTTACGTTGTTCATGCTCACCTGGCAATGGAATATGAATTTAGGAGGAGATTAGTAAATGATTGCGTTGTGTTTTTATTTACATTTTACACAGTGTCCCAGTGTTTATGGAACTTCTGGTTACAGATATGTTGCAGTTGCAGAAAAAAATAAACAGAAGAAAGACAAATGCATTCATACAAAACAAGATGCAGAAAAAAATGTTATTTTATTGCAAATTGATTGATAACAAATGAGTTAATGATAAATTTAGTCTCAGCTTAATTTATAAAAACATGTTTTATGGGTGCAATATATTTTTTAAACATGACGTATTTTTTAAATGAAGAAATATTTACCGAGCTGTCCAGAGACCCGTTTCCATCTGTGTCATAGAGGCGAAACATAACTGTGGGGACAGAAACAAAACGTCAGTCTGCATCCGCTGCACTCTTCAGCCTCGTCAACCTTTAAAGTGAATATTTAAAGGCCTGGAGGCGCTTCGGCAGCTTCGGTGTGAATGTCAACGTGAGCTCCAGCGCATGCGAACAAACAACAGAGCACATGTCTCAGCAGCTGTCAGTGTTCAAATACTGCAGCTTTAAATGTCCACCAATTACCACTCAAAACTGTCACCATGGAAACCGACAGGTCCTTCCACCGCTGCGGTACAGAACGACTCTAGACGACAGAAATGTGAACGTGAAAGAGCCATGACGACATGGCCTGCAGCAGATCATATAAAGTACGGTTCCATAAAAGAAACTATTTGTGGAGGAGCTCTGACGCATCAGCGGTCTCGCCTTGGCACGGCGGGCACGATGGAGGCTGGATGCTGACATCATGAGGAGCTGATGCAGGACGGCTGTCCGTCAGGCCACTAACGAGGAGCTAATTGCAAGTTTCCTGAGGAGGTGTGACCTTTCAAGGCAGCATGAGGGGAAAGCAGACGGTGACTGCGGTGACCCAAAGAGTCCCTAAAAGGCCGTAAAACTGGAAGGATGCGGATATGCTGATTGGAGCACAAACTGGTTAAAGGGACAGAAAAAAATCTTGATTAATTCGTTTAATTTTTACAAGATTATTTTAAGGTGAAACAAGGTAAAAACAAAGACAAGCTGTAACTAATTACAGTAAAAATATGTTACTTAAAAGGTGGAGTATGTAAGATTTTCAATATTTTCAAAATAAATTAACTAATAAAATAACGACAATCATAATGAGATAGTTTTTTTAAACATGTAGGTTCCAGTCTGTCTATATTTGAAGCGTAATTAAATTACAAGTTTAATTAATGACAAATGACAAAAAGCACTCTTTTTTTTTTTTTTTTTTTGGCAGGCAAACACTTAAGATGGGTCTTTGTCATTAATTAAACTTGTATTTTAATAACACATCAAATATGGACAGACTGGAACCTACATGTTTAAAAAAAACCTAATTATGAGGTTTTTTTTTTTAGTTAATTTATTTTGAAAATATTGAAAATCTTACATACTCCACCTTTAAATAAATAAAACTGCTCTGTTTATTGAGAAATCATCTAAAAATTTATTCAAACTGGTGAAAAATAAACTTTTTCATCCTGAGGTGAGAAAGTCTGCTGGTTTGTTTTTTGGTAGAATGTACAGTATGTAAAGTAAACTACGTTCACGCTGGTGGAAACAGCCAGTGCTGAAAGTCAGTGAACACACCAGCAGAGGGACCCCTTCACCACACACACACACACACACACAAACACACACCCAACATGGCTGAAGACCCACCAGAGATGTTCAATAAGACATCAGTCATTAATTCCATGATGTCTTCACACACACAGGAAGAATTACTTGAATTATTTACGCATCTGTGAGCTTAACGAGAGCTACTCTGCTCAATAATTCAACACTGAATAAAAGATCCCGCCCAATTAAGCAATGAATCTTTGTGAAATAAAGATGTAGGTATGAATGAGAGTTGTGAGCGTGTGCTGCCAAACAGCATCAGGAAATCAGACAGGAGCCATGAAAAAACATCTCAAAGGAATAAAACCAACAAGTAGAAATTGTTTAGCAGATTCATTCTTTCAGATCGTTATCAGCTCATAGACCATAAAAGCTGAAAAAACATCACGTGTGCAATAAATAAATGGCTTTAATTGCTCCAGTGATTGGCCAAAAACACTGCTCTGCAGAGAAGCTGCTGATTCCTCCCTGCAGCCATTATGCAGATGTCTTTTATGGGTGATGACGTCAAAAGAACCAGAAACGAGGCATCTGCGGGCGCTCAGGAGTTATTAGAAAAGTCACTCTGTAACACTGCAGAGCAAAGTAAAGAAAACATACAAACATATGAAGACTAGAGTGATGTCATCGACAACACTGACAGTCTTTGACCAACACGTGATGAAGAGCCGGTTTAGGCTCCAAACGTCCTCGTCTTCCTGGAAATAAAACTCAGTCACGCTCATTCCAGTTCTTTTTCTTCACACGACTTCATTCTGAAACTTCAGGATAAACAGATAAAATGAGGTGCTTAAAAAGTGCTTTAATGCATAAAACATCTCCTGAAGCGATGATGTAGCCATATCCTCTTTTAGCCTTTGTTTTTTTCACTAAGATTCAGTCTGACCTCACTTAGTCTGAACAACCGTTTTCCACCCACTGAGCTTTAACTCAGCCGGTGACACTTCCTCTGCCTCCCTGCAGATTGCTTGTCTGGCTTGTGTATTTCATCGCGTTTGTTCGTGCAATGCTTCTTGGGTAAAATCGCTGCAGTGTTGTTTTTTCACTTTTTCACTGGCTGCATGCAAAAGGAAAAAAAATGGGGAGGAATGATCATGTGAAATGAGACTCACACTCAAGTTTGTCCTCGGGACGCCCGCCTTCCAGCAAGGAGAGATAGCACACAATGTCTTTGAGCTGCACGGTATCCAGGGGCCTGGGCAAGGCAGGTGTCTTCAGAGGGGTCGAGTTGCTTTTGATCAGCTTCAGTCCTGCAGGGAGACACACATGAAAGGTCAAAGCAGCCTCCACAACGCCTCTAATGTTTGCCCAACATCCTGCTGAGTTGTGACTGAAGGTAAACAGTAGCAGGGCTTCAAGCCCATCTCTTGGTTTTCTGCTATCAGACTCATGAACACCACATAACTCTATATAGAACTAATAGACACCAATTACCTCCTGTTTGCACTGTCTACTTGCACTACGTGGTTCGTTCCATTACCAACTTATGCTAAAATATTTATTGGAAAGTTGGAGAACTTAGCCCAGTTCTTTCCAACAAACATTATGGTATTAATTCTTTGTATTATAACATAGATGGTATTATGGCGTGGGAAGGAAGTAAACAAAAAACAAAAAAAAGCTTGTAGCACTTCATGGAAGGACCTGCGTCCAACTGGACAGTCCACTAACACCTTCCTATGATGTTTGATTTCCTGCTTGTGTTGTTCTCACTCTCATATGTAAGTCGCTTTGGATAAAAGCTTCTGCTAAATGACCGTAGAATAGAATAGAACATCACCACCAGTAATACCATGCCACACTACTGGTTGTTTACATGTATATAATTGTTCATATAGTGAGAGTGCTTTCTGTTTTAATAAAGTATTTATTACATGCCTTATAGCTTTCTCTCAAGGTTTTATTTATTTAATTCCTACAAACTTCTATGTGTGATGTCGCACCATTACACCAGGAAAAATTCCTCATTTGTGAACATCTGACAGACACTGGCAATAAAACAGTTTGATTCTGATTTAACAGTAAAGATGAAGATGTCTCCACATCAACACACCCGTCTGTCACACAAGGTTTTTATTTGTTTTCCTCTGTTGTGTTTTCTATGTTGCACCAACCAAATAAAGCGCTTTGAAAAACAAACAGCATTTGTTGTAGTCCACATAAATGAAAAACTTATTGAGATGGACAAGAGGAACACACAAACCTCGCAGATGAAAATGTACCCAAATATACAAAACAGATGAACCTTCTGATAGTGTCGTAACCATAGAGACTCCTGTACACAAAGCAGCAGTTTACAGCGATGGAACTTGCTTTTGTGTGTTCAGATACACTGAAAGTAAGATCAATGATGGCCGATCGACACATTCGCACTGATCCAGGTCAACACACACACACACACACACACACACACACACACACACACACACTAAACCCCGAACACTAAATGCACACCAGAAATACTGCAAATCCAAAAAGATGTTTTATGACAGGCGACAGAATTTATTTAACCACAGGCCTGACGCTGAAGATGATATGATGTTTTGTTTTTGGAGTGTGACTGCTAAAGCACTTCTAGTTTAGGAAGAAGCTTAAAGATCCAAATCAATCACAGATACTGTCTTGATAAGTCTTCTTTCAGTTGATCATACAGTTGTGCTCGTATGTATTCACACCCTTTCATTAAAGAAAAGGCTGAATTTACAACAGTCACTCAAACAACTGGAGACTTAAAAAAAAGGAACAATAACTAAAATTTGCAAAAATATAATTAAGTAATACAAGACTTTATATTGCCCTGCGATGGACTGGCGAGCTGTCCAGGGTGTACCCTGCCTGTCGCCCAAAGCCGGCTTGGATAGGCTCCAGCTTCCCCGCGACCCTGAATTGGAATAAGCGGTTCGGAAAATGAATGAATGAATGAAAGACTTTATATTACTTAATTTATATTTAATTGAGTTGAAGAAAGAAAAAGAAGGCTAAGGGGGAAGGGTGAGGGCTACACACCCCTTAAAGTGAAGATTTTCTAGGTCCACACTTCATTGAAGAAGGGGTAGAAGCGTACGGCTGCCAATTACTAATTCCTGTACAGCGCATTCACCGTCAACATGTCTCCCAATGCTGAAAAAGAGGTTTAAAAATTTAAGTATTTTCAGCATTACAATACGATTCAATAACAAGACTGAAATTACGGCGTTTTATTTTATGATCATATGTTCTGCTCTGTGAAAGTTTGCTACAGTTAGTAAAAGAGGCTAGCATTTGCTGAACTGCTGGTTTGATATATGAAAGCATAAAACCACTGCCGCTATTTTCTTCCAGTGACAATCATCTATATGTTGTAGCATTTCCTTTACTTTTGTGCACAGTGCTAAATTGCATCATATGTTTTAACCAGGGTCACCAGAACACACGAGGGCACTTATCCGCTACAGAGCAGAAGAAGAGGATTTTATTGTTTATGTTCCTGTTCTTGTACTAATTTCTGTTAAAAAGCCTCTATTAAGTTATAATTACATAAAGTTACACGTGCAATTCCCATGTTGTGAATACAATGTCTGCAAAACAACGTTCAAGGGACAGTAGTTCCTGTTTATGCAGTTTACACAGCATTAAAATTTTTATACAATTACTACAAGCTGCGGCACTCTCGCTGCTACGCAGAGGCGACGAGTGATTGTTTTCCAAGTTGCCGTTGTCGTCAGCCGTGCTACTTTCTGTTGTCTGGGCAGTCGGTATACCTCCCATTTTTTGTCTGCTTGTTGGCCAGTCACCTTTCCTTCCAACCACACCTCTTTTATGAATGTTCTGTATCGAAAGTAGAAATGTTTTGTTTGTTTTCATTAGCTCAATGCATTCCATGACATGGGTCAGATACAAGCTGTCTGTGAGATACATATGCATGGCTTGATTTATTTATTTATTTTTTTAAATGCAGATATAAATACAGACTGTAGTAATGAACATTTTTTATTGTTATATTTAGTTTTTGAGTAATTCTATGTGTAATGAAAACACACCTAGTGATGTGACCATCATTGTTGACTAGTTCGGCATCTATCTACGTACCTGCACCGTGAGCTCTCACCTAGCAGATAAAGGTTTCCGTGGACTCTTGTTCAGGTCTTTCTTCTCTTTTTTTCCTTCCTCCGATTACGTCTTTTTGCTGAATCAGTGAAGGTGCCCGTTGAAAAACAGCCGATGCGTTTATTTCCATTTGCTGGTATCTGAAGCAGTACATGTGCTTCTCAGCTTTGGGACGTTGCTGAGTTCCAGAAGTACATCGATGTCACGGAGCCATGAATGAGTTCAGAGCAGAGTTTAAGGTGAGAAAGTTATGTGGCTTTCAAATCCACCTGTTCTCTCTGACACCTGAATTTTTTTTAGATGTTGACGTTACAATTTTTTGTATTTTAATTAGCTTTTATGGAACACATTTTTTTTTTTATTCTTTTCAAATGAATTCATTATTTTAATGCATATTTATTCTTCTGTGCAGCACTTCAGTTGTTTTTAAAGTTCTTTATGGATAAAGTTAGATGGCACCGAAACGAATAACCTTTTGCTTCTTAAAGTAGCACTTTGTAACTTTTTGACCTTAAAAATATCAGTTTTCCTGACAGGTTTTTTTTTTTTTCCTGATGAGTTTTGATGGCAGTGACATTTATTATGCACTTTACCGGATCCATTCATATCCATTGTTGCCTAGCAGCGTCCCAAGGCTGAAAAACTGCAATTCGCAGCTTTTTTCTCCTAGAATGCTGAGTCACTTTATAGCCAAATGTGAGGTTTTATGGCACAACAGCTGGATATCAATACACGAGGTGTTAGGAGCGTGCACCATGGCTAATTTATAAAACACAAGAGGACATTATTGGAAAAATGAGAAAAAGAAAAAGAAAAAGATGGCTGGAGAGAGCCCAGAGTAAAGGTAGGATGCCAGATGGATGCTAGATTGCCGTTGTTAGGGACTACACCACTGCATGTTAAGCATACATTTCGTCTATCTTACATCACAACAAATAAAATAATGTTTTAATAATCAGTTTTAATTCATCTGAAAGTCTCAGGTTTAGAAACTTGTGTTCAAAGAATGCTTTTAATTCAATATCACTTTTCAATGAAGTAACCACCCCAGCCCATCCCAGTCTCCTCCCTCTGAGGCCATTGTGGTTTTGTAAAAACCTCATTTTCCTGCTTCTTGTGCCTTTTTTTCTGCACAAGAAGGTTTTGTTGCAAGTTGTACAGTGGTTAACACGTTGCCTCACGGCAATGAGTTGCTGCTTTTAGCCTCGGCTAAGGGGAAGTTGGAAAAGTGGCCTTTATGTGTGGAGTTTGCGTGATCTTTACATGTGTGCATGTGAGTTCTCTCCAGGTACTCCAGTTTCCTCCCACCATACAAAGACATGCATGTTAGGTTAATTGGTTACTCTAAAGGAGTGAATGTGAGGATGATGTGTTTGTCTCTTGCGGCGGACATGCGATGGACTGGCAACCTGTCCAGGGTGTACCCTGCCTCTAGCCCAATGATTGCTGGGATAGACTCCAGCTTGACGCAACCCTGAATTAAAACAAGTGGGGAAGAAAATGGATGGACGCATTTTGTTGTTGAAAGTAAACATGTCGCTTTGCAGCGCTCACTGAATCGACCAAAGCTGCTTTTATCCACATCAGATAGTAGCAGTCAGAGAAATGCCAGTTGGCTGATCCTGCACTGATACAGTTTCATTTAGATAACAATCATTACCACGCGAGAATGAGATATTAGCATAAATGCTATAAACAAATATGACTACTGCCAAGACAATTGGCAGCCACCATGCTGCAGCTTGTGTCGTGTCCCACCTGGATGGACTTCGCAGAGAAACTGAACATGCCGCCAGACAAACCGTTAAAAGTGAAGAATTTACATTCTCTGGACGAGAATTTACAGAAGGAATGCTTTAAAGACATTGGCATGTAGGCTGAACTATAGCAAAGCAAGCAAATCAGGAAACGTGACGTTTTTCCAAAGAGAGGGTCTGTCAGGGAAAATAATTTCTTTTATTCTTACCGGAGACTCGAGGTTTGTCAGACGACGAGGGACTCGGTTTGGGTCCCTTGTTGCTGAACGACATGAAGAGGTGTTGGCAGAATTCTTCAGGAAGTTCACTCTCCAGGAATGTTTGCATGAAGACTTTGAAGCCTTCGAAGTCGATCTCCTGAAAACCAAACCAGAAGTCAGAAATGGTTTTGTAATATTAATCCGGATTAAGATTACTGAACAGGTTTTAACACTGTAATGTGTGGAAAACTTTTTGGTTAAACACTGGGATCAGTGGTAATATGCGGCTTTATCTGTGAATCTTAAATCGTGTCCTCATGCAACATTCATGTCTTTTCATGTGTGTTTTACAATGTTTAAGTTTTGGATCGGAAGTTGTTCCAAACTTTAATTCTTATTTCTTCCCCATCATGATGCAACAGTTTGATTGGAGTGAGTAGAAAATGCAGTTCCAAACTTATTTTTAGTTTTAGTGATGCTTTTAGCAAAGTAAAACCCGTTTTTTTTTTTTTTTTTTTTTTTTTTTTTTTAAACATTTTTTAGGCCTAAAAATAGTTTTGAACCTTTCATGAAGGTCTTTTGTACTGACTCTTTTTAAGTTTTATCATATTCTAATCTATCATGGTGGAAACTGCCCACTGTGGATTTCCAGACCTTTTTATGTAGCCAAACTCATTTGTGAGCTCTTCTCCTCAGAATGAAACAAATTGTCCATTTGATACAAATACGTAATATTTTTTGTTTTGTTTGCCTCTTGAGGCAGTGTGTTTCTCTTGTCTGAGATTAACGTGATTTAATACAGAAACAGTTTCTACAAGTGAACAGAAATCATCGGATCATCTTTGGACATTGTATTTTCCTGTGGAAGACAGTTTTAATGTTCATTATTAAGTTTAAAGGTCTTAAAAATGTTTTTCCTGTTAAAAACCTCCAGAGAGGACTTGAGTTTGTGCCTCGTTTGAAAATAAACTTCACGGCAGCCTCAAACTCCAACCGTCTCCAGGGACTTTTGCCTTTTAGATTTTTTGATTTGATTTCAGACTTCTCAGTAAGGTTCCCGCCCAGAAGGGAGTTTTGCTTCAGTCTGTTTTCCCGACGCACCAAATCCAGTTCAGGGTTGTGTGATATTTACTTTAAACAGGTATAATTCCTGAACTCAGTCAGTCGCTTTAAATCACAATAGAATCTGGAATTTAAGGATTTTTTTTTTTATTCTGTTTGTTTCAGGTGTAAAAAAAAAAGCTTTAAAGTTGCTCTATTATGTAATATTATGAACTGATCCTCTCTTTAAATTGGATAAACATGTTATTGCTGTCATCAAGGCCAGCTTCTTCCAGCTGACGACTCTGGCAGAGATAAAAGCATATCTTCCTCACGCTGACCTCAAAAGAGCAATTCACGATTCATAACATCGCATCTGGACCATTCTAATTTTTTGTATGTTGGGTTGAACCAGAAATCCCTGCTTCGCTTACATAACGTCCAAAGTCCTGCAGCTCGTCTCTTGACTAAAACAAAAAGACATGAGTCCATCACCCCAGTACTTCCCATTGCCTTTCCAGTAAATTTTAAAGGTTTACTGCCTGTTTTTTAGTGTTTAAACTCCAATAGCCCACCATATCATACTGCAACCTTATGCCCCTCCCAGAGCCTTGAGACCAGCTGATCAGCTCTTGTTGGCTGTTCCCAAAGCCAGGCTAAAGACCAGGGGAGACAGAAGCTTCGCTGAGGCTGCACCCAGACTTCCACTGTCTGTCCGGTCCTCTGACTCTGTAGGCCAACTCAAGACAAGACTGAAAACTTATCTTAAACTAACTTTTGGTGTACACCTTGGCTTTTTATACTGTTTTTTACTGTTTCAGATCTTGTATTTTTACTTTTTACTTGTATTTTATTGCTGTCTTATAGTAGGTTTTATTGTTTAATCATCCTATGCTTCATTTTTCCATTTTTAATCATACTTGTAACTCAAACATGCATTTAGGTGATAAAAAATGGCGCCACTCATATAAATGTTCAACATTATAACACGTGGAAAGCTCAGAAAACTAGAAATAGCATCATAGAGCCCCTTTAAAAAAGGTTTCAGACATAAAGTACATCTCAATCATATATTTGACATTTTCACTGGAGGGCACTGCAGGTATGTTATATTTTCACTGCAATATCTAGAAATGTTTGTCTCACTATGAGTTATTTTGCTGCATCACTTCTGCTTTAGGGGTTATAACAGCTCCTTTAAAAAGAATAAAGGCTGTAAAACTCTAAGAGTGAATAAGGATGTAAAACGTCGTGCAAATCCCAAATTAAACAACAAGAAACTTTAACCAAAGTCAAACAAAACTAAATAAGCAAAGAAAAAGAAATAGTTACCTGGTTGAGGATTTCCTGCTTCTACAATCAGAACCATGAAAGAGAAATATGAGAAACTTAAAATGTTAATTGATGCATTTCATCAGCTCAAGCTTTTATATTATATCTATATCCAGAGAAACACACACACCAACACACCCTGCCAAATTTTATTTACCAGTAACTGCTGCTAAAGTAAGCCTGATTTAGCTGCTGTGTATAACCGATGTATTTATTCATTCCAGATATTATTATTACTGCTTTTAGGCAATGCAAAAATAGATTTAAAAAAAGATGGATGTACCTGCTTCCAATGAAATCAGAATTTCATCACATTTTAACTTTAAATGGTTAATTTAACATAAACTGGTTATTTGATGGAAAACAGCAACAACTTACCTCCTCTGGATTATATTTAGCCAACACACCATTTCCATGGAACTCCTGCAGCACATCTTTCAGTTTCTTAGTCGAGTCTGAAGAAAAGCATTTGAGACATGTTGCTGGGGTCACGTTTTGTTTGATGTCAAACTTAATTTTTACACTAGACTGTTAAAATATATGTCTTTATTGTATAAATAAACCTCTGAAGTATTTCAATTTAAATTTAAGCAAACATCTCTGTATCAAGTAAAAAAATAAAATAAAATAAAATAAATCACCTTGACTGTAACAAAACTTTTTGGAGTTGTATAACAAACAAAAGTGGACACATTTTGTACACTGTGCAATGAAATACACAATGATTGCAGTATTTCAACATCTACAAAACAATAAAATGTCACCGTGGGTACATGTTTACAGAAATTAAATGCAGCTATGAAACTAATTGAAGGAATTATCATAAAATATTATATCATATAAAAATCCAATTCAGGGTTGCGGGGAAGCTGGAGCCTATCCCAGCTGGCTTTGGGCAACAGGCAGGGTACACCCTGGACAGCTCGCCAGTCCATCGCAGGGCCACACAGAGAGACGAACAACCACTCACGCTCACACTCATTCCTAGGGGCAATTTAAAGTAACCAATTAACCTATCATGCATGTCTTTAGATGGTTGGAGGAAGCCAGAGTACCCGGAGAGAACCCACGCATACACGGGGAGAACATGCAAACTCCACACAGAAAGGCCACTGACCAAACCCCTCCCAGCCAAGGATTGAACCAGTGACCCTCTTGCTGTGAGGCCACAGTGCTAACCACTGTTCCACCGTGCAGCCCAAAACTTTTACAACAAAGTTAAAATCGCCGATGATTATCTGTTGCTTAAAATTAATACAACTGTCATATTAAACTGATTTTTTTTACCTATAATCGCAGACAAAGAATAACATTAGGATCAACATTACCAGTCAAAGTTTCTAATCATAGGCTACTGCACAAAAAAAAAAAAAAAAAAAAAAAAAAAATTCATACAAATTGCAGAATAAAAGTTGCATAATGACAAAACCAATGGATTTGCAAAACCTAAATTGAAGCAACTTAACACAATGATCTGACAAAGGAAACTGAACCAAGGAGTGTAAATACAATGAGGGACTAATGAGGAAAAGGTAAAATGAATCAGAAAATCAAACGAGGTGAGCGGATGAACAGGAAGTAAAACAGGAAACAAAACTTAAAAGGATTAAGTCAGGAAAAACTACAAAATAAAACAGGAAGAAAGAACTAAAGACCAGAGAAAACCTCCAAACCATGTTGTGTATTTGTGAGTGCATGTCTGAATACTGAGAAATCATTACCAGAATGACAAGAAGCTAAAGTTTGGGGGCTGAATGAAATTATACTAACTCATCGAACCTAAATGAAGTTTCTGACATTACAGACTGTAAAAATGTTGATGACATTATGAAGTAAGATGAACATTACAGGCAATAATAAAGTCTAGGAAATGTATCTCCTGTCTGTAAAGATGGTTCTTGTGCAGCAATAATGACTAAGATTAGCAATATTCCTCAAGTTAATTTATTTCACATTACAGCCTCATGAATAAGAATCCTTACATGTTCGGCTCGTACCGGTCAGCAAGCTGTTTATCTCCTCACAACCTCCCTCATGTGGATTCAGAACAAAAATTACACACAAGTCTTATACTGAATGATGCATGGAGGGTCATTATAATAAAAGCTGTGATCGGACTAAACTGGAGTGGTTTAAAATTCAGCCCTCCCTTCAGAGACATGAAGTATAGTGTGAACTACCTGGTTGATCCTGAACAGGCTATCACAAAGACAACACAGAGGTTCAAAAAGGAAGCTGCTGCGCTTTAAGGCATAACTAACAACCACTGCACCACCAAACAGCCCTCATGTGAACCACTGGTTCTCTGGTTCTCATGTCAAAAAGGTCTGCCAGCCTGTCACATGCTAAGTTTTTCAGCTTTATAAATGGTATCCAAAGAGCTCATGGCAGAGCTAAATGATCATGAATAACAAGCTTGAAGCTGAAGATTTGGCAACTTAATGAGTTATGAGTAATGACACATAAAATATACAAAATTTTGATTTAGCTGCTTATTTCAACTTTAATTCCAGCGCAAGACGACTGTTTGGAGCAAGTGAAAAAGAACAAAACCAATGCAAAAACAAAAGCAAACAGAACTGTCATGAAAACCCCATTATTGGTTTAGGATTTCATTATCTTGGGAGCTGAACAGTGAAGTTGTTTTGAAATAAGCAGAGACAGACTCAGGTAAATTCCTGCCAAGAAACAGTTTTTTTTTTTCCAAATTCTCCAAAGCAGTTCTGTTCACTAACCAACAGTGCTTGGGACTAAAAAGCAAACTTTTCCAAAGGCTTTTGTTGTTGTTTATCTTTTAAATCTGCTCAAACAATCACTTGCAAAGTGCTGCAAACCATTATGTAACTATCTTCGCTACATCCTTTTTTATATAATCTTGTAGCTAAAAGCCATAGTGAGCCTTTCAGAAACACCCAGGAGCTTCTGTGTTTCTCTTTGAGGACAATGACCTTCATAATATCAACACACAAGTCATCACATAGGCACATGTTGTTACATTTTTCAGCCACATATTTTAAGGCTAATATTAAAACAATACGGAAAAATATGGAAATGTGATGAAGCTACATTACAAAATATGAAATGCATCGGAGACTTTGAACAATTGCTTGTTTAGAAAAGAGACGAGTTCAGGCAGAAGCTGCTAAATGTGCAAAATTCACTGGCATCTTTGCAGCTGCTCTCCTTTAGCAGGTTTCTGATGATGATGATGGTGACACACTGAGAACAAAAAAAAAAACACGTTTAAACGTAAACCTTGATGTTTAGCAAGTTATCCACAGTCCATCTGTGTGTCGTTATCCTGATAAACTAGATCACTTAAACCTCTCTAAGCAGCTAGCTAGTAGTAAATCTTTAACCTGCAAGCTAGCTTGGCTAGCATAGCTAGCTAGCAAAACATGTGCAGCACTAGCAATCTTACATGTAAACAGCTGATTCTAATGCTCATCTCCATGTTGAGGGACCAAGAGCAAGAAGGTGCAACGATGCAGCCAGACAGGATTATGCATTGACTTTTCTAATTTGACTTTTCTTATTACTTTCTGTCTTCCATGTGGCGTCTCCAGCATTATACAACGCTGCCGTCTCATGCTATGTGTGACATAACGTTCAGCTAATCATATGGAAAGAAGTTATGTTTGTTTATCCTGTTTAATACTGTTGTACCAAACACAGCCTTAGAAAAAAATAGAGCAATCTTTACAATATTAAAAACTAATTAGATAACAGTGGCAATTCAGCACACACTGCATCAGTTCTCATCTTTAGTTTTTTCTGACGAGACTGCTATTATTAAAAAGTCATCTTTCTTGTATTTTTACCACTTGCGAAGCCCTTAAACAAATATCAATTCTGAAATTGTGTTTATTGATACATGTCCATGCTTAGAATTTTTTTTTTTTTTTTTTTGCATGCTACATGAAGACTGTTGCAGCATTTCAAAAAATAGTAGCTGTTGGCAGCCGCTGTCTGTATACTGTTGTAACATATTTAACAAGTGCAAGGGATTGAAGGAATGTAATACGTACACACACAACTGTTAATGTTTCCCTGTGCTTTCATTATGTTTTTATCATAGTTTTACTCGTTTTAAACAACTTAGCTAAGGTTAGGTATCAAAACTATCATGGTTGAAGTCAGAAAAACGTGGTTGGCATTAAAACACTCCCTATAGACACAAACTGCAGCAAATGACACTTTCCTAGATTATCAGATGGTGTCTGCTTGTAATAAATGAAAAGCCCCTGAAGACATGTATATTTAGTTATTTATAAAAACAGCAGATATTTCTTGTCTATCCGAAAGTGCATCTGAGTTCTCCCACTCTTAAAAGCATTTTGTCGCCTCCTGCACTAATGGCTTTGGATCTATGATTTTCTCAGAATCCATTTTACCAATACTGACTTGAAATAAATACCCCACAGCCGACTGAATGCGTGTCATCCTTACTGACCACCTTTTATTAGCATGCCGTCGAAACATAACCATGATGAATGCACTGACTGGCTGCCGTGCTGCAGAACATTTTATTTTCTAAAGCAAGGTAATGATTTAATCCTTGCAACTTGCATTATTTTTTTAATCGTCGAGGCAAAAACAAAACCTGCTTTTGTTCAAAAAGCCACTACTGCAACTAGTTACATTAAAGGTTATATTACAGAAAGAGAAACTGTAATTCTTGTGTCAGTGCTGCCTAGGAACACAGCCATTAAAACGTAATGAAAGTGTCCACAGCTCGCTTTAATGAGACGAAAAAGGGGACGATACAGTAGAGGAGAGATGAAGGGAGATATGAGGAAGTGCTCAGGCATCCATTGTTACAGCTACGAGAGCAGGAGGTTTCATAAGCTGGAGCTGCAGTGTGCATGTGGAGCTACTGAGCTTGTGGAAACATGATTATGCAAAATCTGCCTGCGTGCACCTGCGGGTGCACGAGCACGCTCACACCAGCACAGTTTTATTCTTCTCTTGCTGATTTGCTTATTTGATTTTTCATTATGTGAGCTGCAGTTTGTAGCAGCACAATTCTGATTTCAGGCGTGAAGCTTTGTGTCTGTAAAAACAGATTTATTTTTGCTCCATTCGAACTGAAAACAACAGCAAAATGTGTGAAAAGACAAAGAAACAACAACACAGAAGCTCAATGACTCCTGACTGCAGCATCTGCCAGTAGTTCTGCAGAGTAAAGAACAATGTTGCACAGACTCGGAGCAATTAAAGAGAAAAAAAAGGTCATTATGAAGTGAAATGTTTCTGCAAGAAAACCTGCGTAAGAAGCGCTCATTATTAAGAGTCACACTCCTATCTGCTCTGAATAGCAAGTAAAAGAGGTAATGGTTAAAGATGACTCATTAAATAGCTCTGAAGTATATTCAGCCACTAAAGTACAGTGTATTTACCTTGCTATTACACAAAGATAGCTGGTACAAAAGCACTTAAAGTTAGACCCTTAACATCCATTTTCTTCTCCATAGATGGTTCGTTTGTCTTTCTTCAAATGATTTAAAGTGACTGCGATGTTTTTCTTCACTTTTAAAGCCCGTCCTCATCAATGTGTAGGTGGTGCGCACAGGCCCTTGATGAGCCTTCCAGGTAGCATCACATTTTCTGACGCCATTTCAGATGATGAAATGCATCAACATCTCAGAGCGTAACATAAACTAAAGACATCCAGAGCACAGTTTGGTAAGCAATGAAGCCAAAAGTTGGACCGACGATCAATCATTCGAAGCTCACCGCATAGATCAAAAGGCTTTAGCAGCTTCCTCCAAGACAAACGTAGAACCAGGACGCACAGGGTCGAAATCACTATAAATAAAGAGCTTGTGTTTGTGTGCAGGGACTTCTGTGTGTGCTTTGTTTCTGTTTACATGAGGGATTAATAAATATACTGAGGCGGACTACTTTGAGTTTTCTGCAACAGCTCAAAGTAATTGAGAGTAATATTTTCTCTCAACACTCAAAAAGTGTTCATTAGTCCAACACATAAAAATACATAAAGAAATCCTGGTGAAGAGTGTGTTTGTCTTGTTTCTGGAGCAGAATAGTCTGTGTGTGAAGAATTAGATGCCCCTCAAAACGGCTACACGCACGTGTGTTTAATCTGGTTTAGTACTGAGCAGTAGAGGTGTACAGAGGTTACTTCTAATATTAAAAAAGGCAAAGCTGCATGTAAGAAATCACACAATAAATCCTAATATCTAAACATTAAGGTCTACATTTACTAAAATGTTGCAGGTTTACTGCAGTTATTAAAAAGCCCCCACCCCCCAACTTGTCCTTTCCAGCATCATAGCAGGCAGAATGGTCGTCATGCTGCCGTGTTGTGCCAGGAGGAGCTTCATGGATACAAGGTCCCTTAAGTATTATTCTTTATTTCTTTAATTTCACTATTGCTGAATTTACATATTAGAGACAACCAGCTGCTTCACCTGTCAGGAAACAAATCACCACCTGCAACACCTTCAAGTCAACAAAACCGATAATTAGCAGGAGGAAAAAGACAGACAAGCTGAGGAAGGAAAAAAAAACGTAAATCATAACAACAAAAACATCTTTCACACAAATTCAATGGACAACACAACGGCTGGATCAGCATGCAGGTTAGTAAATGTGGAGTAAAATATCAGGAATGAACCATGAATAATGGTGACATGCTTTCCTCCAACACAGGGATGTCCAAAGTCGGTCCTCGAGGGCTGCTGTCCTGCAGGTTTTTGATGCATCCCTGTCCAAACACACCTGGCTTCATTTACATAGATCCACAGGTCAATGAAGTTCTGTACGATGACTGATTCATTTGAGTCAGGTGTGTTGAAGCAGGGATGCATGGAAAACCTGCAGGATTGTGGCCTTCAAGGTGGACGCCCCTGATCTAGCAACTGCCTGCAGGACTGTCTCATAAGAGGATGTGCGTGGATATTTGGCTGCATGTGTTAAATGAAATCATCTTAAATTCATGGTTGAAAACCATAAGAGGACATCATATATGCAGGCTTTTGTTTTGTGCATGAGAACATTCATGAAACATCCAACAAATGGTGATGCAGGGAAAGTGAAATGCACAAGCCTGTACATTCGCTGTTAGAGAAATGAGAGGATGTATAACTGAGAGCTTTCATTATAACCAGTTCAGAACATCTAACTTCTTTTTTTTTTTTCCTTTTGGTTAAGTAGTAAGGAACAGCATTATTTTCCAAATATGCTTCTAATGTAGCATATTTGGAAAATAATGATTTTGTTGTTGTGCTTAGTGTTTCAAGCTACTGTAAGAACTTCAACTCAAACCATTTCACTTCTAATAATGTAGTATAATGGCAAAACCTTAAAATACACCTAAAAAAATGACCGAAGAAGTGTGCAATCTATATGCATCGCCATGTGGAATCATAAAGCCTTAATATTTTCATCAATCTGCATCACACTCCATCAGGTCCTGAGAAAAGACTGGCGACCCGTCCAGGGTGCACCCTGCCTCTCACCTTGCTCCATCTTCCCACAATGCTGCACTGGAAATATAGGTGTAAAACATGGATGGATGGATAATTCCTTTAAGATGCCAACATGCAGCAAACCCAAACTTTATTCCTCCACTTGCAAGCCACACAGATCCAGTATGACGGTGGCAGGACGACCCTCTCAGCCAGAAGTTACATGTTTTATTTGCACCCCTTATGGAGAAACATTACAGTGTATTTGTGGTTATTAAATATTCATTCCTTAGATTCTATAATGAATTGTTTTGTGAGCTTCTAAAGTCTTCATCAACTTTCAACGGTAAACTCTGTGTCTTTGGTTGCTTAATGCTCTTCAAAGATTCATCAGTAAATTCAGTCAGAAGTTCTTGCTGCTTGTGGAAAATGAGCCAATGAGACCAACACTAATGTGTCAAACAAACCAGCTGCTAAACCAAACAACTGAGCAGGCGATGAGTAAAACCAGGGAATACTTAGTTATATTAACAAGAAGATGAATTTAAAGACTTGACATGTATTAGAAGCGAGAACTTTTTTTCTTTCTATCAAGGCCCTGAGAGAAAAATGACATCATTTTATCTTGCTGATGTGACTGACGACGTTCTCGACACATCACGTTGGAAGATCTTTTTTTTCTTCTGGGGTTTTGAGAAATATCTTGTGATTAGTTGGACATTTGAGGTGTGTGTGGTTAAAGACATGTTACTTAACTTTTTGACCTTAAAACTATGCAAGACTTAGGAACCGCACTATACAACTTTTATATCCAGGACCCAACGGGACGTTGGAGCAGAGTTTTGCTTTGAGGTATAATAAAGAAACCGGCTGTTTTGAACATGCAACGTCTCTGATTCAGCAAAGAAACCAAAGAAGATTAAAATAGAGAGAGATAAAACAAGTCATCATAAGATCATCTTCTGCTGTCTGGAGGGAGCTAACAGGTCAGGTAGGATCCAAGATGGATGCTGAATCAGGCGTCGATGGAGAAAAAGGAAAAAAGTTCCGTAGAGTGTCTTTAATACTTTCCATTGTTTTAATTTGATTGCTTTTATTTTTGATTGTTTATAGATGACTGTCATTTTTAAAATTGTGTTATTTATTCTGTTCTTTAACCCCCCACAATGTGGCACTTTGGTCAACAATGTTGTTTTTAAAGTTCGTTATAAATAAAGTTGTATTGTATAATATGGAAACGCATGAAGTGAACAGTTGGCGCTTTCGCATTTTTGCTGATGCAGGTTATATGGATTATTTTAATAAAACAGCTCATCAAGTTGGTGAGAAAGTATGAACATTTTTACATTTAAACACACCGTGTGCACACCCCCCACCGCCGCGGATAAAGTTTCTTGTTTAAATATGAAATAAACAGGTTTATTACACAAAAAGACATCGCCATAGTGATCCCCATCCCGTTGCAGACAAAGCTTCTCATGGAGACGACAAAATATTTTTCTGCTTCTTACAGCCTCAACAGCAGGAACAAGTTCTCGCTTCTCATGGAGGATGTAGCAAGTTCGAGTCATTTTTACTTCTCAACTCTGTACATTTGGTGACTGTTCAGTTGGAAGTTATAACATTCAGCCTGTGAGTTTGATTTCATACTGAACTTCGTCAAATTAAAACTTTTTGAGATAGTATATTCCTCTCTCCATCTGAGGTTGTGCTGCATCAAGAATTGTTTAAGGAAAAAATGGGAAAATGATTGTAGAGGAGAAAAAAAAAACACATCTTGTGGATAATGCAGGAACAACTTAAGTTTCTGCCAAATAAGATGGAGTCCTATTTCCTGCATTTGGCTCATTTGAAGCAAACTGAGTTTTGGTAGATCATAGTTTGCTTCTTCGATCTGCAGCTGAGTTCAAATGCACATTCACACCTCCCAAAATGAACCAGGTTTTCCAAGCAAACAATCAGTCAAAGAAGCACCACGCATCTCTGAACCTTAAAACTCCACCTTCCAGACTTGTCTAATGGCACTTTGACATCTATTGTGCACCTTTCTGGAGCCATCACTGTTCAGCTGCCTTTGGAGGCCGAGAACACACAACTTTTTCTTCCAGGAGGCTGTGTGACACTGTCGCTGAGTTTCACTTTATGTCCCACATCGCATGCTAGAAAGACGATAACACGTTTGATTACAACATATTGGTATTTTCTCACTGATTATTGTCAGCTCTTATTTTCAGAATTTAAGCAGATAAAAAGTCATTCATCATATTTCCAGGTTGGTATCTTTCATTCATTCATTCATTCATCATCCTAACTGCTTAGTCCGATTAAGGGTCACGGGGAAGCTGGAGCCTATCCCAGCAGTCTTTGAGCGAAAGGCAGGGTACACCCTGGACAGCTCGCCAGTCCATCGCAGGGCGTTGGGATCTTTTATCATGTTTAAATGAGGTTTTAAAGGCAGAGTATGTAAGATTTCAAGGCGATTTTTCCACCACCAGGTGGCAAACACCAGGTCGTGAGCAAAACCACAAAGCTGCTACCTCCACAAACGACCACAGGTTGGCAGTAATGAGCAAAACTCACCCCTCCTCCTTGCCAGCTCCAATGAGGGCAGGAATCGCTTGTGAGCTGTAGCTCGGAGCCGCTCTGCAATAAATGGCTTATAATCCCCCTACTGGTGGAAAAAAAGTACTTTTTTTTTTTTTTTTTTTTTTTTAGTGGTCATAAAACATTCAAGAAGGGCCTTTGTCATTAATTAAACTTGTAATTTAATAACTCATCAAATATGGACAGACTGAAACCTACATGTTTAAAAAACGATCTAATTATGATTGTAGTTATTTTTTTTAGTTAATTTATTTTGAAAATATTGAAAATCTTATACTCTACCTTTAAGGTTTTAAAACAAAAAAAAAGTTTGTTATTAGCTGTGCCTGTTTATTCAGTACTCCAGTTTTTGGTTGCCTGAGGGGTTAATCATCCACTGTATTTATTTAAAAAACAAAAAACAAAAACAAAAACCACAAAGCCGTCTTGACACAGTCAGACATGGACAATACGTCCTCTACTCACACTGAGTGTATTCTTGTAGCAAGGCAAATTCAGTTGGGGTCAGGGTGACCCATTTGTCCTGGCTGCTCATTGTGTTCAGGCCACGTTTTTGTATCCACCCAGCATTCCCTGGACGGCAACACACACAGCAGGGCGTCTCACACTGAAAAACATCAGATCACCAGCTCCGTTAACAAGAGTAGACATCATTCTCTTTTTTCAGTAAAGGGCAAAGAAAATGGCAAATCGGGTTAAAGGAACTCTGAAGCGGCATTGGACATATTCTTCGGGAGCCTTGTTATGTTTGATGATGGAGGAGGAAACAAATCGATACAGCTGCTGGGAAAAAAAAGAGGAAAAAATAAAATTGGAAATGGAATTATCCATCTTTCTGTCTGTAGGCTGATATTTTGCTGCCCCACTCTTCCAGCAGCTGTAATCTCAACAAAAACATACATTTAAATCTAACTCTACTCTATAACCTTCATGTTTGCATAATCTGTTGCAAGGATTTGATGTTTTAAACATTCATTAATTTCGACACCCTGATTGGAAGAATTATATCCAATTTGCTCAAATTAAACCTAATTACAAGAAATTTCACCAGTAAAAATCATGTTGTGGAAAGTATTCATATTTAATGAATTATGCTCATTTCTATAATTTAGATTGTTTTATTCTACAAGTATAACGAGCTACAGTGACAAAAAATCCTTTAAATGAAAAGAAAATAGTGCCAGGCAGCCCTATTAAGCATTTAGCACCTCTTCAGGAAGGGCAGCATCATCTCTTAGCTTCAGGAACATAAAGTTATTTCTGTGGGGCACATAAACCCTTCACTATAGAATATTCCTAGATCCAGAATGCAACAGTCCCAAACGGCCACTCCTACAGGTGGTGGGCCCGGTGAGGAGCAGTCATACTTTGATTTACTGAGCTGGGACTGGTGGGCTCTATGGGTATGGACCCAGCAGGCACTCATCAGCAACCCTTCCCCAAAATCTCCCTCTAAAAGGCAGCCTTGTGGAATCTCCCACCCCTGGTGATGTAGCTTCAGATTTCTATTAACTGGTACATCTATGATTCTACCTTCATCTAAGCCTAAATCGTTCACCAAATCAAATTTAACCATTACAGAAATAGCAAGACTATTGTGCTTTCGATCAAAGTAGTGGCACAAAAATAGATGGATGGACAGACAGACAAACGTATCTTTAATTTCAAGACAATACCCACATTTCCATTCTGATTTGGGAAAGTTGGATTATACACATAATGCTACTTTTTTGCATTTTTAATGCATGTGTTCTATTTTTAGAAAAGGAACAAGCTAAAAGAAACATCAGCTTAGTTCTGTGATGTAGAATCACAAATGCAACCAGAGAAAAGATCTTTGTATGAAGAAAAAGAGAAAGAAAATAAAAGCACAAAGAAAAAGCTCTTCTGAGTGTTAAAAGCACTAAAAGCTGAGCTGATGCTGCTTTTTAAAATGTTCCCTGCAAGATCCCTGCATAGTTTCCATGATGACAACACGAGCACATTCAGGCTAAAAGGGATTTTGTGTGAGTGTACTTGTAGTATTCAGTGTTTCGTTAGATGTAAATTTACTTTTTTTTTTTTTTTTTTTACAGAATTTGTGTCTAAAGCTGATTTATTACTGTTTAAGCCCTGTTGGAAAGAAAATGGGAAAAATGATTATAGCTATTAAATGCACTTTTAACAAAAACAGCAGCAAAATATCAAACATAGCTCAGGTGTTATAGAATAACAATCAATCTACATTTCAGGTGGTACTTGAATAAAAATGCAAGCATGAATAAGTTACCTCATACATTTGCTATTTGATAAAGGACAAGCATCACTTATTAGCTCAACACAAAGCTACTGCATGACCTTGTTAGAAGTGTGCTACATCATTCACCAGCACAGTTCGCTGTTGTGATTTAATCGACCTTGTTTCCCCCGTTTTGTGTACAGCAAATGTGCATTTAATTGTGTTTGAGTAGCTCTCACTCAGGCATCTACATGGTTGTGTGAATGTGTGCGCATGTCCCAACGCCAGCGAGGCATTTGACCCACTTACTGGCCACTGAAAGCCTGGATCAACAAGTGGATGTTCACCCATGGCGAGGAGGATAAATGTGTGTCCGTCTGCATTTCTGTATGTAAATAATGTAACATTAATACATTTATAAAAATGTTGACGTGTGATTTGTCTGTGTGTTCATGCATGTGCAGTCATGCAGAAAATGTTTGCACGAGGTGATGAATGCATGGACAAAACCTTTCTAGATAATTAAAGGATCGTTGTTATTATACGACGCAATCTGCACCAACCAGAGTTGCTGTGTGGGAATCAGCCTCCCCTTCCATAAACTTTGATCTGCCTCTGGAGCTGGAGCTGGAAGAGTCTATTATTTGTTTTGATTTTGCACGGACAGCAGAAAAGAAGCTGGTAAAAAATCTTGTTACTTATATAAGATCCCCTCTGAGTTTAAATCCAATACAGTACATTCATATCAAACTGACATGTGCAGTATTTTCCTTCAGTGCACTGCACTGTAATTATCCTTTTTCCTTGCAGCGCTGCCTTACTGCAGTGCAAACCCACAAAACACTCAGCTGGTAACCTCAACAAGCACAATCTAGCTTTGCAAATGTCATCAGAATAACACTACTCCAGTGGTGCAGTATAGAGATGAAGCGTGGATCTGTGCGCTACGTGCATGACGGGAGATCTTAGCTGATGCCATGACACACACATACAGTAGGTGGTGGCCACTGCGACACACTGGATGAATGAGATGAGATATCAACATGCCGCTCACCTGCTGCAGAGCTGGAGATAATCACAGAGAGGGATGCAAGCAGTCCTTCAGGCAGATGTTTTCAGATGAAGCTCCTCGCACACATTCCTGTCATCAACTGCAAGCCAAGTGAGGGGTTGTAATTAGAGTGTGTATCGGGGAGCGTGTCTGTATAAAAGCAGCAGCTCTCTCTGCTGCATGTCAGTGTAGGAGTGTGACTGGTGGAGTGTTTGTTTTTCTCCGGCGGTGTCTGGTCAGAGCAGCATCGCTGAGGATGTGGAGTGGTGAGACTGAGAGAGAGAAAGGGAAGGATGAGTGAGAGCAGAATAATCCAGCACTATTCTGCCTGCAGTGATCAGTTTCCATACTCCCGCTCGCTCACGTCACATCCCTCCATCCCTCCCCTCAGCTGCTCTGGTGCTCATCTTCCCCTCCCATCCCTGAAAAGCTAGGTCCTACGCTCTCTAGCTTTCACACCGTTTCATCTCTCACATCCTCTTTCTTTCAAGACGTCGCCACTCCAGTCACCATGATTCAGTGCGCCACATCAGCATCAACACAGGACAGAGGGTGATGCAGCCTCCTGTCCGACATTCTCTTTGGAAAACTTCAGAAGAAGTAGAAAGATGATATACAAGGTGGGGGTTGATGCGAGAAAGAAAAAATAAATAATGGGGTAAATAAAGGGAAAAACAAGGGTGGGGATTAACACTGAGAGCCATTTTGTGCTGTTGTTTGAAATTGTGACCATTTTTTTGTACAACAAACACACAACCAAGACCAAAAGTAGTGTGCAGAAGCTGTAACACTGTTTTAGACAACACAGAGAGTCAGGCGTTGCAGTCCAGGCCAAAGAACATGCTAATGCAAGCTACCACTAACTGCAACTAGCTAGCACTAGACACCGTTATTTTTAAGTTCCTTTTGGTAAGTACATTTTTAATTAAAATAATACTTCCCAAATATCCAAACTCAAACCTGTGCACTACATTTGCCAACATTCAGTCACAAGCTCGAAAGATGAAGGAACATGCTCATGCTAACTACAACTAGTGGTTAGCATTAGCATGCAGTCCCTTTAGCTTCCAGTGCTACAGTGAGAAACCTTGGAGTAATATTTGACCCTGACCTGTCCTTTGGCCCACATATTAAGCAGGTTACTAAAACAGCCTTCTTTCATTTACGTAATATAGCCAAAATTAGGGACATTCTGTCTCAGAGTGATGCAGAAAAACTGGTTCACGCTTTTGTTACTTCGAGACTACATTACTGTAAGTCTCTATTACTGGGCTGTCCTAAATATGCCCTGAAAACCCTTCAGCTGATCCAGAATTCTGCAGCCAGAGTCCTGACCAGAACCAGCAGGAGAGATCATATTTCTCCAGCTTTAGCCTCTCTTCATTGGCTGCCTGTTGAATCTAGTATAGAATTTAAAATCCTTCTCCTTACATATAAAGCCCTCCACAACCAGGCACCACTATATATCAAAGACCTCATTGTTCCTTATATACCAAGCAGAGTACTTCGTTCGCAGACTGCAGGCTTACTTGTGGTTCCTAGAGTCTCAAAGAGCCGAGCAGGAGGCAGAGCCTTTGGTTATCAGGCCCCTCTCTTATGGAATAAGCTCCCAGTTAGTGTTAGGGAAGCAGACACCCTCCCCACCTTTAAGACTAGGCTGAAGACTTATCTTTTTGATAAGTCCTATAGCTAGGGATGGTTAGCATCCCTTAGTTATGCTGCTATAGGTTCAAACTGCTGAGGGACATTTCCCGATACACTGAGCTTCTTTATTTTTCTCTTTATCTCTTTCTTTTACCCCCCCCCCCATAACAGTGTTGCATCATTAACATGTATGTCTCCTGTCTCAGCAGGTCTCCCTGGCCGGAAGTAGCGGTTCCTGTTGTCTGTTGTCTTTCTGTCCTCTTCCCCCCACACAGCAGAGACAGATGGCTGCCTGTCCTTGAGCCGGGTTCTGCCAGAGGTTTCCTTCCTGTTAAAAGGGAGTTTTTTCCTTCCCACTGTCGCCAGTGTGCTTGCTCAGGATGGGAGATTGAGTTGGACTCAACTCAATCTGTTGGTTTCCTTATATAGGCTATTATGAATTGCCCTTCATTATGTTTTCCCCTCTGTCTGTAAAGCGTCTTGAGATGGCATTGCCGTGATTTGACGCTATATAAAGTTGAATTGAATTGAATTGAATTGATTCTTTTCCCATCAAAATCATTTTCCCAGACATATTAACTATGAAGAGATTTGTCTTTTTTTCTGATTAAGCTGCTGAAACTTCAGCCTTACTAAAAAACATGCTTTAGATATGATGGCTTTTAGCTACTTTTAAAGCTACAACAGGGAAACTTGTACTAAAAACAATGTTACACACAATTATAAAACAATCACGCTTTTCAGCCTCAGGGAGTCTCTGTGCCGATGTGCTGAAGAGTATGGCCTAGATTATTTAATTTTGGAGTAACAATGCAGTTTTTATTCGAGCCGAGTAAGATTGGACCAGCTCCTTACCATCACAAGGATAGCGGAGTTTACCTTGCAGTAAATCCAACTAGTTTATATCAGTTCAGGGGAGAAGAACTGAGATTATTTCTTTTACGGTGGCAGGAGAGACAAACTTTGCAACAAATAGTTTTTCTGTACAACTAGAGACTGGTCATATTGCTGAATCAGATTGTTTCTTTTTTTTCCTTTAATAATCTGTGCATCAACATGCACACAAATCAGATTTCTGTTTCCACATTTTTGAACACTTTCTCTGAATTCATATTTTTGTATTTTTGTGCGTGCACATTACCCTGAATTATATGCCCTTTTACATACACCAATAGGTTATCTGTCTAATCCAGCAACAAGTCACAGATGATTTCAATTTACATTAAACTTGTTAAAAATACAGCAGTAAACTATTTTATGAAGAGTGAGTTTAAGACTTTTCCAGTGAAAACATTTCTAAAGAACCTATTTAGGAAACAAAAGTTGGATAAATTCTGCTGAATGAGTCCCGTTTACTGCAGGATTTTAAGGTTTAATAAGCTGCCAGTGGTTGACTGTGTTTTATGACAGTTTGTCTCCATCATGAAACAAATTGAAACAATGTGATAATCAGTTCAGACCTGACTGTAGCATTACACAAAAGCACTCTCGCTTCCAATCCAAAATGCAGGCAGGAAGCAAATTTCTGCCCGAAACCTGGTCGAACTTCTGTTCAAGTCCTAAACCTTTTGATTACTCACATCTTCAGACCACAGTTTCCTTTTCCCAGCAGTAAATGTTTCATATAAACTGGCAACGTAGAGTCTTTTACTCTACCTTTATCCACCGGCTATAAACACTTCATTTGCTTCCATTAAATTAGATTGAAATGTTTTTGATGCATTAAACGTGAAATGATTTGGAGACTTGAATAATTCCCATATTAGCAACTCTGCAACAGCCAGATTCATAACAGTATTCAGTGTAAGTATGTTTCCAGATCACAAGAAAACCTTTCCGCAGGATTTCTAAGCAATACTCAATAACAGTTTCTCTCCTGTTCTCTGTTATTTTTTTAGAAAAGGCTATAAGAAGAAAAAGACTTGTACTATGAGCATTTTATATCCAGCGACAGACCTAATATCTCCAACTGTCTTGCCTGCCAACCTTTATAACCTTTACATCGCTCACATTTCCTATGTTGCCTCCCATCCACCGGAAGAAACGTTTAAAGTGACCAACAAGCTTCTTCATGATCCCTGAACAATGACTCAGATATGAGCAGCGTGTTGGGAAAGAAAGCTGACCAGCTTACCAATATAGTTTGTGTTTTAGTGCTGCCTCCAGGCTGTCTGTGTAGGTCATGAGGATATTTACGTTTGTGCCAGAGAGGCAGCTGAAGTATTGACATGTCCTTCACATGTGACTGGCAGAAGGGAACTGCAGGGCATTTGCTTTTCAGATTGTCCTTTCGCTTTACTGTGCGTTTGACATTTATCTGCGACAGAACATTTACGCCCAGATAAGTCAAATGAATTTGACAAAATTTGTTCAAACTGTGGATCACATAAATATTGAAGTATTGTTGCTTTAATTATTTTAATATTTCCTGCACACAACTTGACAAATCTAAGTCAGCGATCACTCATTTTCTGTCATATTTGTACCATTAGCCTATGATGCATTTCATTGGTAACATGTAAGATCTCGGTCTATATTATCAGGTGTAATATCTGTATTTTTGTGAAAACAAGAGCGAAAGACACAGTTCATTGTGTTGAACCTTATTAAAGGTCAAAACAACAAAAGGTGCTATACGAGGGTGGACCCTTCAGCTAGATTTATACTCACGTGGCATCTGTGTAAGCTTGAATATGGCGTCACCATGGAGGCTGGACACACACCTCTTCCATATCTGACTTGTATCCCTGCTTGCAGCACAGTTACTTGGAAGTACTCCATTGTGATTGGTTGGTTTGTGATGACATGTTTGGAGTTTGTGTGGTAAACAGCGAGGAGAAACTGCAACATGATGCCATAACCTTACGCTCGAGCACGAGAGCCAAGGCCGGCAGGTGCCCCAGGCGAAGAGGAGTTTTACCACCCTCCCCACGCAGCAAAATGCTTGTCAAAACTAAAGCTACATAACTCAGTTGCACACGTTTTGGAACTAAAGTACAAAAATTCTTGTCTCTTTAACAAAAAAATCAAAGTCACATTTAAACACTATCCTTTGTTTACCTGATTGGGTTTAATCTATAGGGGTGAATTGGTTAATTTATATTCTTTGCATAAACAAACTACAACAAAAATGATAAATAGAACAAAATAAATAACACTTCTGAGTTCAGCACAAAAAGTTCAGGGCAAGCAATGATACAAGTGCAACAAAATAAACACTGCAATCAGTTTTTCAATTCAATTCAGCTTTATTTGTGTAGCGCCACTTCACAACAATGTTGTCACAGGACACTTTACATACACACCATTTCAAGACAATTTATACATAGCCTATAATAGAAACCAACTGATTGCATTGAGTCATGACTTCAATCAATCCCCCATCCTGAGCATGCACAAGGCGACAGTGGGAAGGAAAAAACTCCTCTTTAACAGGAAGAAAACCTCCGGTAGAACCCGGCTCAGGGAGGGCAGCCGTCTGCCTCGACTGGTTGGGGTGGAGAGGACAGGAAAGACAGAACAACATGTACAACTGCACTTATTCAGGAAGACCTGCGGAAAAAAGGAGAAACTATAAGAGCATAACCTGAACAGTTGGGTCCCATACAATCAGCACTCTAAGAAGCTAAAATAGTGACAAAACAAAATAAATAACACTTTCAAGTTTAGTAAAAAAGTCCTGGATAAAAAAAGAGCACAAGTGCAAATCACAAAAAACACAATGTAATAGTACAGTCTCTCTGTACACAATCATCTTCATGACATATTATTATTTAATAATTGGTACATAAATACGTCATTAAAGTAAAAGTGCTGCAGCAAGTCAGTATTTGTCATTTAATATTTAATTTGTGCATGATGTGTTATTAAAAATTAAATTGATAGCGATAATTTCTGATATTGCATTGTAGCGTATTATCATTATCATTAACCTGGGATCCAATGTCTGAGCGACAGTGGGTGTTTTAATTATTAATTCGCTGTGTCCTTAGACAAGCGGACGATCTCGGGGCACCACCCAGCCCTAAATTTGTTGTACGGTCAGGCAGGGAATACCGTAATATGACAATGATATTTGTCTAATAACAGATAACCATCAGTCTCAAAATATGCTTACTGTAAGTTCTCGTCAGAGGGAACAAATCACTTCCTTAAAGATCGATCACGCTACCACGACTTCTTAAAATATAACACACTTTATTAAAAACCACACCGGTTAAAATATCAGGCACAAATGAAATGAATAATGTAAACCAGAAACAGCGTCAGCAAGCATCAAATACTGAATTAGCCAAGAGAGAGAGAGAGAGAGAGAGAGAGAGAGAGAGAGAGAGAGCGCATGGAAGCTCAAGCCGAGCCAGCAACCAAAATGTAAAATAAAACTATTAAAGGTAAAGTTATGTAAGCAGCTTACATAACTTACACAACTAGGAAGGTTGGAAAGATGGCAAGTCTAATGAAGTTAACTAAATATGTCATGGTAGACTTTTAGGCGGATACCGGGGGAATGGATTTAAAAAGGGGCAGCTTCTGCTAAGACACCAGCTGGATCGGAGACAGTGGAATAATGGGTCGGCCTTACTTCAGCCCCTTGGTGGTCGAGAACCCGAACCTTGGGTCCAGTGGGCAAGGATTCAGTGGTCGTCCTGATACTTCAGGAGCTTGCCTGGAACTGCCTGGTTTGACGTCTGAAGCTGGACCCAACTCCGATTAGAATCCACGGGTCGCAGGTGCCGGCAAAGTCCTGGGATCAGCTGGAGCAGTAATGTTCGGGTCGTCCGTACGTTACTGGTCACAGTCTTTGTGGGCCGGGAGAGCGATTTCGATGGCGTGTCAGAAGCAAAAATTGTTCAGCCAGAATTGGATGAGTTTTCTGGTGTTAAGCAGGAGCGAACTTACTTCATAAAAACGAACATGACGCCAGACGGACAAAAACACGACTAAAGCAAACATCAAACGAAGAGAAAAGAAAAAAAGAACGAGAAAAAAACGAGACGAAAAAACAAGAGCAAGAAAAAAAAAGAGAAGAGCGGAAAAAACAAGAGGAGGAAAAACAAAACAAGAGAGCTAGTTCCGGGAAGACCCGCAGTTAAATTTGCCGGCGCTCCGGGGCGGACTTTAGATTATCCAATCAGAGCGCAGAGGTCAGGACATGGGGTCTGAAGGTTTGGTCAAAATACTAAGTTCTTGGGGAATTAAACTTAACATTTTTCCAACCTCAAAACATGTCTATAAAATCCATTTGTAGATGAGAAGAAGTATGAATGATTCTTATAAACATGAACCTTAAAACAGTTTTGCTGCTGTCAAAAGGGGAAAAGGTTTGTTAACAGGTACAAGACATTTCAAATCATTTCCACACAAGTTCTTACTTTGAGTCAGAGTCGTTAATAACAACAGCATATAATTTTAATCACGGTGTATTTAATCAGCCTGAAATGCATATCTCAACCTGTTCGAGGGTGTCTGCTAGATGGTGCCATTGCTCCACCCAAGGAATCACAGAAATTAACTAACTTGCTATCTTCTGTGGATTTCACATCTGAAAAACGGTTAAAGTCTTGGATTAATTTAGAAAGGAAGAAGAGTCCATTTATCCAGGTGTGCTGAGGATACATCCAGTATTTTATACAGTTTAGAACTCAGAGCTTAAAGGTTCTGCTCTGGAATTTGGTCTTTGTGTGCTGTGGATACAAAGGGACCTCCTGGGGTGACGGACAACAGGCTCTTACCAGGGTTCAACTTCAAAAGGGTGCCACAGTCTGTCTGTGTAGAAATTTCCTACCAGGAACAAGATAAAACCAGCAGGGTTCCTGGTTTAAAGTGGAGGTCTGTCTACCCAGATTAAGATGGATCTGATTTTTAGGGCTTTCATTGAGCTCTGTTTTGGAGATGTGTGGATGGACCTCCTCAGATAAGAACTTCCTGAGTTCTTATCTGATTCGGGGCTTAACTCGGCCTTGGAAGGTTGCTACAGCATTTTAATGTCGATACTAGCCGATAATATCGGTATGCTGATAATATTGGACATCTCCAGTTTCCCATAATGCAGAACAAAACCAGATTACAAAAGTAAAGGATATCATGTGGGCTCTACTGTGTTTCTGTCTACAAAAAGAAAATTATTTTAGATTTTGGTGACAAGAACGAAAACGCACACCTGGTTTATGTATTAAAAGATATCTAACAATAGTATAAAACAACATTCACCAATGATTATTAATATTTGATTGATATTAGGAATTAATTAGAAAATAACACAGATCAAGTTCATGGAGCAAATAAAAACCACAAAGGCATGAAAATCATACAAATGCTGCTGTTTCTGTTGAACAGCTGCACAAGCAGATGCTTATTGTTGTACAAAAGATGCCACTAAGAAAAAAGATGGATGCCAGATGTGCCTGTTAAACGTGCACCATGAGGCCTGTGATATCATTACATATGTGGGTCAGACACAGTGGAGGCATGTTGCATTCGCTTCTCCGGCCTCACATAACTAAAGCAGAGATCAATGAAAACTTAATGTTTTTGCTTCCATAAATAGAGTGATTCATGCAGCCATTCATGTGTTGCTTAGTTTTTATAGATGTTCATTCTGGAGGGCAGAAATAATCTCATTAAAACCAATCTATTAAAGGGATGGGTTTACTTCTTGCGCAGGCACTGCTCAACTGAAGAAGCAAAAATGTAGAGAAAGTTGATGCTTCTCTGTTAAAGACTGTCCCTGATAAATAAGAAAGGAATAAAAATAAATTGTATGATTTGAAGCCCAATGCAGCAGACAATGACAGTTTGGGAAAAAGGTGTAATTGTATTGATGTAACTGCTTTGCAGGATTATGTCACAGTGAAAGGAAATTAACATTAATTGCAACCAAAATGAGAAACAAGCAGCAGTTTCCCACAGGGGACATGATTTTTTATCACCACTAGACAGTTTTATCACACCAAGGGAATTAATCCAAACCTAATTAAGTTAAGCTAGTTATCTGTGACCATTGTCCTGGTTATGTTCCATGTGTTCCCTAAATAAATAAATAAATTATAAATAAATTTTTTTTTTATTTTTTATATTTCTTTATTTATTCCAGTATAGTTTAGTTTATTTAGGATCCTTATTAGCTGTAGCAAGCTACAGCTATTCTTCCTGGGGTCCGGCACAATTATCCCATCAAAAATAAAAACATGGAAAAGCTACACAGCACATCAGCACTTCTGTTCAATCATGGAATACAAGCTATTTACATACTCAAATCCATCTCTTTACATCCATTTTTACATACTAAATACACGCATGTCATGTCCATTCATGTTATATCCAGTACTTTACCATAATACATCGTATTCTATCATATAAACAGTTTACTGTAATACACACCCTATTCATGCACAAAATAAGGTTACTCATAATTGAAATCAACCTATATATCTGATTATCTATAATACAAATCTTCTAATACACCTCTATCCACATTATCAATTAGTTTACTCCATTACACATAGATTTGTATTTATCATACTTTTATCACCAAACCCTTATAATTATGATTTATATAGATACCTGTACTTCTGACAAATAGTCTTTTAATAAATATTTAAAGTTTTTTTAGATCAGTGATTAATTTAATGTCTTTTGGTAGTGAATTTCATATTTTCATGCCTCTATACAGACCAGTTCTTTTTATGGCATCTGATTTTGCTTTACGCAAGCTAAAGTGTCCATCTTTTGCATGTCTGGTGATATATTTGTGATTTCTAGCACTAAAAGAAATGTTATTAAATAAAATAACAGGTAGTTTTAATACAGATATATTTCTAATTACAGCTGTCAATGAGTATAAGAGTCTTTGACCAACAACCAGTTAAGTTTCTTATGCATTGTGATGATATTTGTCCTGAAATCACACTTCAGTAC
The DNA here is from genome assembly GCF_933228915.1 of Telmatherina bonti. NCBI lineage: Eukaryota > Metazoa > Chordata > Actinopteri > Atheriniformes > Telmatherinidae > Telmatherina > Telmatherina bonti. Next base: position 10,922,885 of record NC_136623.1, read on the forward strand.
CGTTCAGGCAGCTCTATTTTGTACATGTTGTAGTCTGTCTTTTTTTTTTTTTTTTGTCTTGTCCAGCATTTAGGCAAGCAGAATGATGGTCTGGATGCTGTGTTCTGCTGAGCAAATTTTCTCTGCCATGTTGTAGTCTGTCTAACACATCCCTTGTGGCATTCGACCAGACGACTTGACAGTAATCAGTTTCCCCTCAAAGACATCCAAAGGTGTCAAACTTCATAGATCAATACAACTTTAGTCAACAAAATCAGACTCCACCGACACAAAGATGCAATTATTAATATTATTAAATCAAAATGCTTCAATTTAAAGCCAAACTGCATCAGCCTGTAGTTTCCCAAAGCCCTGCTGTCACTTACACACACCAGCAACACGAAAACCAAAGTTGCATCGCGCGTCTTCAACAAGGTTTTATGAAGGTCGGCAGGTAACTCTTTAAATTAGTTGTGGCGGGGCCGCTCCCTGCAGGCATTTGGTTCCAACTCTGAGTTTTCCAATGATGAAAAGTTAATGTGAGGGTGGTGAATTTTCTTCTGCTCCGAACTGGGTGGTTAATTGCTACTCTTGCTACCCAGGAGAGAACCTCTAAGTAGAACTGCAAATGTAAAAGCTCTAAAAGTGATGGAGATGGCTTCAGTTCCTGTTCAAATGTGAGCACTTATTCGCAACATGTCAGGTCTTATTCCTTCAAAGCGCAGCCAGTACACCATGAAAAAGCTGCTTGTCGAACAACATTGTGTATTTTTCATATCTGCATGTTCCTGCAGTGGATACGCACCGTTCATGCTGACGGCAGAATTTCCCACAGTCTGAACCCTCCGCAGAGAGCAGATGGGTGGAACAATAAACATGCCTTCCTACAAATCTACTTTACAACTTGGTCAGATCACTAGCACCACCAGCGTGTCACCCCACCCAGCTGTCCTGAGCACATACATCAATTCTACCCCACTTTTGCTCCTCCGTGTTATAAATAGAAGCCTGAGAGTGTGGAGTCTGGTGCTGAACAGCACGGATCATAATGAGACCATTATGTAAGGCTTTCTGCAGAGCATCCACACATCCTGACCCTACAGACATCTCGCCCTGAGGGGCTAAGGCCAAATTGATGCTGGGTTGCTTTTAAAGAAAAACAGCTCAGGCTTCCTCCCTGAATAAATGTCACCAGTTAGAAACCAGTGAGCATCAACACAATAGAGGTAATGCACAAACCCTTCCGGATGCATTCAGCCACCATCTGCAGTAAATATCTGCAAGATTTTATCCCTTTACCCTGTAATTTTAACTGATTTGATCAATATGCCAATATGTATCAAGCCAGTATTGACAGATATGAATATTAATACATGTAATGATCTATGAACCATTAAAAACAGCCTTACATTTCTTTTACATGCAATATTTTACTTTCACAGACATGTATACTAATGCTTCTCTTCAGTTTTAATCTTAACTTTTTATTTAATTTGTATTCATATAGTTTATAAAATGGCCCTGCGATGGACTGGTGACTGGACTGGGAGGACTCTGCTTCTTGCCCAGTCACTGCTGGGATAAACTCCAGCTTCCCACAACCCTGAATTGAAACGGTTGTGAAAATAAATAGATGGATGGATTCTATAAAATTATTTATGAAATATGGTTTCATATTTCTAATATAAATATTTGACGATATAAATATGAAAAATAGCTGCATAATTTTCCATGTCCTGTTTTATCACTGAGGGAAACTGTTTATTTTATGTATGCAGAGATATATACGGAAGCCAAGAGCAGTCATGGTTGCATGCTGTTTTGTTTTGTTTTTTTTACAACCGTTATCTCGGGATCATGAGATAATTATCTGTGTGCTGGTGCTATGCTCGTGTGCGGACCTATTTATCTCTTTTTGTCATCAAACTTGCCTTGGGATCCGGCACCTAGTTTTATCTTAATGAGGACGTGTGTGATATAAACGTTTTTCTACAAAACGCTCTTCGTTATCTCGGGATAATGAGAAAATGAAGTCGTTATCTCGATTTAACCGCTGAATTTTTGACGTTGAAATAAAATGTTACATTTTCAGATCACTGCTTATACGATATTAACGTCGTATATCAACCATCTAATCTGGGTAAATTTATTTGTGAGCAACTTAACATTAAAGCACAAACTGCATGAAAAGTTCATCTTCATTCACATTTTTACTCAGAAATCTCAGTTCAAGTTGCTTTCTGAGAGAACTGTCAAAGGTCAAAGAAGACAAAGACATATTTGTGTTCTTTGTATACAAACAAAAATGTGCATTGGTGCAACGTCCCGAAGAGATTTGACAGATTCTTCTCTGATCTGTGGAAAAGTTTAAGTGCAGCCAGATATTCTGATCAGCTGAATTCTTTTAAATCATTTCATGAGTCTTATCATTTTAAGCTCCTTTTAATGCACCTTGTAATGCTGCCATCTTTGTGTTTAACTATGTTTCTTTGCATCAGTCTGTTTGCATCTGGTTGCAAACTTTGAGGTACCTTTGTTTGAAAAGTGATGTATAAATAAAATTGGATTTGATCTAGTTCTGGTTCTGCAAATTTAACTAACTTTGTGAGATTTTTATCATTTAATAATTGAGTAAAAGAGCAAAGATTCAAATGAGTTTTTTCTTTTTAAAACTTAAAATCTGCAATATTGAACCCCTTATTGATCCTGGACATATTTGGAAAAAAAACAAAAAAAAAACAAAAAAAAAAAACCAAAGTAAAGAAATCTAGTTTATCTGGTGTGATGAAGAGAAATCAAATATAAACAGCTAAAAACTAAATATTTAACACACTTTTGAACCAAAACAACAAATAAACCATGACTGACTGCAGGGAGCTGGTTCACGCAGCAACTCAAGCTGCTCTTCTGCTTTCCATGTGATCCCCGCCCCCCCCATCCCGCTGATGCTCCACAACATGATGAACTGCCTGTTCTTCATGCAACTCTCACTGCTGCTGCTCAAACACTCCCTGCTTACCTTTTTTTTTTTTTTTTTTTGTATTGTCCAGCATTTAGGCAAGCAGAATGATGGTCTGGATGCTGTGTTCTGCTGAGCAAATTTTCTCTGCCAAGGGAAGCTTTATAGATATAATGATCCCCTTGACTTTCTGAATTTTTATTTTATTTCTATATTTATTTTGTATTATTGTTTGAATTGTAGAGTTTGTACTGCTGGACCAGAGAGGACAGACGAAAGACAGAAAGAGAAAGGAGAAAAAACACCTCATAAGAAAAGTTAAAGAGATAAAGGGAGAGAAAAGGGAGAGAAAAAAAAACCTAAAAAATAACCCAAAAACAAAAAGAAAGAAAACAACCTACAGATGTATACATACACACATACATACATACACACACATACATATACACACACGTATACACACATAATATATATATATATATATATACACATATATGTACATATGTACACATATACATATACACATACATACATATACACACACACCTCTATGCACACACATACACACACATACATACGTACAAACATATACGCACTTGCCAGTATTAACACATATACATACACATACAAGCCAACTTTAGATCATAGTAACTAAACTATGAATCTAAAAAGTTAAATATAAATGAGAAACAAACAGAAATGAGAAAACTAGCTGCTGTTAGTGAATAAAACTGCGTGACGACTCGGTGACTGTGTCACATGCAGAACATGCAGAGTGGAACGTGTTCCGGAAAAGGTGATCATGCCAGTGTGACCCCTCCCACACAAAGGCAAGAGGCACGCCAGGAGTACCCCCGAGACCAGGGCCATCGGCAGCCATCCCCAGGCGCAGACCCCAACCGCCCCACCCCGGAGCCAGCCATGCACCGACCCAGGAGGAGGCAGAGGGGGGTCCCAGCCAGAGTCCCCCGCAGTCAGGGGGAACAGGCCCCAGCAGGCCCGGACCAGCGAGGACTGAGGGCAGACAGAGCGCGGGCCCCACGGCCCCAAGAGCCCGGAAGCAACCCCCCACCCCCGCAGGCAGAGGGCCCAGCCCACACCGACGGAGGGCCGGGATCCCCAGACCGCCACCGAGCGGCAGCCAGGCCGCACCCCAGCGCACCAGCAGCGCTCCCCAAGCACCAAGACCCTCCACGCACCCACGCACGCACGCACACACACACACACGTGCACACACACCCACACGTGCACACACACACACACACACGCATCTACACTTCCTCCTTAAACACACCCTATCCACCCATTCTCTTTCACACGCTCAAACTCACACTCTCCTACCCCCGTTCTTTATACACACACACCCCCTCACACACACATCCCTGCTCCCTCTATAATCACCCATTCTTCCATACACGCATACCCCACTCTACACCCCCCCCTTCTACCCTAACATTCATTCACCACTTCATCCATTGGCTCATGCACGCCCTCACCTTTCTTTCCCAACGTGTCCCCTGTGAGATACCCCCGGGGGAGCAGGGGATAGGAGGGCCCCGATCAGGGCCCCACAACCACCCCCCACCCCTGTCAACGCCCCCCCACCACATCACACATGCAGCCGATCCAGCACCACCCAGGGCCAGCAGCAGTCCCACCCCTGCCAGGCCAGCCCAGACCCAGGCCCCCTGAACAGCACCACACCCCCGCCCAAACTCCTCCGGCACAGCCCCAGAAATAGGGGCGTGGCAGGACCCCATTGTCACCCCCTCCCTCCCAGCTTATGAATGACTGTGAAGTGTGTGTTGTTTGCAATTAAAATTGGGAAGAAGTAACCACATCATGTTGGGAGCGGGACCACCAAAGCAGCCCCGCCCACCGCACACTGCATGGCCCGCCCCCCAAAATATGTCCATGTGTTGTCAGTGTGTGTTTTTTGTGTTATGTTGACTAAGTGTAATTAAAACTGGGAGGTGAACCGATGCTGGGTGCAGCGATCGAGACCACCTTGATGGCCTCTCTCACCATCCAGATCAACGTGTCCAGGACAGGCCAAGGGCAGCTGCCCCAACAACCAGGGCCCTCAGCAACACCAACAAAGGAGCCGCCACCGGCCCCAGACGGCACCAACGAACCACATGCAAAAGTGGGGGGGGGGGGGGGCAAGGAAGAGGAGGGGTGGGAGAAGGAGAGACAGACCAAGGGCCCACCGCCCCCACACCCCTAGGAGACGCCCCCCCCCCAGAGACACGTTGCATTCCCTTCTCCTTTACACACCAACACATTCACACACCCTCACCATCAGCCTGGTATACACACACATCTACACACAGACACACCTACAGACCCACACATACATCTATACACATACACACCCATTCTAACAGATACACGGCCAAAAGATTAGTCCACCTCCAAAACCCTACATCCCACTCACCTCCCTGCCCATCACAAAACACCCCTTCTCATTCTACCTACCCTAGAACAAACCACCACAACTCCCCACTTCTCTCACTGAAGTCCTACCCCCTTCATAATCATGACCCTTCACCCCCCTATACACCTACATACACATGCACCCCCCCACTCCCCCCTACACACGGGCCACTACCCTCCATACACATGCATCTCAATACTTCTCTATATACACACCCATATCTCCCATGCATTTAACACCAGATTATCCACACACAAGCCCTTACCCCTTCCCACACACACACACACACACACACTCCCTCATCCACACCCCCAACCCCCCCACACAATCATGTACTATCACACTCCCCCAAACCTCCACCCCCACACCTACATGCCCTAACACACTCCCCCTTACACACAACCCTACCCCCCACAAACTCATGCTCCACTACACTCCCCATAAACCCCCCCACATATAAACCACCACACACTTCCTACACCCCACACACTCATGTACTATCACAGTCCCCTAAACCTCCACCCCAACACCCCTCACACACTCCCGCATACACACACCCCTCACCCCCTATACCTTCATGTACCACTACAATCCTCTATACACACCCCGCATATACACCACCGCACTCCCTCATACGTACCCCACCTACACCCCACACACTCATGTACTTTCGGACTCCCCTAAACCCCCACCCCTACACCCCCACACATACATACCTCAACACACTCCCACATACACGCACCCCTACCCCCCATACATTCATGTACCACTACACTCCTCCATTCACACCCCATATATACACAGGCACCCCCCCATCCTCAACTATCTTGGGCCCGGGTCCCTCTGCCAGGCACCAGGGCACGGACCCGTCCCCACTGCAGCGGCAGGTCCAGGTCAGCCCAACCCCCCCACGGCAGGGCCGACCCCCCATCCCCGAGAAGCAGGGGACAGCCCCGGGCACCGGAGCCCAGGACCCGCACCCCGCCCACCCCACAGCGGCACGGCCACCCGTCACGGAGCCAATACCCGCCGATCCAGCCCCCGCCAGCGACCTCGCCCCACCGCCAAAAGGCAACTCCAACCATTGATCAACCCAAGGCCTCCCGCCAGGTCTGGAAACCTAGCCCCCCCAGTAATGAAGCAGCCAAGATCCCCGTCCAGGGGTCCACCCCAGACCCATAGCCACCTGAGCCACCCAGCCAGTCCCCAGCCCCGAGCGGGATGAGGTCACACTCTCCCCCCTACACTAAGTGATGGAGCTGATCACAGGAGACCAGAGAGAGTGAAATTCAACTGACTGATCCTTTGAGGAGGCAGACATCATTTCCATGCTGATGTAATCTAATAACAGATTTCTAAACTGCTGGATACACAGATTCTGTTTGCTTTTCCAGTTCACAAGGATAGTTTTCTTTGCAATGCACAGGCTGCTGAGGATTGGTTTTGCTAAATTAAACCCTATGTTATTTTCACCTAAGTGACTCAATAGGCACAATTTGGGGTTTGCAGGGATATTACATTTAAACCAGTCTGACAGATCTTTACATACCTGGAGCCAGAATCTCTGGACAGGTGGACAAGACCATAAGGCATGGTAGTAGCTGTCAATCATGTTGTCAGTACAGTGTGAACAGATATGTGAGTGTAACAGACCCATCTTGAACATCCTGTGTCCCGTATAATGAGTTCTGTGTAGAATTTTGAATTCTATTAATTGCATGTTTGAATTCTTAGTCATTTTGAATGTGTTTGAGCAGATTTGTGACCATTCATTTTGATTGAAGTTGCTGGATAAGTCTGCTTCCCATTTAGAAGTTGGGAGAGAGATGGAATCTTCTAGCTTCAATAGTAATCTGTATATTTTGGATAGTAGCTTCAGGGCCTTAAGATTTAGGAATTCTGCAACCCTTATAGGTAACTGTAAGTTTAGTTGATCAGTGGTGTATTTCTTACTTATAATAGATTTAAGTTGGTGGTATTCTAAGAATTTGGTGCTGCTGAATTCATACCGTGAAGAAATTTCATCAAATGGCAGAAAGTTTCCATTTTCTACTATATGTTCTAACTGCTTTACTCCTTTATTCTTCCACCGAGGGAAGTTTATCATCTTTTTGTTTTGCAGGAAGTCAGGATTGTTCCAGATGGGTGTGAGCTTACATGGAATAAGCGCAGACTTAGTTACTTTCAGGAATTCCCACCAAGCCGTTAAACTGGAGCTGATGTTAATGCTTTTAAAACACTTATATGACTTGACAGTTGAGCTGATGAATGGTAAATCAGAGATGACTAAATCCTCACACAATGCTTGCTCAACATCCAGCCATGGCTCATCCAAAGAACTTGGATTAAGCCACTTGGAGATGTATTGCAGCCTATTACATAAGAAATCTGTCTTTGGTCTGTTGTAAAGTTTTTAGACTAATGCGGGATGGCTTGTTTTTCCAGAGAAATCTGGATATGTGGGAGTCTAGTGATTTAAACCAAGTGGAGGATGGTCTGATGGGAACCACTGAGAAAAGGTAATTAAGTTTTGGTAAAACCATCATTTTAACAGTGGAAACCCTCCCCATAAGTGATATGGGCAGGCGGTTCCACCTTGAGAGGTCATCCTCTACTGTTTTTGCTTACCTTTTCTAACTCGACCACCTCAGCATTTTCCTCTGACATGAAACAGAGTAAATGTGATCATGATGGCTTCAGAGTCTCGTGCCAACTTCCATCAGACTCATTGATTTGTGAAATAACTTCATGTTTCCTTCGCTGCCGTTTGAAGGAGCTTTCACTCGATTTTGTCCTCCCAGATGTCACTTAGTCAGTGAGATGTTTATAATTACTTGAACATGTGAGCATCAAATATATTCTGAACAAAAAATCCAACTGTTCTGCTTCCCATCTCTGTATCTGTTGTCATGACAACAGATACAGAGATGGGAATTTTTCTCCGTCACTCTAAAGTTGCCCAAACTGCATCTTATTTTTTTCCCTTCTGTTTCTTGCTTGATGTCTTTTGCGCCCATCATCCACAGCATCACGTTGTTCCAGCAGCACATAAAAGCAGATCTAACAGTAATAGTCTGTACTCGTGTCTGTCAGGTGAATCACACCAGCGCAGATTTGTGAATATAATCGAGTGTGTAGCAGGATTCCTATGTTTCCATGCAGAGCATGGAAGTACGCAGTATTACCAGAGGATGAGTCACTGGAACATTCTGTGATTCTGAGAGGAAAACCATCTTATTTGTTCACTTTTCCCATCTGCTGCTTGAACAGGAAGATCGCTCACAAGTGTGTTCTAGTTGATGCTCATTATATTTACATGAGATCGCTGGTCGGAAGCAATCACGGCCCAACTTACTGGGCTGGTGGGCTTGGAGAGATGGGAGGAGGGATGAAGCTGTGGTTCTGGGAGCAGCGGCAGGTGAACAGACTGGCGCAGCTGCACTGCACGTCTAATTCTAAGCTGTCTTTGTCTACAGTAGCGTGTTGAGGTCCTGTAGAGGAGGCAGGGCTGAGAGCAGACAGGTAGGCTAGACGTCCTGAGGCCTGGACGACAAAGCAGCATTTATATCTCTTCCTTACCTTCACTGACTTCCCCAGACACTCACAATCACGACACAGCTGCTTATCAGCTTGGCAGCTGAACCCAGGACTTTCCAATCCGGATCAGACCTGTTCACATTAAAGGGGTCACGTTTGCAGCATCTGACCAATCAGAAACATGGAAACACACTGCAGAGCAGCAATTTCACCACAGAGAAGCAGGTGTGTTTCCATTACACCTAGGATTTCAAAAAATAAAATAAGAAAATCGCAATAAAAAAAAACGCGAATGGAAACGTCTACATTTCACTAGAAGTCTCAAATATCACTACAAAGTTTTTACATTCTCATGAGGTGGTTTTGTAGATGTTTCGATACAGAATCATATCAAAAAAGTATATGGGAAACATTTTTGTCTGCATTTACGTGTCCCTAGATGTGACATGGGGGGGTTTTGACCAGTTCATTTCCAGTAAAGATGGTGCAGTGTGGAACAAACAACGAATCTCAAAGTCTTAGAAAATAAAAAAAACAGGAAGAAAAGCTTTGAAAAGAATGTAGCAAATTATCTGCAGCAAGTAGAAAACCCCAAACAACACTCAGGCTACCTTGCATAGGCCAAAACTCACGTAAAATCTCGTGAGATGGACGATATTTATGAACTTAAACATGAGGATCAGCCAGAACTTTCTCTAGAAAACTTTTGGATTAGCAGTAAAATAAACAACGTGGAAAAAAAAATAATTGGAAAAGCTGAAAGTAATAACCCTATGAAGCCAAACGTATCACAGCTGATACAGTTTCTGAGATATTTTGCATCACTTTATGGTAGAAACTTTCCTCAAAACTCTGAACATGAGATAATGGTCTCCTGCAACCTGGTGGATGCCAAAAAGCAGAGCATACGCTACAATAGTTGTGATCTATGGCATTGTAATAAATAATAAAAATATTAAAAGTTTTGGGGGTTTTTTTCAGATTTTGTTTGAGGGTCAAATAAAGATTATAGTTTATAGTTCTGGTTGGGCTTTAAATGGTTGAACTCATGTGAGCAACGCCCCAGCAGGTTTTACCAGGAAATCAATGAAACCTCTAAAGCAGCTGAATGAAAATGAAGATCTCTTCCTGTTTGCATGGAAGGTTTTTCTGCTGCTGGATTATCTTTCCAACTTATAACTAAAACTAAATTTAGAGACATTTCCCTTGAATATAAACCAAGCAGAGTTCTTAGATCCAAAGACTCAGGTCAACTGGTCCAGACCAGAGTCCAGACCAGAATCCAGACTAAACCTGGAGCATTTAGCTGTTATGCTGCAGACATGTGGAGTGCAGATTAAACTCTCACAACATGTAGAAACTTTTAAATCCATGTTAAAAACATTTCTTTTCTCATGCGCCTACGCATGGCATCTAACTTTTAATTAATTCTGCTTTTAATTAATATAATTAATATAATTCATGATTTTGCTGTTTCTGTTCTATTTTATGCTTTTTTTCATACCATCTGTAATGCTTTTAATGTTCCATGTAAATCACTTTGAACATCACCTTCTTTATTAGTGTACAAAAAGAATTTGAAAGAACATCTATATGCAGTGGGTTCATGTTAAATTGTGCTCCTCTGTTATTTATTTATTTATTTATTTTTTTATGCTTCGTTGCCTGTATTTCCTTGATCTGGTTTAATTAATTGGTGTTTCCAACCTCCCCAGTGCTGTAATTTATATTATTATGTCACACTATTGTCCATCATGTGAACCTTTCCTCTTATTTTTTTTTCTCTATGAATGTTCTACTGTTTCTTTTAAAGTGCAAACTCAAATAAATAAATAAATTGTCTTCTTCATGAAAGGTTCTGTACAAATAAACTTGCCTTTTAAAAAGTATCCCTGAAGTGCTTCTTCTATACCTGAGAAATCTTGTTAACAGTAAAATTAAAGGGCACTGCTCTATAGGATGCCTTTTTTCTGCACATCAGAAAATATCAGTATTTTCTTTCAGACAATCTGAGCTGGAAGTGCAGAAACAAGAGGCAGCGCGGGTTCTTGCTGTGTGTTATGCTGTCTCATACCAACATTCAGCGTTAAACATGCTGTACATCCAGCTCATATCTATTAGCAGATCAAAGCTGCCATCTGTATCTGTCAATGAAAGCATTAGATAAGGTGTCACACACAACGCACTGCGACTCTGCTCTCCACATACGTGCAATACCATCTGTTAATCTATCATAACTGTTTTACACACCCACAGCTGCTCCTTTCACTCGCTAAACACACTTTCAGCATGGAAACCAAAAGCATGAAATGTTGAACCTGGAAGGTTTTATAGCATCGTTACCGTGAGATAATGATTATTTTCTCAAAACAACAGAATAATGTGTTTTCTTAAGAAAAGAATGTGGTTTAAACCATATTTTATTTCTAACAGCATAAAACACAGATGTTTTACCATTTGTTTTGAATCTGATGGCAGCTCAAAAGAGTCAAAAACATGGACAAAAACAGCCTGGAAAAGACATTTTGGGCAAATTTTTAACAACTAGTTAAACTGGGAACAGGTAAAATCTGCATTTCAGACAGGAGGAGGCTCTCAGATGGAAAGTTTCATCAATCTGCAGCTAAATATGTCTCAAAGATTTCAGAAAAAAAAAAAAACACTCTTGTTGTAAAATCGATAACTGAACATTTTCCACCAGTTCACCAAGAGTCAGAGAATCTGTATGAAACTTCTGGGCAGAATGGACAAAGCCAGGTCAAAACAACACCTTTTGCCCAGTGATTGCTGGGATAGGCTCCAGTTTCCCTGCTACCTTTAATTGGACTGAGTAAAGAAAATGAATGAATGAATGTTAAACCATATCCTGCTTCCATGACAACAGCACGGCTTGGCAGGAGAAGAGTGCGGATGCTGAACTAGCGATAGGAAACATGAGACAAAAACCTGCCAATGGAAACTCCAGCAACTGATCTCCTCACCTCCCACATGTTTACACATGTTAAAAAAGCCGATAAGATGCTACATAACGGTAAACATCACCCTGAGTTGATGCCATCACATTAAAAGTTAGCTAAAATTTCCCATGAAAGGTTAAAATGTCTCAGTTTCAGTGTTTGATATGAAAAGTAATGTTCGTTTGGGAGGAATGAATGAGTTCATGAGATTTACAAATCATTGCTTTATGCTTTTATTTACATTTTAGTGTTTTTGCGTCGTAAGAAGCTTCCACCATCTTCCCAGTTTTCTACCTGGAGCCATTTGTGTTATGTATCGTGGTTTATGTGAACCACTAGATGGCGCACAGCAATCAGTGTGGTAGCATGGGAAAAGGACGGTGTCAGCCTGGTGTGTTAAATTACGTGTATGCAGACCGCCAGATCGAGAATATAACAATAAGACTGTCTCCTCATTGAGGAAAGAACCGACCTCTGCGACCTCTTCCACCGAAGTGTCCCGGTTTTTCTCGAACTTGTCATCAAGCATCTGGCTCTGAGCTTCCAGACTTTCAGCGTGTGTTCAGGCTTCCGCCAGTCTCTGGAAAAGTGCTAAAACTAATGTTTTTATCTTCCTGTTTCTCTTTCTGGAGCTTGGTTTCAGCTTTGCCCCTTAAATCCCTTCCTTTCTGGAGCCTTTGCTGCAGCTGCTGGATGTTAAGATGAAATACCGTCCTCACACAGCTGGACGCTCCGGTGAGACCTTCGGTAAGCCCTCAGTCCCCACAACCTCCAGTTTTAGGGCTTAAGTGTGGATATGTAGCTTTTTCTCTGTGAGGAGTTGTTTTATGGAGCTCTCCCAGCTCCTGTTTTGCAACAGTAAGTTGGATTTTGAGCCTGTGCTTCAAACAGATGCTTCCTCTTCAGCTCCAGCTCATGTTGGAGTTGGTTCAAAGTGGGGAAAACCCGCCAACTTTTCTTTACTCGCATGTTTTCAGCTCTCTGCAGCTTACCAGTTCCTGGATTTCCAGGAGCATGCTCTACTTTCCCACCTGTGATCAGGTGACAGAGACAACATATGTGCAGTTTGCCTCCTCACACACACCTGTTCTCCAAACCACATCGTTCCTGCAAAACCTCCTCTGGCTCCCATACCGCGTCAAATTCATAATCCCCCTTTCACCCACAAAGCACCCCACAACCAGGCTCCTTTCTACCTAAAAGATGTCCTCCTCTCCTACATCCCCTCATGAACACTTCGTGCCACAACATTCTGATCATCCCCAGGACCAAACATCAAACCTGGAGGGATGGGCCTCGACCCACCAGAAGTCCCTCCGAGACACCACAGATCCTGCAACCTTCAGATCCGAGCTAAAAACTCACCTGCTTTTAACGCTTAGCCTTTTAAATATAGATGAATTAATTATGTTTTTAGATTGTTTTACCTCTCCATGTTCTTTTTTGTGCTTGTATTTATTGCCCTGTTCTTACCTTGTCTTTTATTTTGAAAGCGTCTTTGAGCTCCAGAAAAGCGATATGCAAATAAAATGCATTATTAATATTAGGGATGGCTTAATACCAAGCGTGTGTACTAGTACTTGGTATTAATAAAAGCGTACCGATACCACACTAGTCAAGCCAGCGCAGATGTGTTTGATGACATGCTTCGGACATTTTTAAAAGAAATAAATGCCTTGAATGTTAAAATGTGACATTTTTTTGTTACACTAAAACCAAGATCTTTGTTTCAAAACCACATATTTATAGTTGTATTTAGGTAAAATGTACCAAATCAAAATAAAACTTGTTGAAATTGTTGGATCTGTACTGTTATTATATTTGTATTGGTGAGGTAACTTCAGAAAGGATGGGTCATTTATTACAACCTCATGAAACATTACACAGTTATAACAACAGTAATAACCATAGTCACAATAATGTTCACATAAACACATCTGGTATCGGCAGATATTCTCTTCTAAGATGTCGGTATCGTATCAGAACAGAAAGGGGATCGATGCATCGTTAATTAATACTATTAGAGCACCTTTGGTTGATAGGGGTCGTTGGGATCTGCAAGCAAACAGCTTACAAGTTCCACCAAAACCAGCAAACCTGACCAGTATGAGCTAGATCTGTGAGGAAGAAGAGAATGTGTGACAGCAGACAAGAAAAACCTTCAGATTTCATGTTATTGTTGAGAAGATCTCAGAGAAAAAGGAAAGACTGACGGGTTTGGCTGTGGATTTATAAGCATGGGAAAAACAAAAAACCTCAACCTGGTTCCTCCTTTTGCTTCGGGTAAATCAGATTCCCAAACATGTTTACATGCAGAAATTTACTTCATGGCCAGAAGCAGCTCAACGTGGCAACAGCCGTGTGTTTACCGTGTTATGGGATTCATCTCAGACCGATAAATAAAATACAGACTTTGATGTTTTCTGTTTCACAGATGAAACTTCAGTTTTTCATCTCAGACAAATTCAACATGTTTGTTCATTTTTTATGTTTAAAAAAAAATCTGTATGATAAAACAAAACCTTTTGGTTGTTTTGTGTGTGTGTGTGTGTGTGTGTGTGTGTGTGTGTGCGTGTATCATAGACATCATATCTGTGATAAATAAACACAATTTGCAGTCTTGTCCCGGTTAGCATCTCCAGACCTCACCTGTCCACACATCATGGTTGCTGTTGGGGATTTTGCCGTCTTCTGTTCGTGTTTCCATGCAGGGACTGATGGGATTTTCCATCTGTGGCGTTCCGTAGCCAAACTGCAAGGAGGGAGCAAAGCGCAAAACAAACAAACAACAAACTAGTGGATCATGGTAAAAATTAAGAGCTACCTTTAATCATCAGTCACAACGTGTCTTTCTGACAGTGTGAAGGTAATCACATCACTCCGTGGAGTTCATCAAGCTTTTAAAGTGGATTGAAATTTAAATCATTACAAGACTCAATAAAAACACTGAATTTAAGTTAAAATCAACTTTTAGCAGATTAGAGAGCCTAAACTGGTGAAAATATTTGTTTCCCTCTCACTAAATATGGACTTTTTTGTAATTAAAGAGGCCAAAAATGTGGGAAAAGCACATTAAACCACAAATATGTTGCATCCAAATACATTTAAATGATTATTTGAATGATTCTTTGTATGACTTTATAATATTTTGAGCTGTCCTTTAATTCTTCTCGTTCATTTGATGCAAGACTTGTTTCCTTGCAGTGGACTTCAGAACCTGAATAAATGCCTTTATACTGCTGATGGCTGCTAAAAACGAGCCGAATTAAAGGAGAAAAATGCCGGGTGATAACAGCACCATCTGCTGTGGACCATTTGTCACTCCCACACAAGATCTGGAGGCTGGGAGGAAGAATTCATCTGCTTTTCCAAAACCTAATGAAAGCTGACAAGCCGCACAGCCCAGCAGGCTTCGTGTGCATCAGGCTTTTTATGCGTTTGGCAGCTTTACAAACTCACTGTTCAGAGATAAGCAACAGGTCCTCCTATCCTACAGATGGAGGGAAGATAGGAACATTTTCCTGCAATGATGACAGGAAAATAAAACTGTACAGTGTTGTTCAATACTACAAATCAAAAGCAAAATCAATAAGCATGATTATGACCAGCACTTGTACTAGAGGAGGTATGTTCATGGCTAACATGAAACAAAAGGCTTAATGAGAAATGACTGTGTCTGCTTTTGCAGCAGCACCATCGACAGCTGGGACATTTTGAACAAAAGCAATAAAAGATATTTACAGAAAGGCAGAAAATTACCGTATTAATTCCTTATTTAGTGATATAATTAACTTACAATGTGAGTGTGAATGGCTTGTTTACATTGTAAAGTCTGAAAAAGTTGCACATGAGCAGATAGTTCAAACAGAAACTGAATCCTTTTCTTCCCCCCTCAGAGTGGACATGCGTTGCTCTGCGTTTTCCTGCGCGGACTCAGTCGGTTTTCCTCTTGATGCTGAGCAGCTGAGAGAAGCTCTGCAGAGCCCAGAACAGCAGAGAGAGGGAGACAAAGGCCTGGACAAAACCAACACACACCACAAGCATTAGGAGCGTCATATTTGTGCATTTAATTCAATTTCAGAACGTTTATACATGATAAAACTACCATAACGTATCGTCTTAAATAGTTTGTTTGCAGATTATGTGATTTTTATTTGATAACTGCTTCATAAACATTCAGGAAAAACACATTAAACATGCTTATTATTAAAGAATTTCACCCCATTTTCACATTATTGGTGCCTGAATGAACTAAATTTTTTTTTTCCTCTCAGTGATGAAGACGAAGTCTTCCTCTAACATTTCCATGCATCATCGCAGCTTCACATCAGCAGCATCAAATCTTACTTTTCTTTCTTCTACCTGTCATGAGCCTTGATGGATGGACGACAGATTCCCACTTCCACAGAGTTTAACAGCCGTGAAAGCTGCTCATCGTGTCTCAGGTCTCTGACGGGGAAAACTTTGGTATTTTTACATCTAAGATGCTGATATGGATCAGAACCTGTGATTCACTTGGATTAAAAATCCTGCTACAAGTTGAGAGCATGATCAGTTCGTTTCTGCAGTGCAGAAAACAGAAGCATCGATATGTTGAACATATTTTTGTGGTAAAATCATAGTGACGACAAAAGAAAAGCCAAAAGGCAAGACGTGAGGAAAGGAGCACTACTGGTGTCCCAACATGAAGTGTGAAAGTGGAACAGTGAGAGGCCGCAGGTCTGAGGATGATGTCGGCGGCGGCCTCTCCCGGCGCTCTCACAACTGGGTCAAAAGGGTCGCAACCACAGGGGACGCCTGATATTTGGGGAGAGGGGGTGCTTTTGCCAGAAACAGCCCTCCCCTCCACCCCTCGCTGCGTTCTGGCCCATAACCTGCATCCTACATAGCAACTCAGGCCAAAAGCACAACGTTGTCCATCACAGGCAACGTAGCCTGATGGGAAAAAAAAAGCTCCATTTCCTCCTCCTGGGCACGGCAGCTGTTTTCCTCAGAGAGACGGCGAGTCCGACACAGACCTCCTCCCCGCTTTGGACCCCTCGCCGCCTGCTCTGAGCAGCCTTCCCAATGCGAAACGATGGATGAGACTTACTGAAGGTCTTAAAAGATCCAAAACATGGCAGAATTCCTTCCACTGCTTCCTACCAGTTACGAAGGTTAACTGGCCCAAGCTTGAAACTAGATCCTGAAAGTCTAGATCCGTTGTGGAGTCTGCTTGCTTGGAAATATCTCTTCATCTAGAAGCCAAGAGGAAATCTTTATTCATCAGTCTGCCTCAGTTACACTCCTTATGTTAGGTTATGGCGACGCGACGCCATCTAACCACCTGGATGCTCTCTACCAGTCATCCATTCGCTTCGCCACTGGTGCACCGTATCCCACTCATCATGGCCCTTCCTCCACACCAGGCATCTTCATCCCTGCTTCGTTTTCATCCACAGGACTCTGAAGGAAAACGCCCCGATTCCCCTCCAGCCGTTTGCATCATTCCTAAAGTAACTATGACCTGAGGTCAAGTGACATCATCACCCTGTTTGTTCTCGAAGCCCGTTTCCAGTCAGAAGTCCTTTCGCTTTGCTGCAGCTCAGGTTTGGAACTGATGACATGACCCTAACTACCCAAAATCCCTTTAAACTTCCAGTTCTCCCATCATTTGCTATGTTTGAACTGAAATCTAAACACTCCTTAGTCATGTGTTGTAACCGTTCACTCCCCCCTCCATTTATTTTAGTGGTTATTTAAATAGTTTTAACTTTACATGTCATTTATCTTTGGTTGTGAGTCGTGACTCGTCTGTATTGTTTTATTTTCTTCGCCTTTCTTTCATCTCGTCTTGTTTTGTCTGATTTGGTTCTGTTTGCTGTGACCTCGCGTCAGCGCATCGTTGTAAATGACAAGTTGTTCTCAACTGATTTTACCTGCTAAAATAAAGCTTCAACAAACATAAAATAAATTTAGCTCAAGATTGAAATTAGACATTGTAATGAAGTAAAACCTCAGCAAATTTCCTTATTAAAGTTGGTTTCAAGGCAAGATCATGAAAAAGCTTCTCAGAACTTAAGAGTTTTAATGTTTTTTTTGCAGCAGATTTCTGTAATGTTTAATGAATGTTTTTACCTGAATAATAAAACTTTAAATTGTCATTTTCTTTCTCTGAGTTACATAAAGAGAAAAAAGAAAACAAGAAGGTTTTGTGTGATTTTATATTTCTGAAACATTAAAACATTTTTCAAAAATGTCATTTTTTCCATATTGCACTCTTAATTACATTTTGCATATTTATATTATTGCTAAATAAAATAAATAAATAAAATAAATAAAAAGGTGATCGATTAGAAAATTACAACAAAAACAACCCCACTGAAAATAACAATTGTTTACTTAAACATTTTTTGTTAAAAATAAATTGGAAATAAACTCAGACATTAATGTGTAAATGGAAGCACGTAAACATCCTTGTGTGTGTTATTGGTAAATATAAGCAATATTTTTATTATAATGACTTTGACCATATTGAGAGATTCTCCTCCTAACAGGAAGGATGGCAACAGAAGAAAAGCAGCATTAGAAGCCGCCTCGACACACGAACCTGGAATCTGGAAAAATAATACAAGCAACGTGTAAAGAAGTTAGATAAGAAGCCGTTACCATGACGATCCCAGACCTGATTCCCATCAGTCTCATGTTTTAATTCAATTTTTTAAAAACAGATTTTTTTTTTGTTGTTTTCTTTATTTAAGTTTAATCCACATTTTTCTTAAAATCCCTTTCTGGTTTGAAATAAAATCAAATCCAAGCTTTTATATATACTGTATATATCAAACTTTTCATACAGATGCATATCAATGTGCATAAAAACAGTTTCACATTTACACACACGAACACAACCGCACACGCAGCCCAAACATGCAACCCAACCCTTCTCCTGACCCTTTATGCCAAAATAAAACCTTCAGGATTTGATCTCTGTATCTGGCTAATAAAAGGAAGTCCATCACTCCTCATACATAAATGGACTAAACGACGAGTCTGTAATGACAGTCAGCATCAGTAACCACAAAAATAAATAAAAACTTAAATATTTAGGTTCTTTAATGTGTCAGAAACTATTTACAGAGAACAAACTTTGCTCAACAAACTTGTAAAAAGAGAAATACTCCAACAAAAATATGATTCATATGACATAAATAAAGCAGCAGTAGCTGAAACGTCTGGGTGCTTCAGTGGTGATGTTTCCAGCAGGTTTACTGGAACTTGTGGGTAGTGTAGTAGTTCAGAGGGAAAGCAGGAAAACGTTACAGGTCACATGGCTTCCATTGAGAACGAGGAGATGAAGTTGTTCCACAACCTGCTCGGTCTGCCGAGTCGTCTTAATACAATTTAAACATGATGGCTTTAAGTCCAAATTCCCTCAAGTCGAAACAGATGGACGATGGCAAACAGGAGAAGCTGCGTTTGTGTCTGAAAACGGAGCTCGGGCTTGGAGGAACCCCACAAATCAAGTTTCACTCAAACTCCAAACCAAAACATGACAAGGGTTTCGATCAAAGCCGCATGTGGAGGGCACCTATTTTTCTTCTGTTCGTCTCTCCTCATTCATCCTCCCGCTATGCTACATTTTAATAGACTCTGTGGAAATCCATGTGGGACAGATTACATAGTTGAAGGAAGCAGGTTTGATCATCTACAAATAAGCACTACGGTCAGACAGCGCTGCCTCCCAAAGTAGAGAACTCAGCAGATCCACTCACACTCACTCGGTTCTGCAGAGGGCTCTTCGTAAAGAGCAGTAATCCACAAAAAGCCGCCATCGTGTGGTTTGTGGAGACTTTCTCTGCTTCTTCGGTGACCTTAATGAAGCCAGGAAGACATAAAGTTTTCCTCAACTTACTCTGTTTTGGAGAGAAACGCTTTGACAGTGTGAATGAAACACTATTGTGCGCTAAAAATTCCTCCCTGACAGCTAAAAATAGACTTTTTAACTCATTTTCCTAAATAAAATTGTATTTTATTATTAGCTCTTGCTTGTTGCTTATATGTTTACTTAACTGTCACCAACAGCTGGGATGTGTTTACACTGCAAAACTATGTTTCTAATCAGCCTGAACTTTTGATTGACATTGATCTAAAGTCAATGACTCCCTTTGTGTAACAAACTGTAAAATATAGACACAAAAACATGACTTGGTTTTAACTTATGTTTCAATAAACATTCTGTAATTTTTGTTAATTCAGAGGTCATAAAGTTAAAGGGACATTTCCTTTGGTTCAGGGTTAGGTCTAACACTGGCCTGAAACATCCTCAGTTCCATTCAATTAATCTTTATTCTAGACTCATGGTCCGTTTACAGACAATACACACAAACAATGAATTAAATCCACATTTTAAACACAGTCATGCCAATGCTCCACAAATCAGACTGAAAACAAGTCGCACTCACATCAGTGAGAAACACTTTTATGTTAGTTTCAAACCTCAAGACTGAGCATAAATTTAAATTTAACATTTAAAATGACTTTAACCTTAAAAAATGCAATCAAAATGGGTGATTTCTGGATGACAATTGCATCAGATTGTTTACATGGATTACATCACTCCCTACTGATGCGAGCAGCAACACAATCTGCGCCACATGAACAGTGAAACAGTGTTGCAAAATTAAAAAAATTTATAGTAAAGGCAAAAAATTGCAAAAGCGATCCGATCTAAAAAGCCACTGTGGTGAAGTCTGAACAGTTTAGATGGAGAACATTTGATCCTCTGTTGGTTGTGGTCTAAGTAATGGTTAAACGGTGACCACTGTGTGCTGCATTGGAGCTAAAACTGTATTTTTTTAATGCTACAAGAAAATCCTTCTGCCTCTAAAAAAAATCTTCTGTCTGCTGAAAAGTTATCACATAAAACTTATGGTTTATTGTCAGTCAAAAACACTGTGAAGTCTTCGGACCTTGCAAGAATAATATCTTAATGAAAATGATATTTGTTCAGATTTTGGTCAAATATGATTGATGATTCACAACGAAGTAACTGCTGTTTCAACACGAAGCGATCTGCGCTGCGTTAAAGCGAGTGAATGTCGCTGCTGTTGACGGACATGAGGCGTAAAGGAGACGCGTCCCAGGCAGCCCGTCGGTGTCCCTGGCAACAATCTTCCAGCCTTCAGCGGGTTAACATCGCAGACTCTTGCTGCTCTCCAACGCAACGCAGCTGCACTCGTGATTGAAATGAAAACAAGGCAGAATGGCTGCTGTCAGCCGTGTGATATATGACCTGCAGCGGGATGTTTCCAGAGCTCCCTCTCCATATGGCTGCCTACAGTCCACCAGACCTGGCCTGAACTGGATCGGAAAATAATTCAGAGCTTTTTGTTTTAAAGTAGCTGCACAGATGGAGTGTGCTGCATCGGGACAATGTGGAACTTGGGGAAACAACTCATTAAAAACATTCTGTAAATTGTCCCTGACCCTTTCTCATGTGGATTGACACAAACATTTTAGGACAACTTTAGAGTATCGGACCTGAACAGAACACCTAATGTGTCTTCACGTCACATGAATAAGAAAAAAAAACAACAACTCTCACCTCATCACAGGTATAGTGACTTTAGTTTTAAAGCTGCACAAGTGGTTAATTAGACCTGTGGCCGTATGTTTGTTAGCTAAGAACGATAACTAAACAGGTTACTTTCCCAAAGCAGGGAGGTTGAGGGAGACGAACATGAGGCAACACACTAATAGAGCAATTTACAGTAACTGAAGACAGATGTGGGTGGATCAAAGTGCTGTAAATATCATACATCACTGCTAAGTAAACTGCCTAACAGGACAGTCAGTAGTAGCACATGTGCTCAGCAGCTTGACCAGCTACACAATCTAAACACTTACTGCAGTTTGGGGAATTGTAGCAATGCAGCCATCATTTCCTACACAGCAGAACTGACATGACTTTGTGTTGGACTTCATACACTGATGATGGTATTCTCTCCCACACAACCAGTCCTGTATATGATCCTGATGCAGCACACTTACAGGAGGTGTTTCATATTTCCACATTCAGAGAGGAGGGTTATTTTCCTTTATGTGCCTTTCAGTGCTGCTGACACAGCCATGCCTATCCACTGTGGTCTCTGAAACCACAGAACCTCCCACAAATCCCTATTTACCCACTGCAGAGAGGAACTTCTTTTCTTAAGGAAAAGGTGTAAATACTTTTTATGTCACTGAAGGGGACTGAGGAGATTTTCCATGCTCTTGATAACAGCTGAAATGTGGATAACAATCAGTTTAAGCTCATTTATTTCTCACAAAAACCCTGTTTTTCTCTAAAAAATACATTGAGATATGTGTCTAACATCAGTCAGAGGAGAAAGATGGATGCAGGTTAGATATCGTGCACAGATGTGAAGGTCTAAATGCAGTAGTGAGCATAAATAAATCTTCTGACTGATGCATAAGTTCACACAGCAGAGCATCAGCCCTGCAGTCAGAGGCAAGAGCCAACCCAGGTTTAGGTTCTTTTCTTTTATTTCTACATATTTGACCTGGATATTAGACAGTTTTTACATCATATAGTTTCTTTTGACTCTCATTATCTTTCTTATTCTATAATACTGCTGTTAAACTTTAATTTCCCAGTCTGGGCTCAATAAAGTACATCTGATTCAGCATGATGATGTCATGCAAAATAATTTCTAATTAACCCGACTAGTCAACTTCAAAACTCCTTAAAGAAGCCAATCCCTAAAACAGACATAGTATAAAAAACATACACACTGCAGAAGTGAAAGTTTTCACATCCTTCAAAGATGTTTCTGAACCAGGCGGCAGCCTCCAGCAGTTAAAAGTGAAGCCTATGCGGAAGTGCATAAAACTGCAGTTCCCCCTTCATCCACTAGGGGCTCCAAAACAGAGCAAATCCCCATAGACTCCCATGTTAAAAAGACCAACTTCACGGCAGAAATAAACATGTTTACAGCCTGGTACAAAAATCCATTTTCGGTTTAATAGGTCAGGTTTACCTTCATGACAACTGTGGGGGGAGTTAATTTTTTTCTAACTCGCCCTTTTTAAAGTAATTTAATCTCGAAGTTCGGCAAATTTAGGGGCGGGTCCTTTTGATTGACAGGTACCAATCTCTGGCTTCAAGTAAGAAGAACGTAGAACAACCGTGGTTTTTAGCCAGTTAACAAAACGTGACTTAGCTTTAGCCCGCTTACCTCTGTTAGCTGGTTAGCTCCCGTTATCTCAGGGTTAGCCCGGTTAGCTCTTAGCTACAGAAAGCTCGAAGTTCGCTCGATGTCAATCATCCGCCATGACGCTCACGGCTGCCCTCTCAGCTCCACCTCTTTGCCCATATTTGTATTTTCCAGGCGAGGCGATGCGCATGACGCTGCCAACATGGCGACAGTAGGAACCGCCCACCGAGCTTCAATTTAGCTCTTCAGAAACCTACGGGAGACGTCACAGACGCTCCGTCCATCTCTTTATATACAGTCTATGTTCTGAACGCTTAAATCCAACTCTTGTTTTTGATTTTAAGGCTATAAATCATTCTCCAGGACAAACGTGTATTTGCATCTTACTTCTGTTGTTGCTGCTTCAACCTGACTGGAGTGCAGTGGTTGCTGGGTCAACACTGTTGGTTGTGTTAAAGCCTCACAGTTTCAGAATGTGTATCATAGTGGAAACTATACAAAAATGTGTCTGGATGTACAAACACTTCTGCAACATTTACACTATCAGTCAACAGTTTGGACATGCTTTCCCATTAAATCCTATTGGAAAGTGTGTCCAAACTTCTGACTGGTAATGCATAACCCAGCACAGCTCAGCTGGAACCACTAAACAGATGAATACATAACCAATCAACACGGTAACTAATAAGGATATGATCTGGAGATCCTTTGTGGAAAGAGGAGAAACCATCCACTAATGAGAACTCTCTGTGTTCAACTCCACCATACAGGCGTGTTTAATGGAGAATGGATGAATAAATCTTGCAGATTAAAGAAGTCTTCAACTCGATTGGCTTTTAGGATAATTTTCATGCAGACTTTAAGATGATATTTCTGCAAAAAAAAAAAAAGCTTCAACCAAAGGCTAAATCAAAGGTTTTAAAAAACTTAATACTTTAGGTCCATTTTAAGATCTACTCTAAAGCAAAATGTGGAAAAAGTTCTGTCAGCACTGTTCACACGCACATGCTGAGTACTTCCTGTCTGTTCATTATGAGCAGATATACAGTCTCTGTGCTGTGCAGACTCAGGAAGGAAATGCTGAGCAGGTTAATGTCCCACTTGAGGTTCGGTGTAGCGCTATCTGTAACGCTGCCATGAGAAATATCGCAGTTACACTCCCACGCACACAAAATGATGGACAGACACGGCACAGCCAGACAAAACACATGTAAAGCAGCAGTTGCTGCATGTGAAAGTGTAGCTAAACACAAAGTGGTCTGATGATAAGCCAGTTTAAAATGTTATAGTTGTTTAGGCTTTTCTTCCATCCTACATCTGGTCTTCGCTGCCATGCCTCTTAGAAGATTGTGCGTAAGGTCAACAACTCATCCAGACCACTACGCCGTATTAAAAACATACAATAAAGCCCAGAGGACGCTCATTTTCATGTGTCTTCGATTCAGCTCACGTCTCAGCAACTTGGCACCACATCAGCCTAAATAAGAGAAGTCATCACCTCATCATTAACCGCAGTTCCCTGGGTGGCCGAGAAGAACACGCTAGCTGGCGGAAATAAACGAGGCAAGGTATTCTGCAAAAGTTCACAACGGGGGATAACAGCAAAGCACAACATGGAACGGACAGGAGGTTAAAACGCTCTCGCAAAATGAAGCCTGGGTTTGTATTTTAATGGAGCACAGAGGAGACGTCTGGGTCGACTCTGAATTAGTTCTGATCAATGTGTCTCTGAGGGCCTCTTAGAGGTGTATCTTTCCCCAACTCCTTCAATCCACCCACTGATAAAAATGACAGAGGCCTTTGTTGTTCATTCCTATAGTGGAGTTTTGGTCCAACTCTTACTGAAGCCATCCTGCTTTTCAGCCACGTGTGGATTTTTAGTCAGTCCAGAGAGGCTCCTTCAACAACAACCAGCTCAACGATCAGGGTAAATGTCCATCTGTGCCAGCTTGCAGCTGCAAAACTGGCAAACAAAGATCTTTTGCCCAAAGTTTTGTTTATTTGGGTAAGAATATGAGCAGAAAGTCTTAAAGGTGCATTCACATCAGGATAGTCTGAAAGACTCGGTCCGATTGGGGACTCGGCTCTGCTGTAAGGTGGTGTGTCCACGCGGAACGTGATAGAGTTCACGCTGCATATTGGTCAAATGAGCCAACCATTAGAATAGTATATCCCCATTCCCACCAAAGGGGGCGCTGCACTAGTATTTAGCAAAAGAGAGGACAAGACCTGCGTGAAGAAGAAAACGGTTTCATCCACCGACGAGTTAAACATGGAGACGAAACTATCGCTGTTTTGGGTTTTTACTGTGTCTTATGCAAGGAGACTACAGAAATACAGTGCAACAATGGGAGCAGTGGACAACAATGAACAACAGACGAAGCAGAAGACTCTTAATGCCACAACTATGGATTTACTCACAATGCTATGCTACGCCAAATGCAGGAAGTGAATTTTTCTGTGGTCCGCTTCCAGTATTTGGTCCGCTTGAAACAAACCGAGACCTGCGCTTGTACGCAGACCGAGTTTGCTTCTTTGACCTGAATCAGAGCACGATTGTTCTCTGAGGGCCGATCCCAAGCCCGGATAATTGCATAGGGTTGTGTCTGGAAGGGCATCTGGCATAAAACATACCAATTCACCTTTGTGATCATTCGCCGTGGCGACCCCTTCAGAGGGACAAGATGAAAGGAAACAACTTTCTAGTAGTTTCTTTCCACGATGCTTCTCTGATGCCGTAGTACTTGAATTTTTCACAAAATACCTCAAAACTACCTGTAAGCTTGAATAAGAACTTCTTACTCCAGCTGAGTAAAGAAACTAGCTGTCCGCTCTGCAGAGTCCTTGTCTACTTTTAAAAGCAGGCTGAAGACTCAGCTCTTCAAGCAGCACTTCCACTTAGTTTAGATGTATTTGTCAGAGGAGCTGGAGAACTTAGCCCAGTTCTTTGCAACAAACATTTTGGCTTCTTTGTGTTTTAACATAGCTCATATCGTAGGGTGGGAAGGGAGGAAAAAAAAAAAAGAAAAAAAAAAGCATGTAGCATTTCATGTAAGGACTAGTGGACTGTCCAACTGGACAGTCCACTAGCACCTTCCTATGATGTCCTCTACTGTTTGATTTCCTGCTTGTGTTGTTCTCACTCTCATATGTAAGTCACTTTGGACAAAAGCGTCTGCTAAATGACTGTAGAATAGAATAAAACAAAATAGCTTTTTGTCAGCTGTTGCCATGGTGAATCCAAGTAACGGGGCTCCATTGATGATGGCTTTTTATTCTGAGTATACTCAGAGTTGATGGAACCAACTGAGATTCAGAGTCTTTTTAGAGAGAGTTGAACCTCCTTTCTGCAACAGGAGTCAGTGCAAGATTTTCCTTTGTAAACAACCTGGTTTCATACAGAATCTCATCAGCTGACACTCTGAAACATACAGGAGCAATGCTCTCTAACATAAAGTTTAGAATGGACTCTACAACAAGCGCTGAGACTATATGACTATATGTTTGCTCTTTCTTTGCATGCACATTTAATTGAGAAGGAGGAGGAAATGGCTAGTTTGGGGCCGTTGCAGACAAAGAAAATCACCAGATTTGTGCAGATTGCAAGAAGGTACAAGCCAAGTTCAACCAAAATTACACGACTCTAAGTGCAGGCGCACTCTTGAATTTCAGGAAAGTGGACCTTTAAAGGTTGCTCAGTGTCAAACTCCAGAGAAGAAGAATTTCTGGACTGTGCATCAGATTAAAGTCTGGAATAAAGCAGTAAATAAATCTGATCAGCAGCTGCACATGCACTTTCTTTGTGTGCATTGATTTACTAAATGTAATTTTAAAATGTTATGTTCAATACTTCTATTATTTGGTGTGTCTTGGATACTGTACCAATAAAGTTGGGCGTTTACAGGTTTCCTTCTATTGCAAACAAACCCTACAGCAGGGTTCCTCAGTTTTGGTCCTCGAGGGCCGGTGTCCTGCGGGCTGTCCAAGTGTCCCCGCTGACACACACCTGATTCAAATCAATGTGTATTTATTCTATTCTCTTCTATAGTCATTTAGCAGACGCTTTACACACTCATAGCCCGATAGGCACACATCAGGGGCAACTTAGGGTTCAGTGTCTTGCCCAAGGACACTTCAGCACATAGTCAGGGGAAACCTGGAATCCCAACTTTCCAGTTGCAGGCCGACTGCTCTTCCCTCTGAGCTACAGTCACCCATACATGTATTTAGCAGACATGTGTAGAGCTTGTCTGAGTCTGAGTCAGGTGTGTTCCAGCATGGACACTTGGAATCCCTGCAGGGCACCAGGATTGAGGATCTCTGCGCTACAGCATGATGCCAGATCTAAAGATGAGACACCTGACTATGTAGACTGGAGGCGGACAATTCTAGACAGCAATTCCCACAAATCAAGCATTGATCCCTGCCATCTTCTAACCTCTGGCCAGCAAGAAAACTATTGATTGGTTAAGCTTTATTGCATTCGGTGTCTTCACTCTCTAAGAGAGCATGTCCTTAATTCCTTTGTGTGCAGCATTCATGCCTCAAAACAAGAGACATGAAGTTTTTCCAACACCGAAGCCCCCATTGCTTGCAGATGCTGGCAGCAGGAGACATTTTCCAGCTCCCTTCATGCAAGATGCTGAAGCTTAAACTATTAAGAAAAAGTGACCGTGAAGAATTCCGTTTTACTACAGTATTACATGTCTGATTGTTAGCCAGTAATCCAATGAGCACAGCTGAGAAAAAGCGATTAATAAACTGAGCGGGGAGTGATGAAAGCCTGCAGTGCAATAAAGATAGCTACACTAATATTCTAAACCTTCATTCTGCAGCATTTTGATAGATTTACACGACAAAGTCTTTGACTCATTCCTAATAGAACTTTATGATTTGAAGTCTTTTATCATTTGCTTTGATTTGTGAGCAGACGTCTTTGTAAAGCAGCTTTACATTTCTGTGAAATGAGCTTTATGTGCAAACTGTCTGGTCCAATCAGGCTCACGCGCTACTTCTGAGGAGGCATCACAAACTGGTCAAATGATGTGTTTCACCCATGGATTAACGCACAAAATGAGAAGACAAACGCAAAAGAAAGTCAGTGCTGGCCACAAAAAAAAGAAAACAAACAAAAAAACCCACAAAAGCCAAAGTAAATACTGTTAGAAACCTCCCTAAGGGCCACTTCCTGTTACATTTCCATCGCTTCACCTGGCAAATGCTGCGACAATATAAACCAAGCGGTTAGTATTTGACGGGCACGATCCCCTGCACATTGAGTGATAGTATTTCACAGTGTGTATGCACGACCACCCCGCTGTTTACACCAACGGAACAGTCCTAACCAGCGTTTCTCTTTTAAATCCCTCCATCTTCTCCCTGGGAGGAGATTTCCTTTCCTTTCCATTCCTGCGAGCTTTGAGATGATGTCATACTCAGCGAGTTTCCACAGCTCCGAGCCGGCCTGTTAACCTCAGCGCTGCCTCTTGCTACCACACATTCCTGCTTCAGAGTAAAAAAAAAAAAAAAAAAAAAAAAAGGGGGGGGGGGGCTAACCTCTCACACCTGAGTTTGAGCGAGTGGAAACGACATGCTCGGATAACGACGACCTCTCACCGTTTGCCGCCTTATCTACGTTGTCATGGCTGCGCTGTGGGGAAAGACGGGGCGGGTTTTGCCATTTTTACAGACAGGTCAGGTGATGTGTTGGAGATAACGGTATATTGTGCAGAGGCACTGCCTTTGTATTTGACATGAACTTAATAATATTGTTCTGACCTCTTCTTTTGGCCATGGAGCATTTATCTTTCCCCTTCAAAGTCTGACAGAAAAAAAGCTCTTGTGCAACTGGGAAACGACTTCAGCGCAGAGATAAAAAGGTGGAAAATCCAGTGTGGTTTGAAAACAATTTACTTTTTTTTTTTTTTAAACACTTTGGAATAACATAGATGACATAGATTTAAATTTCCTTCTCCGATGTCAAATTTGCATGACCTCAGACACCACTTCTTAAACTCTTTTATTACAAGGAAACATTTCAGTCGTATTGTTACAGAAAAACACAGCAAGCCCTGTTAAAAAACCTCACTGGCTTCTTTTCGTGATTTTGTTTTGGGGAAAACTAGAAAAGCAAAAAGATGCCAATTAAAACAGCTTTTACTATTGAATTTTTATGAAGTTAATTAAAAACCAGTAGATTAGTTGTGAACAGGAATCTCTGAGACACTCTTATTTTCAGGCATAGAAAGGTGTGTTTTTATGAACTCTCCTTCTAAATTACTGTGACTTCACTCACAGCTAGTCCCCGTTTAAGAGAATAGCTGCATAATTACTCTGGGATATACAGTGTCAGTGCTCCGCTCCGCAGCTTGTTTCCTTATGCCTTCAGGCAAAAACAGGGGCCCATAGAGAATACAACCCTGTGTTACATTAGTGCAACCCAAACTCCACCGGAGCCACACACATATCCACCGTGTGAGGTCACACACAGACAGAGAGTAGGTATCTTCAGACATTATAATCTAATCTAGAAAGCAATCTATTTAACTTGGTCAGTATGGATCAAACTTTTAGGTTTCATTTCAGATTAATATTCATGACAGAGAAAACGTGCTTTAAAAAAACAGATAAAAAAAAAAAAAACATAAAATAAAGACATTTTTACATATGTATCAGTCAGTCTGGACAACCACACCGATGCCGCGATATTACAATACCTTTGGTATCATATTGTACTAAATTGTACTTTTGTTAGCCTCATAATACTTTGATTTTCTTATATAAAGGTGACAAATACATGTAAGCCTTTAATTTAAATAAAGAGTCTTAAAAGTTCTGACTCCTGGAGCCACAAACATCCTGCTGACATCATCCCAGCTTCCTCAACAATAAGCGGATGGCATCATTATAAGCTACCTGGAGTCTCCGTAGACCAGCCTTC
This sequence comes from Telmatherina bonti, assembly GCF_933228915.1. NCBI lineage: Eukaryota > Metazoa > Chordata > Actinopteri > Atheriniformes > Telmatherinidae > Telmatherina > Telmatherina bonti. Next base: position 10,952,889 of record NC_136623.1, read on the forward strand.
CTGGAACCTGACCATCAGTGTGCACCATAGAGCAGTTTTTTATTTTTTTCAGTTTATTAACAACGTTTTAAAGCTTCGCATCTGATCTGGCTGAAAGAAACAGATCATAAATATAAAAAAATAACAGACTGAGTACATATGAATGATGCTATTAAAAAAACATGTCTGCATCACATCATTTACAACAAAATCTCTTTCCACAGAGAAATGTAAAACACAACCAGAACCATTTCCACTCGGGGCGGCTCACTTTAACAGGGTACGTGTAGTCGCTGTTTACGTCATTATTAAAAAAAAAAAAAAACTCATGCTGACAATTTAAAGGCTGTCACACCTCCTGCCACATGGGAGGACGGGAATACGTTAAATAAAAGCTGTGCTTTACTAGAGAAAGTGCAGTGAAAGCAAACCTGAATGCTGCCTTCCTTGCTAGCTGGGAAACTGAAAAGTTTTGTCTGAATCAACGATAAGCCACTGCTGCAGTAGAAACTGTCCTTTTTAGTGCAGCTGTTACATACCAAAACAAAGATCAAGTGACTCCTGGTTTACTGCAGACTACATACCAAAGTGTCACTGGGCAAGACTCTGGACCCCACGTTGCCTCCAAATGTGTCTATCAGGGTGTGAGTACTTAGTATGCACATAGAAGTAAGAGTGTAAGAGTGTGTGTGACGTTGTGTAAAAGTGCTTTGAGTGGTCAACACATGATTAGAAAAGTTCTACGTCTATTTACCAGTTCACTGTACATAATGTGTCATTAAAGCCTCTGACTAGTTGTTTACAGTTCAGCTGTCCTGAACGCTGCGCTGCACGTCTTGGCTCAATCCAATTCATCGAGTTTTCAAAAGCAAACGGTTAACACAAAGCCCATGCAGCTTATATTAACACCCCGTGCACCACTAGTCTCCCTGGTTCACACACTCTGTGAGCAGTGTCGTCTGTCTGAAGCTGCGAGGCCTTCATGTGGGCCGCGCAGACGTGGGTTAGGGCGGCGAGTGGGCGGCTGGGAGCGAGAGGCAGCCCTGGTTTACAGGTCAAGCCTGCAGCTTTACAAGGGAAATCTCCAGAGCCACTATAAATACCGCTGGGAGCTTTAAGGGTGCAGTATATCACACCACTGGTTTTGAAGGACCACAAACCGACCTAGTTTTTGTAGTTTTTTTTTTTGTTCCCTTTCTGCCTCCCTCCCTTCTCCTCAAAAGTACAGTGAGCCTGAATACAATTAAATGTGAATCCCCGCCCCCCCTCCTCTCTGTCTCTATTTCTAGTGGCTGTTAATTGATTGGCCCAACTTCAAAACACCCCTCCTCCTGCCACTCAGCAACAAAGAGCTGGCCGTTCCCCTCACACGTCAGGCCCATACATCATGATGGTGGCTTAAAGGTTTGGGGGTGGTTGCACTGTTTTTCCTTTGCTCTACTTCTGAACAAAGGGCCACAAATATGTCAAGAACCATTTCATATTAACAGTGAGGATTTCCAATGAGCCCCACCTGCAGGCGTGACAGTTATTCAGCTAAACCTGATGTACGGCGACTTGAAATGAGGCTTAATGATTTTCTTAAGGAAATATCGGCATGAAACTTACGATGCTGTCAAAGTGACACAGCCGTGCAGCACGTGCAGCATAAATCAAAATCCTTCTTTGCTCTCGAGCTGGCTGACTCGTTTTCAGGCACGGCTTTTGGTTAAATGTAATTAATTCGGCTTTTATTTAATTTCATGGTGAGAAAAAAAAGCCAAAGACGGAAAGCCTCGAGTTGTCATCTGAACACCTGAGCGGCACAGATGTGGAGTCAGAGGACATAAAAGCAGCGATTGCAAATCTCATCAGGCTGTGCTAGTTAGCGGCAGACGACGCTAATTGGTTCCAGAAGTGTTGCTTTCATTCACACAGGCTGAGATGGCAAGCAGAGGGGGTAGGCAGAAAGAGAGAAAAAGACAAAGAAAAAGGAAAAGAAAAAAGGGCAAGTAATGAGAGGTCAACCTCCATCTACAGTTGAGCTGCCAGAGCCAGAAAGGCTCGCCAATTTTATGGTCAATTGCGCCACGCATCTGGACTCATAGATCACAGGCCTGCAGGGCAGGACTTAGCACCCAACTCAAACACATTTCACACACACAAAACAGACCACACAGCACACACAATCACAGAAAACCAGGTTACACACACCATGGGCGCATGATACTGTGAAAGAGTTTCATGTACAGTTTTAATCTCAAAACAGACAATAATTTGGTAATTTCTGTGTGATATAAGAGAAACTGGGGCATGTTGTCACACTTTTCAGTCTCTCTTACACTGACTGAGCAAAATACACTGCGGCGGTGTGAATATGACACCAAATGAAAGAAGTAAGTCTTGGCTACCAATTCTGTTTTCATAACATCATCATATCCCATTTCAGCAAAGAGCTGTAGACGGTCAAATACGATGACTGCCCTTGTGACGGCTTGCCCAGTCAGTGGGACACCATTTTACAAGCTAAACAGTCGGGCTCTTTTTATTCTGCAGTAACATGTACTTTTAATTTGAATTTAAAACCACATTTATTTCATAAAAGACAATCTACCACAGGAAAAATGGCCATGACCTTACAAATCAATAGGTGCGTTTCCATTACACCTAGCAAAAACTAAAAATCGCAATATAAAAACGCTAATGGAAACATCTACATTCTGAACAGACTGAAATATTACTAAAAAGTTTTTACGCTCTCCTGAGGTGTTTTTTTTTCAGATGTTTCAATATAGAAATGTAGCAGAAAAGTATATACATTTTTTTTGCATTTTCATGTCCTTGGACGTGACGTGGAGGGTCATGACTATTCATTTCTAGTAAAGATTCCAAAGTATGGAACAAATAACAGCAAATTCCAGAGTTTTACAAAAGCAAATGTGGGAAAAGGCTTTAAAAAGTCGCAGTAAATTCTCCCCAGCAAGAAGGGAATTGTGTCTTAGCTACGTGGCTACTTTGCATAAGATGCAATTCTTATAAAATCTCATCAGACGGACAAGATTTTACATGAACTAAGGCTAATGCGCTAAACAGTGTTCGATGGAAACACCTGCAAATTGCAACTGTTTGTAAAAAATATTGCTTTTATTTTGTGAAAAAAATGTAATGTAAACGCAGCATCCTCTGTCTATTTGTTGGTAATATATGGAGTACAACATGGTCTATGTGTCTGTATTTATTTGTAACATATGACAATTTACCTTAAAGTGGAGTCTGAACTTATAGGAGTTAAATCTCAGACAACTGCAACTATGGTTCCAATTACAGGGGAGCTCGGGTCTCTTTAAAGCAGCAGAGTTCTCCTAAAGACATTCAGCTGGAACTCTAAAAGAGGGGGGAGCCTAAAAATAGCCAACTTTCAGGTTAAGCTTACATTTTCAACAAGGTTCCTGATGTTTCTTAACAATAGGGATGCACAAATACTAGGGTTGCACGATTCTGGATAAAATGAGAATCATGATTTTTTTTTTACTTAGAATTGAGATCACGATTCTCTCACGATTTTTTACCAATATAAATATTTATTGCACGTATTACCAGCACATCAACTTTGCAACAGCTGACACTGAACATAAAAACAATGAATGACTCTCTTGTCTTCTCTCACACACACAACCTTTGAATAATTTTAATAGCAACATTTTTTAACAATATTTTTCTGTGGATAAGGTGATGAGAGGTAGGTATGTTTCTTAAGATATAAACAACAGGAGGGTTGGATTATGCAATGTGGGTGTAAAGGTATTCAAAATCTACTTTTTTTTAAAGTGCCTATTTCAATGGCAAAATAAAAATAATTTAAAAAAAACTTAAAAAAAAAAAAAAAACAACAGAAAAGAGTTTATTCATAGTACTAAACATATTTCAGGTGGATTTGACTCATTTTTTGTTTCCCAACATTATTCCTCTCTCCTACAACGTCTTTACATTACACGCATATGGCCATTATGCAAATTAGGCGATGACATTCAGCGACTTGTGGCGACTTTTAGAACAGCCAATAGCTACTTTCTTTACTTTGGACCAGCAAAGTGACCCAAAAGAGACACTTTGGCAGAGTTACTTCGTTTTGTTATTTGTTTTTTGTAGTTTTTTTTTTAACTTTTGGTTTGTTTTTAGTCAAAGTAAAACACGAACATAAGTTGGCAAAAACATAACTTTTTAAACTACTTATTGGATAGATAGTTTAAACTGGACATTAACAATCTAAATGGACCAAAACAGAGACAATAGAAATTATGTTAGTTTACATCCCACTCTGTAAGCCAGGGAGGGATCAGCGGTGGATTTGCACATGCACTATTCATTTTGACTGTTCACGCGGACTTGTGCAAGTGTCCTCTCTGCTCCTCTGACCGGCTGGGAGTGCTTTATTACGGGGAGAGGCTCCTGCTACTTGTTCGATACAGTAACTGCTAATCAATATGTGCTTTCAAGTCAGTCGCCAAAACACCAGAAACATTTCCAATAACTCCAATAAAAGTCGCTAGATTTGTCGCTTTAAACAAAAAAAAAGCCACCAAGAGGGTTTGGAAAGTCGCCAGATTTAGCGAGAAAGTCGCCAAGTTTTTTCCGACCAGCCGGCATCTGTGTCACGTAGTATAAGGAGTCGTCGTCGTCATATGTTGAGGGAGTGCTTGTTTTTATGCAGGTGATGTCCCGGTTCAAAATGCGGTATATTCGTGGTCTTCTTTTTTTTTTTTTTTTTTTTTCTTCGTCGTTGTCATTTGAAAATGAGATGGTATACAAGTATGAATCAAGATTGCAATTTTTTTTCACGATTAATTGTGCAACTCTAACAAATACCACACTTTTTCAAACCAAGTACAAGTACGAGCAGTTACATTTGAGTGCTTGCCTATACTGAAAAGTGAGAAGTACTAATAAATCCCATTTATAGTTCACTGGTAAGGTCAGTGGACCAGAATATCAGATGTGGCAACTGAGTGGCAAACAGGACATCCTGTAAATGTAAGGCGTGAAAGCTGTTAAAATCTTCATAAAAAGGAAAGATAAAATGGTTCACCGCTGCAAAGTTGTGTGCACTTTAAAAAGTGAGGCAACCAGCTGCAAAATGTTTTTAAAATTACTCAAATGTAGTTTGTGACGTTAATTTAACTGAAAAATTAAAATTAGGACGACTTCTTTCGGTCTGCGTTTGTCTGAGCTGAAACAATTCATGTTAAGTGAAGCAATATCTCTAAAAATTTGAGTTTTAAGTTTACTTTTCAAACATCCCATCCATCCAGTTTCCATACTCGCTTATTCCAGTGCAGGGTGTGTTCTGCTGAGCAAATTTACTTTGCCAAGTTTTAAGTGTTCAGAGAAGAGTGATCATGCCAATGTGTTCCCGCCCACACAAGGGAAAGAGGAATTCCAGGAGAACCCCTAGACTGGGCAACCGGCAGCCACCCGCCCCGGGTAGACAGTGCATGGGCCCCAGGGCCCATGAGCCCGAAAGCAACCCCCCCACCCCCGCAGGCCAGGACTCCCAGATCACCACCAAACGGCAGCCAGGCCACAGTGCACCAGTCGCGCCCCCCATACCCCCCAAACACACACATACACACACATTCACACACCCATACTTCCTCCTATGCTTCATCTCACACTCCCCTACCCCCCTATCCCCCTCTCACATACTTCCCCATACACACCCCATAACACAACTGCCCTCACAAGCTCCCCGTCTACACACCTCAACACGTTCACCCCCCCATTCACACACTCCTTTCTTTATCCACACACATTCCCAACCCGCCTCAAAATCACCCACTCCTCCCCACACACACATACCCCAACCCACCCTTCTATCTCCACTCATACACTGCCCCATTTACATCTCACACCTCCCACCCCATCTCTCAACTTCTATATACCCACACACGCCCCATCCCACATCCCCCTCAACTCGCATTCACACACTCCACTCTAAACAAACACACACACTCCTACACCCCCCATATATATTCACAGTCCTCTTTATTCACAAGCACACTCCATCATTGACACACCCAACCCGTCACGGCCCCCTACCTACAAACATGCCCCCCACATACACAACCTTGTCCATGAGTTGTCAGTGTTTTATGTCATGATGACTAAGTGTAATTAAAACTGGGAGGTGATACTGGGTGCAGCGATCAAGACCACCTTGACGGCTCCACACAGCAGCACGTGGCCACCTCCAAACACCCTGCCTGTGTGGGATGTAGAGCGGGGAAGGAGGGGGGTCCAGGGATTTAGGTCTAAAGGGAAGGGAGCTTCTTCTCTTAAATTAAAATCTGTTTTTTTGTTTTTTTTTTTGCTGCAATATTACCATGACAACAACTACATTATAATGTTTATGCTGAAAAATTACAGAAATTAAGCAGTTTGGAAACGGCAAAAACTGCATGAACTCACTTTCCCATTATATTTAACCATGGTTCTTTGAAGTATTCAGCGCAAATGTTTTGATTATTGTCTGAGTAAAAACTGAAAGTTTAACTCTTTTTGTCGCTTGTAAGCTTGTTTAAAGTCAAATTACTTTCACGGTAATATTGCGATGATTGCTGAGAAGTTTCAGCAATTAAAACGCAAACTATACCGTGACTGGAATCACCTGGCAGCCGTAAATGAACTCAGAAATTTGATTGTTTAAGTCAGCTTTTGTTTCTATGTTAACTTCAGATGTTTAGCTGAAGGAATTAAAGAAGAAGAAAAATCACACATCTACATTTACAGTGTGTAGATGACGATTATGTGATGGGATCCAAAGCTTGCTGCGATACTAAACAGAGATTGAGGTTCGACTTTTCTGCCAATTCCTAAATCCTGTCTCGCTTTGACCACACTGTTACTGCGTGTTCATTTTTATGATCATGTTGCGGTAGCTCCAGTTGTAGGAAAAAGGCCATCACATATGCAACCGTCCCTTGTGTTTTCACTGGCAACTGCCAATATCCACATCTGCACCAAAGCTAATTAGCATTACTTCCACGGTGTGGCCAAAGTCGAAAATTAAAACTCTTGGCTGTCATCTCGTAAAGGCACTGTCTGCAGGCCAGTGCTGAGGTGTAATTTACAGGACTATACAAATAATCGAAATGATTTTAATCACACTATTTACACATAGGAAATCAGAAGCTAAGTAAGCGCTGGATTAAACCACACAACAGGATAAGGAACACTTCAAAATGCATGAGGTAAGATTTTTACCTTAGAAGTTCTGAATCAAGAGCTAAAGAAGTCCTGAGAAGGAATCCAGCTGATGATTTAAAACTACACTGATTGTCCGAACAGAGAACGTGCCAGAAGGGAGAAATGGATTCCTTATTTCTGCACCATATGTCACAATTTATTCCATATCCTTGGCAACATTCATGTTAAGCAGTTGGAGACAAATTTCTTATTTCTTTTTTTTATGTCATCCTGCCAAACCTAATAAAGAAAACAGATCAGAGAGGCAACCATTGTGTTTACTAGGATATAGACGTTGTGTAATATGCACAGAGGCACAGGTTTGGAGCTTGAACCTGCAGCTGTCCGTGCACACATGCAGAAACCATGAACCGGTTGTCTGGGAAGCTAACGTTAGCTCAAGCTGCTAAACTATGCAGCTGTCAACACCTAAAGAAAAACATCTTAAGGATTGTTGGAAGCATAAAAAGTGGGATAAAATATTCTGTGTCTCCAGGGGAGAAGCTCGAAGTTGAATAAAACCAAGCAAATACTGGCTGGTTCGGAAAAATATGAGTTTGGAGACAAAAAGCAAATTGAGCTTGTGAGACTTCTGCAGCTCAGCTCTGATCTCAACTCATTTCAAGTTTTGACCAAACTCTCTGTACTTCAGATGTACAGCAGACAACGGAGCTACCAAGCTCTCATGTGGAAACAAATCTGTGGAGATGACTATTATGTTGCGGTAGAGCTCATCTTACCTTTGTAGGGCCAACAAGGGAAGGCACGGGCATCGTTAGGCAGTTGCACCTCAGCATCATCACCATGACAACACAACGAAACATCTCCAAGAAAGCTGCTGTTGGCCTGAACATGACAAAATAAATACGACAACATAATGCTGAGGTACAATAAGAGAGCTTCCAAATATTTAAAGCTTGATGATTTATTGTGATTTCATTTAAACTGATTTGAACCCTAATTTCAGTAAAGTTGACACCAGGGAAACTATTTGCATATTAACAAAAAATTATGCAGTTTGCATTTATTAACATCAACATTAAATATCATTTGGGAATTAAAAATAAAAAGTTTTCCAGGAATTCCTCTGCTTTTAGAAAAAAATGTCTTTAATTACTTCATAATCTTTATCATTTTACTCGGTACTCACTCATAATATCAAATGAGCTCATTAAAGCAACACTGGAAGCTTGTTTAATCTGTTATTTTTTGTGTAAAAATGCCATAAAAAACCCAAAACTGGGCAAAAACCGATAAACACTAACAGCAAAACCAGATGTCTCCTGTCTGAACTTCATCTCCCGCTGTGTATTTCCATCATCTTGTCAAGTGTGCACATGCTCTGTTTGTTCATTTAAAAATCAAGCCAACAAACAAACTGTACCTTTGATCCATGATGAAGCCCAGCGAGGTGAGAGTAAGCAGGACGTAGCTGGTCATGCCCAGAGTCGTTAGCTGAGACAGCATCTAGGATTGAGCATTTCCATACCATGAGAGATGTGGTCAGAATAAAATACATTAAAATCTAAACCTTAAATCAATACCATAACTGGTCAGGTGATCTCAGGAGACCTTCCAGGGAGAGCAGTCATAAAAACCGCACGGCTCTTCGACTGTTTACGACTGCCAACCAAAACATGTCTGACCTTCCCAAGAAGTGCACTGGCACACACACAACGCTGCAGCAGATGGACTGGACCTCTTACTTTACACTGACATGCCCAGTTTACGCGGGCCTTCTAATCATCCTGGATGGCTCTTGACAGAAGACTTGACCACAGAAACAGCATTTTGAATCCCCTAAAAAGGAGCCAAAACAACCCAAGCAGAAATCCCATGCAGATTTTCTCTGACCTTTTCCAAGCTATTTGGGACGCACACACACACACACACACACACACACACACACACACACACAATGGATTCACACAAACACATAAAGTACAGAACTAATTTGTGTTTTCTAACACAGGGCCTTGGCTGAGGGCAGCAGCTGGAAGCCAAGTGTCTCCTGAGGATGCTGTGGGCTGTCAGCTTGGGCTTATATTTCTCTGACACTCAATACAGAGACTAACAGCCAAATCTCACTGCTCCCATACCCAGGAGGAGATACTGTATATAGTCGGCATAAAATCAACCCATCAACAGGTTGCAATAAAACAGTATTTCTTTATGTTTTCCAGGAGTGACGAGCCATAAGGAGGATATTATCTGAGCCCTCATATGGGAACACGCGAGATGATGCAATTATGGCTTCAGTGATTTAGTTGGAGGGATTTTTGCGCTTCTGTCGGGCTGAACGAACAAAAGTCACTCTGAACTGTCAAAGTTAATTGAAGGAGAATAATCACCACTCAGGAGTTCAAGGGCTATAGAGACAGTTATTTTTGGTTGGAAGTGTAATGAGTGGAGAATTATTTAGGAATCAGAGGTTATGTGAACTTATCTGTGTCTAATAACCCACAGGGCTCGGCAGAACAGACGCGTTTGCTCACGTTTCTGTCCGCTGAAATCATTCACTCTCAGCAGGACTCACCTCTTATTTTGCAGCATTTTTCTTTTATTTTTAATTTAGTGCACATAATGTTTAAAGCTTTTTTCATCCTGTTCATTTTAAATATGATCCAAAATCATCCGACAGAATCGGCAGCGGTGGCCAGAAATGAAAGTTAACATCTGGTGGCAGCACCGCGCCGCGAGCAGAGGACTGATTGTGTTGTTTTGTTGTCCCCCGAGACGTAGGAGATTAACTCATTATTCAGGCGCTCTGGCTGTTATTCTCACAGGGTTCAAGGAGGCAGGTTGGACAGTTGGAGAAACAACGGTATGTCGGCTATGAAAGGTTTTTCCAGTTGGTTACACAGAAAATATGCCCTCAGTTAATCTGATACAAGTAGCTGAAGTCAGTTGTGTTTATGTTAAGCTGTACGGCATTATGCTGAGAAGTGTGTCTGACATTTTGACATTCCCTTGCTTTTATAAAGAGGCAAAAAAATGGACCAATCACTCTTTAAGGATTCACATTGTGCAGTTTTATGCATAAAAATGCAGATGTGTGAAAATATTTAAGACAAATAATTGAGGACAAAGTTACGCAATCAGCTCATGGTGAGGAAATTGTTGCAGAATAACCGTGCTATTTGTAATTCCAGCTCATTTCTGATCAAAAGAAGAGTTCTGAGAATCGAAAGTTTCCCCAAAAAAAGCAGCTGACAGGAGTATTTTTGTTTCCATTTTAGAAAGAACGCCACCAGTATGTTCAGAAACCAGGATGTCGCTGCCAAAGATGGCTACTTTGATGAGTCAGAGGTTTCCAATACATTTTGGTTTATAAATGGATCGCATGACCTCTTGTCAACTTTAATCATTTATTTGTTCTATGCTGTCATTTCAGAGTAAAACTGCTTGAGTTTCAGTAAAATAAAAAGATGGAAAAACTGGGATGTTCTGCAAATAAGTCTGCAGCTTCACAAGCTTCTGCATATGACTGACGATCGAAACATGGCCCCAAATTGAGAGCTATAAAAGACAGTAGTTAAACTTAGAGGAATTCAAAAGATGTTGACCATTCCCAGTAACTTTGTCTAAAATGGGAAGGTTGCATGTTTCCTTTCAAAGCATCCAGATGAAAAAAACTAAAAGTACAACATCACGAAATAAAACAGCTAAATAAACATCAATCAGCTACAGAGCAGTGTTGGTTATAAGTTTTATAAAAGCAACATCCTAAACAAAAGTTTAGAAAAGGTGTACCCAAACATTTGATCCCACCTCCTCATTGGGAAAATAAGCATTAACATATTCATACATAGCTTAAATGTACAACTGTAAATTAACCCTTTCATCCATGAAATAATGAGAAACAATGCAACATTTTTTAAATACAGTATTTTACCTCTACAGACATATGCAATGATGCTTTTTTTGTTTATTAGAGGTATTTATAATTCATCATTTATGATTTATTTAAATGTATTCTATGAAATATTAATAAAATAATATATCATCATATTTATATTATGTAAATATTGTATAAAATATAGCTGCATCATTTTCTTTTCCTATTTATCACAAAGGCAAACATGCGTAATTACATTACGTTCAATTATATCACATATTTATTTTTCCTCCAGTGAGTGGAAACGTATTGGATGACTCACTAACATCCCCTGAAGTGGTTTATTTACAAAAATACCATCATTATTCATGAATATGCAAGAAAAAAGCTTGTAAACAGGTGTCCACAATATGGCCACTATGCATGAAAGGGTTAAATAAAAAATAAGTGGCTATCTAGGAACTGCCCAGAAGCAGTACAATGTAAATAAATGCAGTATTACTAGTTAATTTCTGATGAAATGAAGCCCTTTGAAGTGATTTATAAAATAAAAATGTTCAGATTCATCCCAGTTTGCTTAACGCTTTACATGCTAACTTATAAATAAAGTCCGTATGCTGCAAACACAGAAACACTCGCCGGGACTTAGAGATAAAAAGTCATGCTTGGTTTCCCTTTCTGCCTCTAATAGTATCTGTTTAGCCTAATACAATATGCACGTTGACCTGACGATAACGTAATTGAAGACTGGCTTCACTTGTTTGAAATAGTCATGTTTTCATGGCCTCGAATTAACGTAAAGCCCATAAATTGTCCTGCAGTGTATCTTCAATTGTCAAGCTAAATAAGCGGCTTGCGGACATGTGGGTATAAATACATAACAGTGACATGATTTATTGTCGGGCCAGAGTGCTCACTTTGTTATTTTCCCTCCAAGTCCTGATTGCTGCATCCTGAAGGCTATTTGGGTTGGGAAATGGTTGACTCGACAATTAAGGCGTTTGTGTTCACTGCTGGACCACCAGCTGGCATTTCATTCGCCAAGAGGGAGGGGAACTCTCAACTCTGCACAGGACATGTGTGTGAGGAAGAGAGAGAGGGAGAGAGAGAGAGGGACCACAACTGAAAGAGCCCCATGGAGGTAACGATCAGACAAGAAAAAGACAGGACATTTTATTTGGGAGTTTGAAAAGGATGGGCGTGACGGCACTTTTTGGCTAACCAAAACTATGCCTGTAGGGAAAAAAACCTTCCAAAGATAACTGCTGAGGAGACCTGCTTCTCTTTTTTTTCTTCTGAAGAAGAAGGAAGGGGGTCTCTTGGCTTGTCGAGTGGAAAATAATAGACAAAGGTTGTTTTAAAGGGGAATGCCGATCCGTCATTCTGTCAGGATTTAGACAGAGCTAGTCTTTTACTGCTGGATAAGTACAGGACTCCAGTCCACCATGAAGCAGCCACAACAAACTGCATAATTGGGTGAAATAATGTTGGCAAACAAACAGGCAGAATTCAGGCGACCTCAGCTTAAGGGATCTGGACCACCTTGCTATACGTTATGATATAAACGGTAGCTTAAACACATCTGTCAGACTAATAGTTCACCAGCTTTGGTTTAATAAAACTGATAAGCATGACTGAAAACGCCGAGCAGGGCAGAAAAATGGGCTTTTACAAAAGCAGAAAATACGTACCATTTTGTTTTCAAAGAGCTCATGGTAGGTCCACAACACCAGCAGGAAATGTGTGACCACATACGCTTGCAATGGCAGAGACCAGCTGGGATTATGAGGCACTTCCTTTCCAGTAACCTGCACATAGAAAATAAACATGTTTAATTTCCCAAACCCCAATTTTTCTTTCTTTGTTTTTGTGAGTAATTTTCTGGACAAATACTCATACCGACCAGAATACCTCCACTTGCACAACTAAAAACTGCTGCTGTGCATCTCAAGTCAGGGATAACCTCCTTTTGAAGAACTTTCTGTGTATTTTGTACGAGGGAATGTTCAATATTGGCTTTTTTACACGCATATCCGATAAACTGATTTAATCTAAATCTTCGTTTCTGAAACCGATTTCAGCTGATACCAATTTTTTTGGAGCAAGTTGTGCCAAAAATACAAAAAATATATGGAAAACTATACATGAAATCTCTTATATTTTGTCATTTTGAGTTAGATGAGACTTAGCTGAAGAGTTTGATATATGATATGTGCATGTTGTGTAAAATGTCATTCAAAAAGTAAAAACCAACACAGATTATTTCTGAGATTGCATTTTAATGACGATATCGGCCAATGATATCGATATGCCGATTATATCAGACATCTTTCATTTCTACCCTTAAAGCTTCAAAAGAATGCATCTGAATAAATATTCACACATAAGGATGAGTAAACTGGAAAGATTTCTGGGTTTAAATGAAGCTCAGTTGGCTGAAGGTTTCACTCTAACGACTAACCCCACTGCAGAAATAAAGACTCGATAGAAGGGGAAACATTTCTGTCTTCCTTTGTCCATTAACTGTGAGCTCATGCCCACTGTGGCCTCCATAATCTCTTCTTAGCCAAGGGAAGATGGTTGTAGTGTGATCTTCTGTGACCCATCTGCTTCACTGTTGGATAAAATGTGAGCTCAGATCGTTTCTGCATACCTTGGATGCAGCTCAAACCAGTTTGGCCTTACTTTTAGACCTCTAACATCGAAGCGCTGCACACTGGATGTTTTCTTTTCTCAAACCATTTCCTAAAAACTATTGAGATGGCGGAGCATGAAAATTTCAGGGAATCTACATTTTCTAAAATACTCCAAACAGCTCAAATGGTATGTAACGTTTCGGCCCAGTCCTCTCTTTTTGGGGCAGGTTGGGGGGATTTGCTTGAAGCATTTTACAGATAATGATTATCTATCACCTGAACTAGAGCATCTGGGATTATTGGATGCCAAGATGAAAGCAGATTTTGAGTTTCTAAAAGACAAACATTCTTTTTAAATATATATCTTTTGTTTCTGAATTAGTGCACACATTATTTTATCATCTTTCTATTATGTAAACACAGCTGATCCGATTGCTTTATGTCGAGTCTATGTACAGTCGTCCTCAAATTTATTCATACGTTTCATTAAAGAAACGGCTGAATTCACAACAGTCACTCAAATAACTGGAGACTGAAAAAAGGAATAACTAAAAATTTGCTAAATTATAATTTTCTGATATAAGATACTGTTTTTTCATTTAATTGAGTTAAAGAAAAAGAAAAAAAAACAAAACAAAACAAAACAAACAAACAAATCAGTCCTGGACAAATTAAAGCAGTTTTCTGATAAACAGTGGGACAAAATACCTGTCAACAGGTGCAGAAGTCTGACTGAGAGGAACAGAAAACACCTGACTGGAGCGGAAACATTAAAGGATTGATGTATGAGTGATGTAACATATATTATTTTATCATATTTCTTTGCTTTTTTAAAAAATGATTTCTATTGAACCAGAATTAGAAAATAATGTAATGATTTTAATACATTTTTATTTATCATCACTTTTGTCAATTTTAGCTTATTTCACAGGCAGCTGGGGTTTTTTTCTTCTTTAATGGGAGGGTATGAATACATATGAGGACAACTGTCAACATATCAGCTGGACTCTGTGATCGGACTTTTTTCCAGCTGGATAGAAGAAATATTTGTTCATGTAAAAGTAGCCATTGTTACTCCAGCGTCCCAAGGTTGCAAAATTGCTCTTGACACCTTTTAGTTTTTCAGCCCGGGGCATCATGTTACAGCTGCACTTTGCTTTACGGTGCCACGTCACACGGCAGTAACTGGATATTAACACACTAGCAGTAGCTCTCAAGTCCAGTCCTTGAGAGCTACTGCCCTGCAACGTTTATATGCATGCTTTCTCCAAAACACCTGAATCAAAGGCTAAATTCCCTCATGTGCATGTCAATTACCTCTGCAGAGGCCTCACAATGAGCCTTTTAATTTGATTCAGGTGTGTTGGAGAAGGGTTGCATCTAAATGTTGCAGGAAGGTAGATCTTGAGGACCGGACTTGGCCATCCCTGGTAGTACCACTAGGTGTTTTTGAATCAAACCATGGGTGATTCAAAGAAACACAAGACAAGAGCACACATCAGACTGACTTTTAGTGGCTTTAGAGAGTTCTGAGAGGAGACAGGATGCATGATGGATGGTGAATTAGACAAAAGTTAGGGGGTGCCAAAGTTTATTAGTGTGGCTTTAACAAAGCAGGTCATGAGGTCCAAAATGACCCAACTGCACAATGCAGATATTTCGGTTGATTTCTATTAGATCACAACTTAAAAAGGCGCATCTGTTCAAGTTGCAGCCTTTTAAAATAAACATTATTTTAAAAATGACTAAATGAAAGTCAGGAACATTTCATCCTTTTCCAAATGACATCTACATTTTGTTTTTACATGTTCAATAAAGGGATGTATCATTTACCAGTAATCATTTGTGCCACTTGTGCATGACTGAATGCTCTGCCAGGAACAATAAAATGACTACATAAAGAGGAAATTACACAATACACACACATTTAGTGAGTATTGCTGAAAATATGCCAAGCATCAAAGTTACAGAAAAAAGGTTTATGACATGCTGAAAAAGTCCAGGATTACAAATTTAACAAATCCTGAAAAGACTATAAGCGGCAGTGGATTAATGATATGACCAAAGCAACAAGAAACAGCATTAAATTTAATGAATTAAAAAGCAAGGGGAAAAACTTTGTTGCCAAAACGGATTTAAACCTTGACTTATGGCTTTTAGTCTCCAACAGGCTGAATTTAGCAACTTGTGAAAATGAGCTTGTTTTGCTCCATCTCCAAAGACATCCAGGATTTATTGGGTGTAGCGGTTTCCCAAACACTGTGGAATAAATGAGTCCTTCTGTAAGAATTCCCTGACTCATTTTAGCTGTTTTTGTCTGCTTTTGCGTCTGAAGCGATAACTGATGAGACCTGAGGGTGTTCTGATGAAACTCTGACCTCTCTGGGGAAAAGAATCAAAATAGATATTGAAAAAAAAATGCCTTGACTCTCATTTGGGGGGTTTCCAGCATCCTGAAGATCCAAAAACCACCACATGTGGGTCTCCCCCCCCCCCCCCCCCCCCCCCCCCCACATCCCCCAATCCTGTAGGTATTACAGGCTGCTGCTCTGCTTCTTCTCAAAGAGCTGAAAA
This sequence comes from Telmatherina bonti, assembly GCF_933228915.1. Classification (NCBI taxonomy): domain Eukaryota; kingdom Metazoa; phylum Chordata; class Actinopteri; order Atheriniformes; family Telmatherinidae; genus Telmatherina; species Telmatherina bonti. Next base: position 10,969,137 of record NC_136623.1, read on the forward strand.
GCAGTCAACACTCTGTCCTCCTTCACTCTGTTCGCTTTCCTTTCTTGCCTTCATCAGCAGATATCAGCAAGCAGCCGCCTACATAAAGCCAAAATATTTCACTTCAAATCCATTTTTTTCCTGTGTGGAGTAACCCCACTGGCTTTAAAGGAACAATTTAAGCAAATAAAAGTTTTTTTTTTCTCCCTTTTCTTTTCAACATGTGTAGCTAAACATGTGACACCACTGTTTCAAAGCAAACCACTGCGGCATTCAACTCAAACCTTTATTTCTATCTGCGCGCCCACACACACACACACACACACACACTATCACAGTTAACTGCATGTGGTTTTATTCCAGCAAACTGTGTTAAAAGACAGTGAAGCAGAATTTGTTGTAATGCCTCGAAAAGGCTTTGCTGCTTTTGTTTCATGTGGTAGTTTCTTGTAAAACTTGCACAATATATGAATTCTTGAAGAGGGAATGCTCTGAAACATTTAGGCCTTTGTTTTCCGCATGTCTGAACGCTAGTTTTTTTTGGGTGTTTTTGCATTTTTCTGTAGTTGTTCAGGAATGATGCCAACCTTGGGATTGCCGAGGTGGTCACCCAGCCGAGGTTTACCAGGTTTCCAACTTGGACCGTTGAGGAAGGTTAACAACTTGTCGCTGATTTTCTTGTAAGTTTTGGACTTTTTCCACAAATATTTGTAATAATGCACCTAAAAGAGAGTAAATAATACACACACAGGTTAGATATCGACAAATAATTTAACAGTACATTGAACTGATGAATGGTAGCTAAGCTGTAGCTGTTATAATTAATCCTGGGTGAACTTTCTGTCTCCATTGGGCAGAATGTTAATCATGCTGTTACGCTGCCAATGGTGAGGGAAGCAAAAATAATTATAACATACAGCTGGTATTTCATTTTATTGGCTTCTTTCACCTCAGCTGGGCAGTTTGTTTGGAATAGAGTAATAATGTTATGGTTACAAAATGGCCACTCAGCCAGCAAAGGAAACATGAGCTCACACCTCATCTCATACTTAAATGAGATGAGGTGAGCTGCTCGAGTGACGGCCGACTCATGGAAGTCACATCAGGGATGGAGAACTAACCTGAACACCGAGGTTCTCGAATGACTTGATAGGGAACACCAGGCCATAAATCACCTTATCCGTCTCTGGAGCGAAGGTACCTGAGGAGCAGCAAGGTTACAATAACTCCACTATATGTTATAGAGTCAAATGAAAAGGAAAATATACTTTCACTTGATGCCAACAAACAACAGAAGATCACCTGGTTCTTACCTAATTTGCAACTTAAACCCCAGATGAACATACATCATATTGTGATAATTTATTTAGCAAAATGTTACGATGAACTGTAGAAGCAGGGTGTGAGGAACTAAGAAAACCTCTGTTAGCAGATATAACTTGATATTGTTGTTGTCGGTCTCCCCTGGCAGTGTGGAAGACTTTGCCCCTTCCGTCTCTACAGTGGTTACGGTTACATGATGTTTTTTCATTTGGAATTATTCATTCTGAATTATATAACTCGGAATTAACATTTTCTCCTACGGGTTTACGTGAAAATAATGGTTCCAAATGAAGGTTTACATGAAACACGTCCTGACTTAATTCCTCTTCAGAGCGGCGGGTTGGGAAGGGTTCTGATTGGACAGAGGGTGCACGTGACGTATGACGTATACCGGAAATAAACAAAGTTGGCTCCTTGCTTCTCGTCTTTTCAGTCCTACCTTGTAAAAACTACATAATAAGCACAAGTTTTGCCGCTATTTTTATTATAAATGTGAAGTAGCAGCTCAACACCAGCATACTACTTCACTTATTGCAGCAACTGATAGACCACCGAACACGGGAGGCAAAACAACGCGCCTCATCGGGACAGGACAAGCTAACGAGCATGCTCAGAACGACCAGAATTAACTTAGAGCAGAATTAAGGTTTACATGACAGAGGAATTAAATAGTTCTGGATTAAAATGCAAATAAATCAGCCACTTACATCGGAATTAAGTTTAATTCCAAATAGAAATTTGCATTAGGAATGAAGTGTTTACATGGTCGTTTTTCATCCGTTTAAAGCGGAATTAACTTTTATTCGGAATTAAACAGGAATTAAAACTCCCATGTAAATGTAGCAAATGTTGCATCTGCTCATTGAGACTTAGCAGCATCCACTGGGAAATGGGATGAGGCCGACAACAGTTTCTTTTCTTCTTCAGCCATTCTGTTATATATTTGTTGCTTTGTTTGGAATCTTTCAGCCAAGCTGTAGCTGTCAGAGGTATTTGTACCAATATCCTTAGTTCAACCGTGTGCAGTGTGTGTGTGTGTGTGTGTGTGTGTGTGTGTGTGTGTGACAATGCATCTACACTTTGGCCTCATTTGTCGCTGGAATATTTTTCCAGAGGTTTTGATGCTTGTATCCGCCCGTGACATTTCCGTCTTTTTCTAATTATCCTCTCATGTTGTTTAACAGTTAACATGTGAACCAAGGGTCCTGCAGAGTCTGACATGTAGTTTGTTTTGTTTTCTTTCTGAGCATTGCATGGTCTAAACTTAGGCTGAACTTGCGGTAATGTCCATCGCTTGGAGGATTAGCATTTGTTCTGAAAGTTTTCCATGATTATCATTTAATAATGGACTCCATATTATTCAGAAATGGCATGACATACTGATGGGCAGCAACAGTTGCATCTACAGGATCACTGCTGATGTCTTTCCTCCATGGCACTGTGTAAACACATGCTGAATGCTCCAGACCAGCAAACTAGCAAAAATGTCTGCTTTTATGGAGGTGCTTACGCTGATAATGATCAATTTATCAAGCCAATTTGATCAGCAGAACATCAATTAAGACCTACTAATGACCGGATGATAATTCTGTACAGATATGTAAAACATTAGTAATGGAAGAGGGTGTGCTTTCTAGCCTGCATGACTGTACAATACAGCACCTGCTGTCTAAAGTTTGCATCATAAGAACAATAATAAATACAAGCTGTTGGCCTCATTATGTCTCATATTTATTCTTTACGTTCTGTTTTTTGGTTTTCACCAACACAGCAGGAGTGAACCAAAGCAGTAAAATTAGGATAGATGCCAAAGAAAATTACACAAAAGACATTAAAATTCCCTTTAAGTCATTTAAAATAACAATACTGCAATAAGGAGAATACAGTAAGGTTTTTTTTTCATAAGCCAGATGACCTCACTTATTAAAGATGCACTTTTTGGAAAAATCTGACCCAAAAACTAAAAATAAACAAAAAAAAAAAAAAAAAACAACGTGCAGAGCAAAATTTAAAACCTGCAATTTAAACAATTCAGTGTTGAATAGCTGAAGAGTCAGAATTATGTTGACTTCAAACTTTAATGTTAAGCTATTTATCGCAATTTATTGCTGAACCTTCAATAGATACAAGCAAACCTAAAGCTTATCATCACGTTTTATATTAACCATGCTATAAAGTTAACAAAATGCAGAGACTGCAGCTGTTACAGATGTCTGAATATTCAATGGTGCACAGATAATCATCAAAGGAAGGAAGGAAGGAAGGCAGGCAGGCAGGCAAGCAGATAGATAGATAGATAGATAGATAGATAGATAGATAGATAGATAGATAGATAGATAGATAGATAGATAGATAGATAGATAGATAGATAGATAGATAGATAGATAGATTGATAGCAACATAATGAGCACATTATTACAGACTCAATCTCCCACCGTGTTCTAGGCCTGAGCGATTAATCGGATTTTAATCTCAAATACAAACTTGGTTCTTAAAATAAATCATAAAAATAAAAAGGAGCGATTTTTTTTTCTCTTTGCGGTTTATTCTAGTGCAGTCTTCAGTTGCCAATCGAGCGTCAGTGGCATTGCAGCGCTGTGCTGTCAACTCCTCTCACAGCCGCTTTGGCTTCATTCAGCTCTTCATTCTCTCTAAATCTGGCAACTTTCAAAACCCCTTGGCAAATTTATTTGTTAAAAGTGATGAGCGACAAATCTAGCAACTTTTACTGGAGTTATTGGAAATTTTTCGGCTGTTTTGGCGACTGACTTGAAGGAGCATATTGTTCTGCAGTTACTGTAACGAACAAACAGCAGGGACCTCTCCACGTCCTAAAGCGGCTGCTTCGACTGCAGGTGCAATGTTGAATAATTGCAGTTGGTTGTGGAAGTTCACTACAACATGGTTTATATTTACATATTTAGTTTACATCAGTATTTGAACTTTGTCAAGACAAAGCTTCATGTTATTTGTGTGTTTTCTAAAACTTGTGGAATCCTAAAAACATTGTCTAAAAGCCGCTGTTTAATGTTAAATAAATTCATGTTGTTAAAGATCAAAAAATAAAGATAATCATGTTAAATAACCGAGATCTCAATTTCAATCAAAATTATCAGGATTATTATTTTTACCATGATATATCAGCCCTACCGTGTTCACGGTAAACTGCTTGTCTAAGACAATCAGGAATGGAGTTGAACCAAACACTTCTGCTTACCAAATAATCGATCCCAGATGATCAGCATCCCACCATAGTTCTTGTCAATACAGTAAAGGTTCCTCCCTGTTGAGGTGACACTGTGTGAGGTTACTGCAGATATTACAGTACAGTAATGGAAATCTGTGATCCCAGGTCTCCCCCAGTGGCATCTGGTGATAATTAGCTTGAATAAAAATAACTGGATCAGACCTAATTAAACATAAATATGAGTAGATGTCTAACAGAAGTGGACTGTTTTATTTTCTCACCATGATGAACTCGGTGATGTTTGGGGGTGTTAAAGACCCACTCCAGAGGTCCAAGGTCTCTGATCAGCTGGAAAATAAATAATGAAAAGTCTGTGAATCTTATTATTAATATGAAACAAATACTTAAAAGTTTAATTACTTTTTTTTTTTTTAACTTTGTTTCTTTTGCTACTCAATGATCTGCAGATTCTTCGTAGGCTGTTTACTTCTACTTTGCTATCAAATCTCCAAAAAAAAAACCCACACTTATTTATTTATTTAGTGATTGTTTATTTAGGTCATTGAGCCAAACCCAAAGCCATGAGTACAGTTGCCTGTTTGTGTGAACATGTGCCTTAGAAGACTTTGTGGTCTACCCCCCTGAAAGCATCAATGTGCTTTACAAACATTTAGATACACCAGTCTGACATCGTCACAGTTCATAGCAAGAGGAGGAGGACCCAAACTAACAGGTGGGGTAAAGTGTCAAAAACAACAACTTTATCTAAAACTAACAAATAATGCTGCCAAAGCAGAAAAGACAACAAACTAGTCTAAAAACAAACAGACAGAACTGTGATGAAAAAAAGAGCTACAACAAATACAATGATGAGGATGTGGCTCTAAACAAGGAAAAACCTGCAGGATTTCTACTGGGAAAGATAAGAATAAACTATGTTAATGTGTTGTTATGGGAATTAGTCAAGCAAACATCAGGCACAAGAACCAGAAGCAAACAAAACAAAATACACAAGAAGTCAAACTATGAAATAAAACTATATATAAACCGTTATACATATATCCATCCATCCATCCATCTTCTACTGCTTATCCGGGGGCAGCAGCCTAAGCAGGGAAGCCCAGACTTCCCTCTCCCCAGCCACATTTTCCAACTCTGCGGGGGGATCCCAAAGTGTTCCCAGACCAGCCAAGAGATATAATCCCTCCGGCGTGTCCCCAGGGTCTCCTCCCAGAGGGACGTGCCTGGAACACCTCACCAGGGAGGTCCAGGAGGCATCCTGACCAGATGCCCGAGCCACCTCAACTGGTTCCTCTCGATGCGGAGGAGCAGCGGCTCTACTCTGAGCCCCTCCCGGATGACCGAGCTCCTCACCCTATCTCTAAGGGAGAGCCCGGCCACCCTGCGGAGGAAACTCATTTCAGCCGCCTGTACAACTTCTACATCCGCAACACGTTTTATTTCGTGGTATGACAAGGAACTGGCCTTTTTGAACATGCAACTACTCTGATTCAGCAAAGAAATGCAAGAAGAGTGAAAGAGACGAAATAAGAGTCATCGTAAGATCGTCTTCGCTTGCTAACAGGTCAGGTAAGATGCAAGATGGATGCTGAATTAGCCACCAATAGGGGGCGCGTCACGGGAAAATGGCAAAAGTTCTGTAGTGTGTCTTGCAAAGCTAATTTTAATTCAAATCAACAAATCACTTGGCAGAATGGTATGTTAGGAAAGTGTTTCTTCAAACTAAAGAAAATCATTCCCCTAAAAGCTGCTGGAATTAATCATTCTGGTATTTGTACGTTAGAGCTGTATTTGATTCACAAAAATTATGTAGTGTCAATATCACCTTCACATCTTCATTTCCATAAATATTACTATGATTTATATTTTTCATTATTTTGTTGTATAATCCTTCAATCAGAAACATTATATTAATTAACACATACATACAGAACTCAACCACACAAGGTTTGTTCCAAACAAAGTGCAGCTGAAAGCCTCGGGAAGATGCCAAGTTTCACGATATCTAACAGATGCTCCAGTCAGTCATTCCAGTTTACAGAAGTCACCCAGAGCATATTCGTCCAGGTCATGTTTCTCTTTTGGTTGGAAGTCAGAAATTCTGATGTCAGATCTCTCTGTCTGGAGACATGTGCTCGGCTGGACAGAATTTCTCAGCGATTCATTACTTTCCATGTAATGACTGCGTCTGGCAACCGAGCGTGAGAGTTTTATCTTGAATGAAAGGGGTCTCCACCACTTGACTGTAGCTCTGAAGCTGCAGCCAATAGCGTGCCAGTAAATTACATGACATCAAAAAAAAAGAAAAAAGCCTATAAAGGAGGCATAAATTACACCCCCTAAGAAAATTGTGACTATTACGACTATTTTCACTAATAGTGCACTAAAAGATGGAAGGCGCTCCAAATCTATTCATTCCCTCTAACGATGGTGGGGATTGTAAAAGTGAATTTCTCAGTCACTTTAAAGGCAGACAGAGTGGTTATGCTTCTGTTTGGAATCTTTCATAAAATCTCATTATTTTTTATTGAATACAGGTTCCACTGAAACACAGAATCTAAAGGGCCTGACTTAACAGACAGATTAGTATTGGCACCATGAGACGTATCTTTAAAAGACTTTTTTTTTTTTTAAAATACACCAACTCTGCAAAGTATCGTAGATGTGTGAATTCATCCAGACTTGGTCCTGCTTGATGTCTGATTATTGTGTTCAGGCAAAGCCATATAAATTTTGCTATTCATCTCTTACCTTTAAAACTGGAAAATTATTTTAACATGCTGGTTGAAGCCAATTAATTCAACTGGGACTTCTCTTTAAGGTGTCATTAAACATCACAGTTTTACAAGCAGCAGTATCGTAAGTTGTTCTTCTAAAATGAACGTACTAAAATCGACCATGGCGATTTTTACTGTTAAAGAAAAGAAAAGGGGTTACGTCACATTAAACGTGACTTCTTTCAACAATAAGAACTGTTAAAGGGCCATTAAAGAGATTATTATTTATCAATTAAACATTCATCTTTAGAGCCTGGGAGCTGCTGTTGAAAAACTAGCAGCTAAGATTTATTTAGATGTGCTCACAAAAGGGTATTGCAATTACCTAGTTTTATATAACTTGTTTGCACATTTTAGATAATTTGTGCACACAAGCTTTCAAGGGCTTACTGCATGATTTAACCTTGCAAACCTTTGGCAACAAATGGCACCAAACTGTGCAAATATGGCCATTTTTGAGACCCTTGAATTTTCTACATAAAAACGTCTTTATTTTTGTTTTGTTTTTCTTTAACAGAGTTGGTCTTTGTTGAGATAATGTTCACATCTTGTGAGGTGGTTTGACAGATTTAGATCTACAGCTGCATCAGTCCAAAGGGATCTTCATACTCATCCTGAAAGGGGTTTGATATATTTCAAGCAAGCCTGATTTTTTTCACTGTCTTCTTTTAAAAAGATATGGATGGCATTATAACTTAAGCTCCCATGAAAGAGACAGCAAACAGAAAAGTTAGTTTCTTCCATTTCCATCACAAGTAGAAGCCTGTTCTGCTGTTGCTGATCAGCTTTACTAACATGGGAAAATGCCTGCCAATCGTTCAGCATCTGTTCTGCTGGGTTTTTGTTGAAGTCTACGGTTATTCGAACAGGACTTTATTGCAAACAAAATAAGTGTACGCCTCAAAGTGTGGAACGGGTTTCCAACTTTATTCAATGTTTTTTCAAGAAACTACAAACTCTTAAATACTGTTAAACACCTAAGTTTATTAGTTTGACCTCATACGTACACATGAGTAATAGGCAACACAGGGCTAATAAGGCTGAAATATTTAAAGTAAAGACTGAAGTAGATTTCAACGGAACAACACTAGGATACTTTTTGAGGGCATTTTAAAAATACAGATTGATAAGAAACATTTATCTATAGGTTTTTATTTATGTTTGAGGCAAGCTTCCTCAGAGGGACTCCTGACATTGAAAGGAAAGTTTGCTATAAAAAGAACAGCTCAAAAAGTGTTTGTGATGTAGTTGGTTTTCTTAGATACATGAGTTATGATCGTTATTTAGCTGCTAACTAATAGCACTGTTAAAACCATACATGTATTGAATGTAGTAAGTATATATCAAACAATAATGTGTTATCTTAGGCAACTTGCAAAGTCTGCATGCAATTAAACTACACAGCCATGATCCCATTAGACATCCAGGAACTTAGTAATAATAAACCAAATGGTGAAATGACTGTGTTGTAACATTTACCTCAGTGTGGATCCAGAACTGGTAGAGCAGATTTAACTGTATGTGAACAGCAAAGATGGATGGAGGCACAGCCAGAGCCATGGGGAGGTAAAAAACCTGAAGAGAAAAGTAGAAAAGTATCAGGTTGTACCACCAGGGACGGGCAAAGAACACAGCTCAGTGTCTATTTAAGTACAAAAAGTGATATCCTACCACAAATCCTTTTTATTAAGACAAAACCAGAAAGAAAAAAAGGTAAAAAAATTGAATGGCAAGAGTTCGTTTTTCTAACGCAATTTCCTCCGATTTAAAGGTGCAGTGTGTAAGAATTACTGACATCTAGTGGTAAAGATGGGTATAGAACTTCAAATGCAAAGCAGTGCTTTGAAAGATGTCGAAAGTTTTCCACACATAAACATGTTTTACCCACAAGATCCTGCTCAGAGGGTGGTCACATCACACACAGAGATGTTTGTCCATTCAGAGACACAATGAAGTACAAATGGTGGCACAAATGTCAGATGCCTGGTATGTACATATAAATAGCTCATTGTAAGAGTCAAAATATAACAGTTATTTTCATAAACTGATGAAATATCAGTAGGAACCAAGCGGCAACATCCAGCAATTAAAAATGAAGCCCATACAGAAGTGCCAAAATTTGCAGTCCCCCCTTCATCTACTAGGGGCTCCAGAGCAAATCCTCATAGAGTCCCATGTTAAAAAGACCAACTTTACAGTTAAAGTCTGGTACAAAAAACCTTTTAGGTTTAATAGGCCAAGCTTACCTTCACAACAACAGTGGGGGGAGTGAATTTTTTGATTGATTTTTGATATTGGGATTGAAATGTACCCAATATCCTGATGGAAGAAGGAAGAAAGTAGCAATACTGCCGTTTTTAGCCAGCTAACAGTGAGACTTAGCTTTCGCCCAGCCTTCCTCCATCAGCTGGTTAGTTCTTGTTAGTGCCGGGTTAGCTCAGTTAGCTCTTAGCTACAGGCAGGTTGAAGTTTGATAAATGTCAATCATTCACCCCCACGTTCACAGCCCCCCTTCTCAACTCTACCTCTTTGCCCATTTTTTTATGTTAGGGGAGTGATGATGTGTGATGCTGCCAAGATGGCGACGGTAGGAACCGCCCAATGAGCTTCATTTCAGAAACCTACGAGTGACGTCACAGGGGCTCTGTTCCTCTTACATACAGTCTCTGATTAGAAACAAAGTTTTTAAAGATTTTTTTTCCACTGGCCTTATTGTGAAGAGACAAGCAGACAGAGTCCCATGCTTCTGCAACACCCCCAGTGTTGTGTGAAACTTTGCAAAAGACAAACCTGCCACATCACAGATGAGGCCATACAGCCTGGCTCTGTAAGAAACCCCGGGATAACTCGTTTTCTCTCCGGTCTAAGACAAGTTGCTTTTATTAATCGTGTTAATCTTTGAAAACATCTAAAAACATATACATACAACTACAAATTTATTGTTTATTTTCAATTTAAAAAAATCTGAAAGAAGTTGGTCATTGTGGCTTTTATTGAACATAACTCAAACAGAAGCCTCGGCTGGAGATTTTTATTGCCAACAGATCTGGAGCTTTGGGAAAATGTCCAGCCACAAATGGATGCATTAGCCACTGGTTCAAATGAGTCTGTTTGATCTCTGTAATAAAGCAACATGTCATCCAGTATGACTCATTAATGTGTTTTTAATGGTGTTTTGACAACAAGGAAGTTCCTTGGCACGAAAAAATTAAAATTAAAATAAGACTTAGCTATGCAGATACGACTTATTCATGAGTTTCTTTCATCAATCTTTATTTTCAATTAATGGGATTTGCTGAGTTGTAGTTTATGAGAATAAATATCTTACCCATGAGGCCAGCTGCTGAGTGACAGACTGCCTGAGAGCCGTGGTGAGGTTGTAATACTCAGAACTGTGGTGAACCTGGTGAGCAGCCCAAAGGATGGCCACCTCTGGGGAAAATGACACACACACACACACACACACACACACACACACACACACACACACACACACACACACACACACACACACACACACACACACACACAAAATGGTCCAACATAAATTTTTGTCATCAGTTTATTCACAAACTAATGAATGTTAAAGAGCTGACAGGAGCTGCATAACTTTCTACACAAGATTGATGGACAGGCCTTAAACCCTCGCACCACAACAAGTGATTTATCCCACCAGTAAACTCTGCTCTTTCCCTGGATGAGTTACTGGACACCTTCGGCCCTAAAAGGAGTGATTTCCAGCCAGCTGTGATGAAAAAGCCAAGTCCTGTTGGTCACTGTGGTGCCATTGAAGGGGTGTAGGCTATTATGACTTTGGGGGTATTCGGCTGCAGCTGGTTAGCGTCCAGCCTGATGTCCCAGTGCTCCAGTTTACATTCCTCTGCTGTGTTGTGATACTTGCTACATTAATATCTGTGTTACACTTCATTTTAACATCCAAGGGGAACATGCTTGTTAAGTTTCACTGGATCTCCGGGCTGTTTCCGGACCACCCCGTCTGGTCTATGCTTTTTGGCACCTTCAGCCATTTTGGCTTCTGCTGCTGTACAAGAGAGAACAGTAACCTACAGCAGAACCACAAGGCCCGATTTTCACTGATGTATTCATGATAATTAAAGGCATCCTATGACATTAAAAAAGTTTTAAATTTTATATGGCAGCCTCCAGTTAAGAGTAACTTGTGATTAAAGGATTGATCATTAGATCGTTATAGTTGAGTTAAATACCATATTAATGATGGTTAAATGTGGTTATGTGGGATTGTGGTCATAAAATTTCAAGCTTATAATCAAACATGACAAATGTGATTGCATGTGTTTTTCCACAAGGATAAAAAACTTATTTTTAGCTCGATTACTGATGACTATCAGTTTTATCTGAAGCAATTTATTCCCGAGTTCTCAGATGGTGCTGTAGTTGCAGCCTTTTAATATTGCTCTTTTTGCATCGTCTTCAGTTTGAGCTTTTTATTCCATTTAAAGGTGGATTTTTAAAAGAATTAGATTTATGCATGCTGTTTTGGGTGCTGTGATGTTAAAAAAAGTTTGTTGTAATTTTCAAAAGCCCAAACAATGTCAGAAATAAGACAACAAATTCAAAGAGGAGCTAAACTAAGAGAGGAAAAGGACATTTAAAACACCTCTAGTTTTTCATGGTGAAAGTAAAACCTCCAATTAGTTAAATGGAGTCTGCAACAGTAATGAAGATAAGAGTCAAAATAAGAAAATGCCTCATGTCTTTCAGTAAGAATGACTACAGGAATATAATCCAGATGCTAATGTATCTGTATCAGACTTTCAGGCTACACAGAAAGGCAGCAAATACAGAAAGAGCGGCAAAACTAAAGATTATGGTGGTTGTTAACAAAGGATGTCGTAATTCAGGACATTCTGAGGAGGTTTCTTCACAAGTCATTAAAGAGGCTGCAAGTTTGCATCAATGTTGATGATAAAGGAATTTGACCTGTTTTTATTGTTGCAGGTTTAAGCTTGATGAAAGGAGCTGTAGCTACAATAATAATGTCTTCAGTCAGGATAGTTAGCTAGACTTGGTCCGACTGGGCACTTGGTTGAGTTAGGGGGGCAACATCATTCTGGACTGAGGTTGCATTCAAACTGCACTTTTCCAACAAATCGGACCTATTAAATATGACGTGTTTCACTCTCCACCAGACGGAAGAAAATATGGAGCTACATCAGATCATAGTGGTCTGGTTGATCACATTTCTATCAGAACTTTACCAAACTCTTCCAGGTTTGACTGTGAACTATTTCTCCTGTCCGATTGCCCCACAAACATTTGTTTTGGTTGTGTTTACCCACAATGCAGTGTGCTGAATGTACAATACACTTTGTTTTGAAGTCCACTTCCTGTATTTAGTTGACTTAATGCAAATCAAGACCTGCATTTCTAGGTGGACCAAGCCCAAATTTTTCATCTGAATCAAGAATTTGTTTGTACATTCACAGTACCCCAAAGAAAGTAGACTTTCCAAGAAAAGGACCAGGATTCCAATCAAAAGAAAGAGAAATAGTTCACAACTGTCTACCGCGCTGCCTCTCTCTCCCTGAGACAGTCCATTATCATGATCTCCTCCACTGTCGCCATGTTATATATATGGCTATATTCCGACTGAAGCTGCTGTCAGAACTCGGAAATAAATTCCGAACTGTGCCCTGCCCTCTAGTGGATGGATTGCTTAACAACCATGCCGACATAGCGCATGCCTGAGAGTTTGTGAACAGTGGTATTTGACACGAACGTCCCTATTTACATACGTATATTGAGCATAATGTAAGTTTATTACTTTAATTACAATCCCTGGAGATATCAACCCCTCCTGGTTCTGCTACATATCCAACTTTCAAGCAGTCAGCTATTGCAGATTTTTATTTTACTGATCAATTAGTTGCATCAGTTACCTACACTGGAAAAGCGCATCTCCGTTTGAGGTTTGAGAAAGTACTTTCAACTCAATATTCTAATTTCGCTTTTAACTTTGTACAAACACTAGGGCTATGACAATATACTTTTGTCCTGATTCAATTCTGATTTTTTTGGGTGCCGACTCGATTTAAATTGCGATTCTCACAATCCTTCAATGTTGCTGATTTTTGTAGATGTTGTTGATGTAGATCAAAAACAAAGAAAAATGTACAAAAATTTTTTTTGCTCGTAATTTTCCTTGATTTTAATTAGGAAAGAGGAACATTGTATCCGGACCATCATTCTGCTGCTATAATGCCCAAGAAGACAAGTAAAAAAATCAATAAAAACAAAAAAAAATGACAAAAATTTTATAATGAATTATTTTTAGTTATTTGACAAAAAATTTTTTAACAAAAAAAGTCATTTTAAAATTGTGAAGCAAAAATCCCAATTTTCAATTTTTCAATTTGATTTTCCTACCTTTAACAAACACTATACAGGATATTTGCACAGCCAGTAGCAAAACCATCAGTCAGTATTACAACAGGACAAGAGACATACAAGCAGAATGGAGATAATAATCCCATCTGACATAACAATTTCTGCGTTTGCTGACAAATTAGCAGTCTTGGTACTCTCATGTGGCAAAAGAATGTATAATCATTTTAAACACCACATACATCGTAACAGCTTTCCCCACTGTGAGCTACTCCCCTCTATACTAACATGATCATTCGAAAGCCTCTCCTTAAACCCCTCCTTTGTTTCTCTTTTATAAATTTGTAATTGTATTGTGGCCGGTAGTCATAAAACTCAACGGGACAGGTTTGCTGCACCTGAACAAACATACAGTAAGGGGTGAAAGAGCTGAGGACTGCCACCATCTGACTATTCACTGCTCTTAACAGTGAAACTGAGGTGGAATTCCTCAAGTATTTCGAACATCCCGAGTGAAAGCTACTGCTCCCAAGCAATACTCCACACCTTCCTTATTTAACTGGGTTATTGCAAGATTTCAGCAGGTGTGAGAGAGTAAAAGTCACTGATTATGTTTTTAGAAGTGTTACAGTGTTAAATTGTTTTTTTTGGATAGAGTCAAAATGGAAGCAACAAAGCTGGATTTTATTTCAAACTTTATTGGACCTCTCATGGAAACTGACAGGTTTCTGCAGACAAGGCTTGGGATTTAGAAGGGACGAGGGGAGGAGTCTGACTGCATCAACATCAGCCAAGCACAAAAATTATGACATTTCCTCCACTCGGGACCATGGGGGATTCAAAGATGAATTGTCCCGCTATGAGACACATTGAGAGGATAATCCAGCCTTTGTTTAATTCCAGCAGCTTGAGGCTTTTTCTTTTTTTCCTCTCACTGGAGTCATGCTTGGCAGGGTCTAGGACTAAGGGCGGCTAAGATTGATGCTTGTTGTCATTGATAGGAAGTTGGAACTGCTAGGCTTCACTGCAAGCCTATGTCCTCATCTCTGAACTCGGCAGGACACTGCATAGTTTGGCAGGATCTATTCAGAAGGGAAGCCCCATTAACGGTGAGAACCAGTGCCACAGAAACCACGTTCCCAGCAAGAGCAGAGAAATGCTGACGGTACTTCCATCTGGCCTCAAGCGAGCTCTAACTCACGATTTCTCCAGAATAACAAGGATGAGTACACGCTAATCAGGTGAAAGACATTTATGACACTTTATGCCATAGCTATGCAGAGTATCTGTTTGTCATTACATAAAAAGTCTTCACAAAACTCAGGATATTTCAGACACATCCCAGGTCTAACTGCAGGCATCGGTGGCAATAGTAGACACTAGCTAACATTACAGCTAAGTTTTCATGGCTTATAATTCCAAATGATCAGTAAGCGTAAACAGTTTTGGTTCCAGACATTCCATAGTACATCTTACATTTCCAAGTATTTATCAGATACCAATGATATGAAGAATAGTAATATAATCTGCAATCTAAGAAAAAACATGTACGCTAGCACCACTTTGAGGCTACATTTGTTACCATGGTCCATGCTGCTAACAGGTCAATGATACACTGGCTTTATCAAGGCAGCTTTATTTCTCATGATCATCATCTGAGTTCAGTGAGCTTGTACGATCAAAAAACATGTCTGCCAAAAATCTATCAGAAATATTCTTGATGAGTACTTCGCAAGAACTGGACCATAACTCATGGCTCTTTTAGCCACAGATCATAAAATGTGGTTGAAAGATGTTAAAACAGAGTAAAACTGATAAGAGGTGCAACATGTGCATGCTGTAAAACTGGCTTTTAGGGTAAGTGTTCTGGGTTTATTGACAAAATCTGAAATATAATGAAATATAATGACCAGTGCATATAATTCTCTTCATCTTATGCTCAGTTTGCTGTTATGTGAAACAATATAAAAAACAATAATTTTAGATTCCCAACTAGCAATCTTAACCAAGTGGTGCACAATAGGCAGCATATAATAAATCTCAAAGAAAAAAAAGTTGCTATCTCTTATATCTAACCTGAATTTACCTAGCATGTTGCTGCTTGAAGTTTCAGCTTGATGTGACTAAAATGCTTCTTTTCATTTAATGTAAAATGATAAGCGTCAGGTGCTGGACTATTGATTGAAACATGAATTCTGTGTTAGACAATAAATTTAGTGAATGATATCCTTAATTAGCATCTGATATTAAAGCAAAAACATTTTTCTTATTTAATTACCTAAATATTAACATTATCTATTAGCTTAAACATGTTCTGCTATGCTAAAAAAAAACTCTGCAATGACATGTTCCTGTCTAAGCCTTTGACAGTAGTTCCCTTTTCATTAGTTACACAGTTAAATTATAATACGACCCATAGTAAAGAGTCATAATTACATAACCGCTGTGAATTTGACTTTAACATAGACTGTTTACGTCCTGCTTAATGCTGCTGGAGCAATGCTTACATAACCAGAGTCATATACTGTAAGATCCAAAGTCCTGTTGGGCTCCATAAATTCAGCTCCAGTAAAGTCCTGCATTAAGCGGCAATAACTGCCAATCTGGACCTTGAATAATGCTGCTATAAAAAGAAAGTATGACTAGACAAAAGAAAAATAATCAACATTAGAAGAGATCCAAAACGACACCCTTGAAGCACTCAAACCTTATAAAATGCTTTTACAGTTACATCAATCAACTCCATGAATCATCACCCGAAGCGACAAACTCCTGGCGCTCACAAGTAACACTCATCGTGTGCAGCCCCCTGAGTGGTGGGCTACCCTGTCAATCACAGGAGTAATGGGCTGTGAACAGCCCTTCAATGTTTGGATTGGAGGGCTCTTGGATAAGGTGCCAACCCAAACAGCCGGTCCAGGACTCAGTGGGATGGTCGACCAACTCTCTTCAATCCCTGCCATATTTCATTCTGTACACACAACTCAGTCACACACTCTAAACTAAACACACTAACCCTGGTCAGGCCCACTTGCAGCTCCGACAAACAGGGCATAAAAACTAAATATATACAGTGACAGAAGAGGTAAGAACAGCTTTGTTGTTGTGTTTTATTAACGTTAACCTTCCAATTTTAGTGGATGTCAGTTGTGTGAATTAAATGCGCTGGATGTGGAAACACCGTTTCTCTGCTCAGTTGCAAAATGGTTTCCATGCAGATGGTACTATGATGGGTTTTTATAGAAGAACCCAATTCTTCTTTTAAGTGTTATCTCACTTAAGTTTATTGCAGATTATTTGTTTGCACATGTATTTTTCCATTAACAGGAGTTGATCCGGAGTCAGAAGCTGGAGTTTGTCTGCTGTGCTGTTTGTAAATCCTCTTGGTGGAAATTGTAATTTCTTACATAATGCAAATGTAAATAAGATTTTCTCTGCACTCGATTATAACTATTGATTTTATAAGATTACAGTGACAAACAACAAAAATGGCTTAATTTCGTGTATGTGTTCACTTTTAAAAGAAAACCCAACTTACTAAAAGACTGCAATTTCCCAGTGGGGTTAATAAAGTGTTTTTATCACATTAATTCGAGTTAACTCAGCTTGTTGTGTTTTTTTTTGTTTTTTTTTACTGAAATTTTCTTATGAAGGTTAAAGACAGCAACTCATCCAATCGTCTCTGAAGTTCTATCTGACAATGTCTGACTTTATAAGGACTTTTAAACAGATAACTCCAAACATATCAGGCTACAGATTTTAGGAAAAGCTGAATTGTTGTTGACATTACAGGGATTTCATGAATTGTTGAACTGAATGAGTTTATCCAGTGTGAGAGAAAAGAGCAAAAGCTGAAAGATTCCTTCAATACATTTCTGAGAAAGCATGTTTTTTATCTAAAAGGCCATGGAAAAAAATAAGAAAAAAAAACATCACATGGTCTGACCTGGACTTTTGTGTAAGAGCAACCTCAGATGGGTAACATCAGATGACATTTTACACTGTGAAACTGATTATTTTACTGAAACTAGGACAAAATGTGGAAGCAATATTTTAAAATCCAGTTACATCTTTACTGATTTTATAGGAATGATGGGGATAAGTATCAGGCAGTGGATGCAGAGGGTCAGAGGGAACCAGATGATTCGCTGTGGCGACAAAAAGCAAAGAAGGGAAATAAATATCAAGCAGGTTCTGCTAATCAAACTAGATACAGGTGGTCCTCAGGTTACATCATTTTGACTTCATGACACTTATTAAATAAATGTAAACAAAAAATAATCTAAGTTTTTGAAGTTATGAGGTACCGAATAAACTCTTACGATGTGTAACGTAGAGGCTGAAACAACGCCTCAATGTGTGTATTAAGTACTTAATTGAAACGTCTATTTTAATAGCCTGTGCCATTGTTACATTTGTATACAATACAAGTATTTAGATAGTTATTTAGAGATTAAGGGGGAATTTAGGAGCTATTTAAGGATAAAAATCCAACTTATGCGAAATTTTGGGTTATGCCACAGTGTAGGAATGAACCTTGTTCGTAAACTGAGGTCAGCATATAAACTGATTATCATTGAGACCCTATAGGAAAGCAGATGTTTTGGCAGTTTACTAATCTGCTTCATTCAGGTGTATTTTAACATCAGCAATTATCTTAGAGGAACCATTGCTGCTTCCATCAGTCTGGGAAGGATAAAAATGCTTCAAAGATTACTTGGAGCCCATCATTATTTCGTGAGAAAGATTATTCACAAATGCAAAAAGATTTGAGAAAACCTTTCCACGACTGGTTGTTCCAGCAGGTTCAACCCAACCC
This sequence comes from Telmatherina bonti, assembly GCF_933228915.1. Lineage (NCBI taxonomy): Eukaryota > Metazoa > Chordata > Actinopteri > Atheriniformes > Telmatherinidae > Telmatherina > Telmatherina bonti. The sequence continues at coordinate 10,987,609 of NC_136623.1, forward strand.
AGACCCAGCAATGCTGAGAGAAACAGCAAAAAGCTTCCGCGCTAAATCTCAGGGTTGGAGTTTTTCTGCCTGTTTTGTAAACACGGGACATGGACAGTGTGTAGCCATTGAGTCAACCAGAAACTTCCAATATACCAAAGTGTCTGCCTAACAGTTAAAGTTAGTCTGAAATGAGGTCATCAAACAAAAAAATGAAGTCAAACAGCAGATTTACAAGAAAATCAGAGAATCAAGGTTTATGGTTGTTGTGGTTCAGTTAAAGGACTGTGATTATAAACCAAAGAAACACTGAAAACAATACAGAAATGGATTTTTACAAGTTATTGTGGCTGAAGGTGGTTTAACTGTTAAATTAAACCATTGTTTTGGATACAGATCACACACTAGTTTCTGCATTTTGGCTCAGCTTTTATTAACTTCATAATTGCCTATGGTAATTGAATTGTAATATAATTTATTTGAGATTTTATTACCTCATATTAAGACATGATAAGGACCAGAGGATTATTTTTAATTAGTTAATACATAAAACCTTATAATTTATGAGTTTATACTTTGTTTTCATGATGATACTTACAACATACAGGCATGGCATCTCTAGTCGGGGCTGTGGGCTTTGCAGGGGTATAATAACGCTTGATTCTATATATTACATTGTAAAAGCCTCTATTCCAATAAATAACTTTGCCTAATGGAAAGATATGATTGACAACAATGATAAAAGAAATGTGCAGCTGAAATTCTACTATCACACTGTAACCCAAAGGTGGGATCCCAACAGGCATGAATTTTTGGACTTTTTTATGAATAAGATCAAGGGCATAAAAGCTCAAATCCCTCCACCTTCCTTGTGTAATCCAGCCCATGTTCAACCTCCATCTCAGAGTTGTTTCTCTTTTAATCATGTGTCATTTGAAGATAACTCAGCGCTGGTGGCTACAATGAGACCCTCCAGTTCTGTGGATGTACTTCCTTTTAAGCTTTTTCTCATTGCCTTTGACACAATTGGGCCTTGGGTGACCAAAATGTTTAACTTGTCGATTTCCTCTGGCGTAAATTTATTTAAGCCCACCATTGTGGAACCAACACTCAAGAAAGCTAACTTGGACAAATCCGATCTTAAGAACTTCAGGCCGATTTCCAAACTGCCCTCCCTTGCTAAAATGTTGGAAAAGGTGGCAGCAAAGCAACTGACTTCATTTTTAGAGTCACACAACATGTATAACATCTTTCAGTCAGGGTTTCGTAAATATCACTCTACAGAAACCTCATTACTGAAAGTGTCTAGTGACATCATGATGTCTGCTGATTCAGGAAGATGTACAGTGTTGGGTCTGCTGGATCTGTCTTCGGCCTTTGACACGGTCCACCACCACATCTTAACAGAAAGGCTGCAGAATCTGATTGGGATGTCTGGCACAGTTTTACAGAGGTTTATCTCATTCCTAGTGGGTCGAAACTTTTGTGCTTCTGCCAACCACATACTTTCTAAGCCCGGTAGATTGTTATGTGGGGTACCTCAGGGCTCTGTGTTGGGATCGCTTCTGTTCTTATTATACATCCTTCTTCTTGGTCAGATTATCCAGCAGTGTAAGAATGTTTCCTATCACTTATTTGCTGATGACCTCCAACTGTACTGTAACATTTTGTTAAGTTGGAGACTGTAACAGTCTCCAACTTAACTCTGATAAGACCGAGACACTTATTATTGCTCTAGACAGTGAAATCTCAAACATAAAGCAACATCTAGGCAACCTGAGCTTTTCAGCCAAGCCTAAGCTTAGAAAACTAGGGGTAATATTCGATGAATCTATGTCATTAGACCATCATTCAAGACAGTTGTTTAAAAATAGCTGTTTTCAACTACGTAATATTGCTAAGCTGAGACCAATGATGTCTAAGCAAGAGCCTGAAATGATTATACAGGCATTTGTGACCTCACGATTAGACTATTACAACAGATTATTTACATGCTTTAACACAAAAGCACTGGCTCGTCTTCAGACAGTGCAAAACTCAGCACAGAGGCTTCTGAGAACAAGCAGAAGAGCCCACATCACACCCGTTTTAAAGTCTCTTCGCTGGCTTCCTGTTGAATATCGTATTCGTTTTAAAATCCTGCTACTCACTTTCCGAGCCCTACATCTACAGGGCCCTAGTTACATTGAGGACTTAGTTAAGCTCTTCCGTCCGGCTCAAAGTCTATGGTCGACCGGGAAACACCTATTGATGGTCCCACAAACCCGTTTTAAAACCCTGGGAGACCGTTCTTTTAAAGCTGTCGCTCCCCATCTCTGGATTGACCTTCCCCAGGATCTGTGCTCTCTGGATTCAGTAGATGCTTTTAAAAACCTCTTAAAAACATATTTGTTCAGGCGAGCATTGTAGCTGCAAAAAGACTCGGTGACACTACTGTGTATTTGTACTGTTTTTATTCATTTATGTATTTATTTTCCACACGTTACAGGTTTTCTGTGTTTTTATTGTTGTGAAAAACTTTGTGACCTTGTGTCTATGAAAAGCGCTATATTAATAAAGTTTTATAAAGACGTTGGCAGCTCTTCCATCAACGCTGCAGACAGAGTGTGCAGCGAGCGGAGCACACGAGGGCAGCAGACGGCTGGACTGTGGCCTCTGCTGAGCTCAGCAACCCTCTCAGTGATCATAACAACCCTTCTTTTCCACACTTTGTTTAAATCGTGTGCCTACGGGCCCTGTGGATATTATCTTTTGTACTGTCTCGGTACAATCAGAATGGTTTCATTCTCCCCAAGCTAACATTCCTTTTCACTCTTTCAACACAAACAGCAGACAGAGACTATGAGCACAGAGACCTATCTATCACTGTTGATGTTATCTTTACCTCCCGTGAGGCCTTTCACTTGCTCTTTTCTACTGCTGTGAGTGAGACTCCCACATCCTGGCCAAACCGTACCAACAGAACCAGCAGGCCAGCCAGGGGCCCGGATTCCTTTGTCAGCCCTGCAACTTGCACTGAGCCCGGAACTTGCCGTCAGATGGAAGATTTATGGAGACCTGGCCACCGGGGGGCATTTTGAAGGCTCCATCCTACAGTCAGGAGGAGCTACTTCCCAAACAATAACATCCACATCGGCAGCGTCTCCTTGGGGATGGAGGACAGCGGAGGAGTGCTGAGCACATCTGTTTGTCTTAACAGCTGCTGCTGTCTGGAGGGCTGAATGAGAGACAAGGGTGTGGACATGTCGCCAAAGGGATACAGAGGATGCAGTAAGGTGTTAGCAATGCAAAAGTAGTGTCTCATTCTGTGGAACAAAGGGTCCATCAGCATGCAGAATACATAGACGTTACAGCCAAGTTAAGTCACCCTTTCTTCAGTCCATCTTAAATGTGTTCAGGTTAAAAAAAAACACTTGAGCCCAGGTCATTATGCAGAATTGTGTATTGCATTAAAGCTAGGTAGCTAGCTAGCTAGATAGATAGAGATATATATAGATAGATAGCTAGATAGACAGCTAGATAGATAGCTAGATAGACAGCTAGATAGACAGCTAGAAAGATAGCTAGATAGACAGCTAGAAAGATAGCTAGACAGCTAGCTAGAAAGATAGCTAGATAGATAGTGAGATAGACAGCTAGATAAATAGCTATCTAGCTATCTAGATAGCCAGCCAGCCAGATAGATAGATAGATAGATAGATAGATAGATAGATAGATAGATAGATAGATAGATAGATAGATAGATAGATAGATAGACAGATAGACAGACAGACAGACAGACAGACAGACAGACAGACAGACAGACAGACAGACAGACAGACAGACAGACAGACAGACAGACAGACAGACAGACAGATAGATAGATAGATAGATAGATAGATAGATAGACAGACACTTTATTCACTTTGTCCATGTCCCGTGTTCCAACAGTAAATGAATGAATAAATGAATAAATTAAAGAAAACGATAAATAGAATAAATTAAAGACAAATATTAAACAGTTCAAATCCCGCTAGAATAAAGGACCTCCTAAACCTTTCAGTCCTACATCAAAACTTATATATTCTATAATATCAAAGCTATATAAAATAATTAAATGTAAATATATATATTACACACAAAAGAGATTATTGTATCTTCACATGTTTTGCACTTACGCTACATACTGAGACATAATGTCACTGCATTTTTTTTTAAAGTCTCCAGTTTTTCCATAGGTGGTAAAGCCTTTATCTTTCCTTTGAAAAACTAAACTTATTGTTGGTTAAACCTTATTACATTGTAACAACCTCCAGCCTTTATCTTTTCATTTTGCTTGCATGACATACCTTCTACCTCCTGAATCCTTTACTGGACCTTTTTTTTTTTTTTTTTTTTTAAAGAAATTTAAAACTAAAATTACAAGTAGGATTGTCTTTTGCTGTAATAAAGGGCATAACAGGCAACAATTTGTATCAAACCACCTGATTGTGGGTATTTTGATGTAGTTTTGGTCACTTAAGCACCTCCATTCTTGGAGTTTCATGAGCACTGGCTTTCAGCTAGCGATGCAAAGTAAACTCCCGATGAAATTTTTTTAACCAGTTTCAGCTTTTTGTCTCAAAATACACAAATTTGAAGAGGTAATAATACCATTTCAGGAGACTTTTAAGCGATGCTCTGATCTTTCTGAGCTATAAGCGTAACAGTAGCAGTTAGTGTGGTGAGACAACTGCAACGTAACTCCATTACCTCACGTATAATCAGAGCACAGACAGCTGACTGGCTGATTAATGGCTTCACCCTGGCTGGCATGCCTGGATATAGATGCTGCCCAAGCGCTCAGCTGCTATTAGTGGCTCTTGCGATATGAGGTTAGAATAAACAGAATCAACCGGCCTGTCAACAAGCCGGCCGCATCCGATACAAGTCCGCCTCCTGCTCACCCAAAACCATCTGGTTCCAGGATGGTTCAGAATAGAAAAGTTTGGAACATATATAGTCTGTCTGCTGCTGAAAGAAGCCTATAGGCTAAAAAGGAGGAGAAAACAAACTGGGGTGAGTTGAATTTGTTTTCTATTCTTGTCAGTCATCAGGTTATTGAACTGATGTGTTTATGTAAGGTGGCTTCGATGGCTGTTAATACATAAACCAGTGGGTAAATGTAAAGCAAAGCTCATGTTATCCTAGACGGCAGGGGGGCTAAACTGTTTTGAAATCTCTTGGCTCTGAAAACATACATCTTTGTTTTCTTGAAAGTAAAACCTGATTATGAGAAAGACCAACACTTCTTTATAAAAGCTGTACTCTCTAAAGCTGCAGAGCGGATTCTGGGACGTGTACTCGTGATAAGAATTCATGCAAATAATGGTATCAGGAGCACACATCATTAGAATTTGTGTGCACAAAGGTCATTCAAATGTTTGCTTTTAATTTGCCTCAACATTACACTACAACTTCTTATCTACACAGATCCAACCCAAATGCAAAGAGAAAGCCACAAACACAAGCCAGTCCCAGGCTTTGCTGCTGCTCCTGTGGAGGCCGAAACGAAGCAAGGCCTGCAGAGTGAACATTGCGTGCCAAGTACTTTCCACTTAATGATCTTTGAGGCATCCGTTTTGGTAGGTCATGAGAGGGAAACTTTAAATGTTCATAAAAATGGTCAAACTAAAGTAGTATTTAGAGCTGAGGTAATTTTCCCAACCGGGGATGTCATTTAGGCTTTTCATGAACTTTTCTATTATGATCTTTCTTTTTAAATAATATAATATCAAGCTTTATATGTTGATAGAAAAAAGGAAAGCTGATACAGTGTAATTGTTATTATGAACGAGACTGAAAAATGCCTTTAAAATGAAGGCAATAAAACAAGGCACAACTGCTAAACTTTGACCCTTTTTGAGTAGGACTTGTTACATTCATTTATTTCAATCCTAAAGGCATCGCTGTGTCTTCCACATTGGAATATTCTGGCTGAAAATTCCTATGGAAGGATCAAGAGGCAAGAATTTGGTTGACTGAGACAATTTCAGCTGACCAACGTAAGGAGTGAGGTTCGTGCCGGCCTGGTCATGCGGTCAGGAACAGCAGCTTCCCTCTGGTAACAAAAGGAAAAGCTTACATATGCTAAGCGAGCGCCACATGACCCCACAATGTTCCACAATAACAAACCCAACAGGCTAGGAGAAGAGGAAACGAGAATAAGTGGAAAGCATTTTTTTTAGACTTGAAACTGATTTTGCAGTTTGAAAAAATGATGTAGTTCCTCAAATAAACTCATGTACACAGTATGTTGATGAAAACTGTCTGCGACTTTTTGTCAGTGAGGTGGGACATTACTCCAGAAACAAATCATCATCTTCCAGGTTTTTCATTACACATATCACCAACCTCTGGACTATCACAACCTGTTGTTTAAATTAACTTTCCAGGATTTTTGACAAAAGTCCAGAGCTTCGTTTACACAACTGTCTGGCGAGGTATTTCCTCGGTGGTCTAACTTTTCAAACTGAGGAATCAATTTCTTCTTATTTATATCAAAAAGAATATATATAATAACACACTTCACCGTGTATTCACTGTGATAACAGACAAACACATCTGGGGTTTTTCCCAGAAAAACAAGTAAAACAAAGTCTAATGCTAAGCTAATCAAAGCTAGCTCAATCAATTGTAGACATTCTTTACAAAGAAGTAGAAGTGTGTGGATAGCGATGAGTCCAAACATCTATGGAGCATCAGTACAATGGTTCATAAAGGCAGCAGGAAAATGTTTAAAACAAAATGTTTCATCAAATGGAGCTAGATAACATATAAAAGCCAAAGCTGATGCAGATAATTTATGTATCTCAATGTGTGACAATAAAGCTGGATGCTCGAAACATCTTCATGTGCATGTTCATAATAATGTAGGTGTCAAAAAGAAAAAAAAAAAAGACCACCAGGATCCAAAAGGGCTGTTCTGGCTCACCTCAAAAGTGTGTTGGCAAGTTTTTGACGAGCTGTGGCATCCCTTTAAAACACACAGCTTCCATGTAGCCAGATGCTAATGTCAACGCAGCAGCATGGACTTTAATCCAAAACTATGTGGGCCAGACGGCGGGCAACTTAATGTGCCACTGACACAAATAAACATCGCTGCAGGCCACAAATAAATACCTCTCATACGGTGCGTTGAGTGGCAGCTGACCATGTAGCACATGCGCTGCTGGGCCAACACACATGCAGACAGCCCTTAATAAAGCAACAACATGGAGCCACTACAACAGAGACTGTATCTGGTAATATTTCCTATCTGTATTTGCTGCAGGACGTCGCTGCTTCAGAGACATGGCTATATACAGCCTGTTGCTGTGGCAGACCTGAGTTGAGACCACAAGCCTCTGGAGACCGAGGCCTCTCACATCTGCACAGCTCTGAAGCAGCTGGATGTAACTCAAAAATAATTGCTTCCTCTGCAGTGTCCAGGAAAACATGATGTGACTGCCATGTTCTGGACTCCTCCCCACAGGGAAAGCAACTAAATCAACATTTTACAGCCATTTATCATCAGCTAACTTTGTAGTCTTTGTTTTTACTATGTGAGAGCAACATGAAAGTCAAAGATAGTTTGATGCCAGTAGGTATCAGACTTATATTGGCAAAGTAATACACTGAGAACACAAACACAACCCTGGAAACTCCACAAGGATCTTTGAAGCATGGGATGAACGTTGCTTATTTTGCTTTATTGTAATGAAACACACAGAGCACTTGTACGGACAGTGGGGAAGAGGATTAGGCTAGAAGAATGTTTTAGGACATTCATCTAACAGAATACGTGGATATTGTCCAAAGCTGACAACGACAACTGCAGTCAAACTCTGACCAAAATTCAAAAGATGCATTTTAAACATGTCAATCTGACTAAAATCCCACTAGACTTGTGGCCCATGTGGAAAGCATGTGCTGGACTTCCTGTCCAGTATACTGTGGAACATCATTTGTACTTCAGTCACTTCAGAAACTAAACATGGAACTTTAAGCAATCCTCAGCTCATCTCTGTTGCTCCGTGACTTATCTTCTCACCATCTATTTTCCTTTTTTTTTCTTTTTTTTTAGCCTTTTTCTTATTAAATACTTACAAATTTCCAACATTTAAATAATATATATTATTATTCACAGAAATCTAATCAGGTTAAAACTTTAAATTACAGCCTTGGCCATCTACATATAGATTTAGTTGATAAGATGTGCTTGAAGGCACCATGAAGACAATGTCAGAATTTGAAAGGTGTACCTTGATCAAAAAAGGGAAATGGTTGTTCTCTTTCTTTTATCTAAAAAAGGAGTAGGCAGAGGTAAAGAAAACTCATTTTCCCCATACTTTTGTAGCAATTACATAATGATCAACTGTAGTGTCGGTTTAATACGGTTTTATTTACAATTCTAAGTCTTCCAGTGCAACAAAACACTTAATGACCCATCACTACCAGGACTTCTAGATAAATCCAGACCTCACTGCTCATTGTTTAAATTAGTTTAATTTAAACCTTCACCGTCAACCTACCACTCAAAGCCAACAACAATCATGTCTTTGCAATCTCTGACACTCAGTAGCAGAGCACAAGAATCCTGCATCTCGGTGCAGTCATGCCAGTCTGTGGTGCCAGGGAGAAGAATGTTGCACATACAAACTTGCTTTGGGTTCCTGGATCTGGATGTTCAGGCCTAATGATGCTTTCAAGTTCATATCAGTCACTTTGTTCATGCACATGTTAATGTAGTGATGCAAACAGCTTTAGGAGCATGTAGTCTTGTGTACAGAAGTGAGAACCAGAAAATCTAATTGTGCAGGACTGGAGTTAGTTCTTTTTGCAACATCTCTAAATAGTCTTCCCTGTTTAAGCTAAGACTTTTAGATACTGTGAAAGTTTATGGGAATTTCCTGCATAATATGTGCTTTATTAGCAGGATTTAGTCAAACAATGCATAAAACTCAAAAGTTTTCTGCTGAATTTCAGGAATCTGAGTGTGTCATCAGTACCATGAGCAAAGCGATGGACCCAGTAGTAGCAGAAGTCCACTCCTAACAGGGTGAGCCACCAGGTCCAGGCAGAGTTCCAGGGCAGCTCCACCATCCGGAAGTGCTCCCACACATATATGTAAGCCGTCAGCTCACAGCCTCTTATCAGCAACCTGGAGATGGACAGTGTCACGTATCTGTATGAATCTCTTTACAAAATAAATTGAGATAGAAGACAATTTTTCATGAGAATGTTCACATAGAGCAGCTTGGTAACAAATACATCAGTGATTATATTAAGTGAACTTAATATTATATCAATTTTAACTAGAGATCTTAGAAATAGGCTTTTTTACTGATATCTGACATACTGATTTTGACCAACATTCATTTCTGATATGAACCAGTATGAACCAAGACCAATATTTTGGAGCAAGTTGTGTCAAACAAACAAAAATGTCTGGAAAACTTTACACGACATCTCTTATATGTTGTCATTTTGAGTTAGAGGGGACTTACCTGAACAGTTTGATATATAATATGTGCATGTTGTGTACAAGTTATGTCATTAAAAAAGTGAACGCCAATACTGATAATTCCCAATATTGCCTTTTAATTTGATATCAGCCGAAAATATCAGAATGCAGATAATATCGGACATATTTAATTATAACCTTTATTATAATAACTCAAATTACTTGCTTCTGTCTTATGGTGGTAAATAAAGAGAACATTTATTAAACCACTGACTCGTGATTTATTTAATTAAAACTGAAACTTTTAGGACTAAAGAAAATTAGCTTAAGCAGAAATATCAAGAACTGCAGTTCCTCAAATGGCCACTGGAGGCTGTGTTTGAAAGTGTGTCAATTCTCATTGACTTCCAAGTCACAATGGTCAATTATGCAGCAGAAATAACATGTTTACAACTCTGAGTAATGTGCTGCTGACCAAATACTGTAGCTGCTACACAGTGGATGTACTTGTCCTTGAGTTGTCATTCAGAAGCTCCATAAAGCATAAAAAAATGAGTTTCACTGTGGCTACATCAACGTTTACAACCCAATGAACTAGAGAGCAACATTTAATGTTTCTTTGACAGACACCAACATTGATGGAGCATGCCCAAACTGCTAAAACTGCACAGGAAAAGCTTAAGGAATGGGTCACAGAGCTCAGAGCGCTGACCTGACCTCCACACCCCATTATCCTAATTTGACTTACCATCTGCAGCATCAGTGTCAAGACTAAGCGACACCAACGGCACCCCAAGAAATCCTACGTTTACAGTATTGAGGGTTTGTTTTGGACAGCATGAAAGTAGTCAGGCCATTTTAGTATTATATCACAAGCATATTTCACATGTGACATCTAAGACCCAAGGTGAAAATGTCAGTATCCAGGTGCAAAAAGGATCAGAAATGAATCCTGTTCCAGATGAAGGTTCAGTAGCATCTCGAAATCCAGTTGAATCCACTAAAGATTCATTAAGTTCACCCAAAAATTAAATGGATCTCTGACAGTTTATCATCTCCTGCATGCATGGAAATATCTAAAACCTACAAGACAGTGGCCCTTGGGAAACCAGAACTGGACATCCCAGATCAAGACCATGCATGTCCAATTTCAGTTTTGGAAGGCTACTGTCCTGCAGGTTTTAGATGTTTCCCTGCTCGATCACACCTGATTTAAATTAGATGGATCTCTGTAAAAGCTTTTTGTTCAGTTCCACACAAGCCTCTTAATAATCCAATAATTTGTCAACCATCAAAGGAGGGAAACATCTAAAACCTGCAGGGTAGTCGGCCTCATGGGCCAGATATCAAGCACAAAGTAGAGGAAAAGCTCATTGTTTGAGTTTAAATTTCTGAACTGTATGAACACACACACTGGCGACCTGACCAGTGTGTACCCTGCCTTTCGACCAGTGATTGCTGGGATAGGCTCCAGTTTCCCTGCAACCCCTAATTGGAACAAGGTTAAGAAAATGGATGGATGCATGACACACATAAGTTTGCAGCTGTCTCGGCTGTTGAACTGCTTCACACTGATCTGCAAGTAGACCTGGAAGCAATCACTGTGGAAACAGCTTTTTCACAGCCCCACTGATGTGCACAAATCACATGGTTGACACTTTTCTATTAATCGCACTACAAATCAACAAATATGACAAAAAGCTGTGAAATTCAGTAGTGCATTACAAACTCCTATCCATCATACAGCATGACCCCTCTGGCCTGCTGAAACACTCACATTGGCAGTCTGGAGATCATTCCAGCAGATATGGAGGTGAGTCCATCACTGATAGTGACCACGGGACGTCCCGTCTTCAGCATGCCCACCACCAGCTCCAGAACCATCAGTCCAATAAAAAATGGAGAAGCCTGCACACTCAAAGAGAATTATATACATCAATGATCACCAGAAAACTCTGTGAAAACAAGATTGTTTCAAGTTCCACTGTTGCTTTTACCACTTGTGATGAGCGTGAGTATTTGTTTTGGCAGATGAGCTAAAACCTTGCAGGACTTTTACGTCTTGTGGTCTTTGCTGTTTGTTTCACTGTACGAGTCTGAGGCAGCGGGTCTAAAGCTGCAGTGATTTGGCAGGTTGGAAAGAACAAACATTTATTCAAACAAAGCAGCAGTGGAGGTAGGAATGATCTCAGTGGATAAATTACACATCAGTGCTGACAAACAGCACATTTTCTTTTTAGTAATGTCAGATGGAAGCCAAGCAAACTAAAACAAGGAGTAAGAGACATTAAGTCAGGAAATTCAAATGGACTGATGCTCAATGTTAAAGTGGAAATAAGCAGAAATGCATCAATTCTGGATTGAAGAGATGAAAAAAAAATATGTAAAAAGCTAGTGGTGCAAATTCTTCTGGATTATAGCATGATGTCACACACTATGGCTCTGTGACGATCTCCAGCCCTGTCTTTTACCACCTGGTCCTGCCACGAGTTCATGTCCATGTGAATCACAACCTCCTCTCTCAGCCGTTGGACCTTTATCCCTATAAAAGAATTCAGCAAGCGAGCAATGGCACTGTGTGTTTTCGATGCAAAATGGCAGCGAATGGAACAAGACGTTCACCTGAAGACAACCAGGATCCAACATTACCGCTAAAGAAACAACGGTCGTTGGTGAAGAAGTTACTGGGACAAAACCAGACTAATGTTGGTCTTGTATTCAAGTGCAATGTCTGTCACTACAGACCATCTTTGTACACATGCACCAGCTTTTTAGCTTTAATAATTAATAATTAATCAATTTGAATAATTAATATTTCGGAATAAACGTATTCTCCTACGAGTTAACATGAAAATAATGAAACATTAAACACGTCCTGACTTAACTCCTCTTTAGAGCGACGGGTTGGGAAGGGTTCTGATTGGACAGAGGGTGCACGTGACGTATGACGTATACCAGAAATAAACAAAGTTGGCTCCTTGCTTCTCGTCTTTTCAGTCCTAACTTGTAAAAACTACATAATAATTACCAGTTTTGCCGCTATTTTTATTATAAATGTGAAGTAACAGCTCAACACCAGCATACTACTTTACTTTTTGCAGCAACTGAGAAGGAGAAGAAAAATAGACCACCGAACGCGGGAGGCAAAACAACACGCGTCATCGGGACAGGACAAGGTAACGAGCATGTGCAGAACGACTAGAATTAACTTTGAGCAGAATTAAGGTTTGCATGACAGAGGAATTAAATAGTTAGGAATTAAAATGCAAATAAACTAGACACTTACGCTGGAATTAAGTTTAATTCTGAATAGAAATTTGCATTAGGAATCAAGTGTTTACATGGTCGTTTTTCATCAGTTTAAAGCAGAATTTACTTTTAGTTGGAATTAAACAGGAATTAAAACTCCCATGTAAACGTAGCAACTGACACTTTAGTTTCTGTTCCTATCCTGTATGCATCTATGCTACACCCCTACTACTTTACATGTTTTGAGCAACATCTGACTAAAACATGAAACATTCATCAGCATTCATTCATTTTCATCACAGAGGACCAAACAACCATTCATACTCACTCCTAGGGAGAATTTAGATTGATTAATTAACTTAACATGCATGTCTTTGGACAGTGGTAGGAAGTTGGAGTACCCAGAGAGAACCTTCACATAAACGGTGAACATGCAAACTCTGCAGACACCCCTGTTTAACCCTCCACACAGCAACTTTTTAGATATTAGCCTGGTGTTTAAAAAGCAAACTAAACATTGGTAATACTTAGGAATTGCAATTTTAATCAAATCGAAAAATGAAAAGCATATTGTCTCAGCCCCACCGAAAATGCAGAAAACCAGACATTTTTACCCATCTCCTGCATCAGTAATGTGTGTCATTGTCGCGGAATTTATCCGATGAGAAATAAATCTATAAATCAACTGTTTTCTGTTCAATTTATTGACCATGTACAGATGTTGTGGGCGAGAGGTCTCGAGAGCTCTGCCCCTGCTCAGAGTGCTACAGCGATCTTTAGGCATACACAAACAACCTTTGCCTGGCAGCACTGGTCAAAATAATTGCTAGCTTGAAGATAACAACAATCAAAGCTGAAACAGGCCTTGAACAGAACACTTAGTTTAATGTATGAATCTACTAAAGCAAGCTTACTGAACTACTCTAACTATGCAGAATATATATCTTGTACTACCTAAAAGAAACTTAATAAATGAGTAACATATTAAAACTACACTACACGCATAATTCCACCACAGTCATTTGGTCTGTTTTCAAGGTGCTTAGCTGTTTGTCCCTTGACACAGAGACGAAGCAATACCACAGGAAATCTCTCGGGGCAGTGTTGAGTTGTATAGCTAACACGCAACCAAGGAAAGGAACAAACCAGAGAAGAAGAAGAGGAACGGAGAAACGATGCTGAAACTTTCAAATAAAAAGCACCTGAAGAAGACGCAGAAGAAGTTGGGGAGAAGAGCAAAAACTTTGTGGTTTTATAATCCACTTTTTCTGGTGTTTTTGGACAGTTGTAAACAACTTTAAAGTGGTACAATTCTGCAACCAACCAGTGCCAGAAAGTTGAATGGAACTCAGCACTTTCCACCAGTGGATAAACTACCTTATCTAAAGGCAATGTAAAAGACATATGGACCCTGACATAAGGTGTGACAATGTCCCCTTCAGGTACGTAAGGGAGAATAAATGGGCCCTAACTGACTCTTTCGGACTGCTATAGGTCACAGAAACATCTAGCAGCTGAAATACTGAAATCCATCTCATAGTATCCCAATCCCTTCCTACCCCAAGCATACGACGCTCTCAAAACTGCCAAAAGCCTACTATTGAGTCAGTACTTGGCCTGAGCTACTTCTGAGCTACTGCAACAGCATGTCAACACCACATGGCAGATGGGTGGGAAGGTGACCTAAACTATGCTGCAGTCACACTGATTTGATGCAACAAGAAGTCACTTGATAAAATACAAAATTCAAATCCATTAAAGAAAAAAAACTTGTATTACGAACTCCAACTAGCAGGAATTGAGATAATGATGAAGTTATAACAGCAAACAATAACTGCAAAGGACAGATTTCCTGCAGTAACTACTCATGACAAAACAAATGGTGAACACAAAGCAAACAGTCAGTGACGGGCCTTCATTTCTAACAGTTCTGGAAACATGTAATAACCTCTTAATGGGTCTGTCAAACATGGAACAAATTAGTGAGGGACAAGGTTAACAAACAGGTCACCACTGCAACTACAGCAGCAAGCCAGCCCTCCTGGTTAGCCTTAGCTTGAAGGCACGCATTGACCAAGTGACTGGAGTCTAAAGTGGGGACATATGGCCCCCGCAAGAGCGAGGAGCGGAGGCGTGACGAGACCACAGAGGAGCACATGTGCAGGTGGGGCGGGAGGAAGTGTGTGTGCATGCATGTGCGTGCATATCCCCTTGTGAATGATTCAACTCTAACATGCAGGTGTGTGTGTGAATGTGTGTGCACAAGCAGAGGCGTGAGCACCACCAGGGACCTGCGATCACACGCAATGCTCCAACATCTGGCAGCAGACTGCAGAGCTGCAGCTAACAAATGGGCTCGCAGCGCAGGCAGACCTCCTCCAAACCCGCTGAGAGAGAGATTATCATTCTGGACACCGGCCGAAAACCTTCCCTTCTTTTTTTTTTTTTCTCTCCTGTCAAGCAGATAGTTTTACCTCTGCAACCCTGAGCTCTTGACAGCTTGGGACAGAATTATTCAGCAGAGCAAGCCGACTCTCATGCTGCGCAAAAGCTTTATTTCTTTCTTTCCTTTTTAACAAATGCATGGAAGGCCTTTTCCATCACTGCCTCCTTCTTTCTCTCCCTTTCATATAAATGTTATTTTTCTCTACTGAAGCAATTTAGGTTCCCTTCTTTCGGCTCTTTGGTACAATCAAAATGTACTTTACTGTGTTTTCGTCCTTTTCACACATAAACTAAATATCACAGTAAACACTGTTTAATACTGCAGCACGCTTTGGTGTGACTGTTTGTTGTGGCATCTAATAACTTCATTTTATTTTCTTCTGAATTCAACCTTACATGGAACCGTGACATTTGTGGACCAGATGTTTGCATTTTCCCCCCGCAAAAAAAAAAAATCCCTTTTACAAGGTCACAGATGACTGATGTTGGCCGAAAACACGTAGGCTGACAATACACTTTTATCACTGCTGTCTGAGAAATACTGCGTTAGCTTTCAAATCACTGAATAACTGAGAGACCTGGCAACGACCCATGGAGCCATAATTCCCAACAAGTCAAAATAAATTAGTAGACTGCATTGTTTTGTTTTTTTTTCTTTTCTATAACTAATTTGGTCTGTTGGGATCACAGAACAACAGTGGAGAATAATTAATGACACATCGCAAACTTTAAAACAGCGCAGAATCACCAAACAGCTCAGACACACCCATGCAAACTTTTTATCGCCATAAAGCCCTGCAGCCATAACAAATTTACTTAATCGTGCTTGGTAGTGGATTATAAGGCCTCCTGCTGTGGGGGTAATTGTTCTCTTCTCCCGTTGTGCCTATAAAAACCACATAACAAACACGTGTTGCTAAACCTGCTTCAGACATTTGCTCCAATAAAAAGGTAATTGAGACGCTGGAAAATGACAGCAAGAAGGAGAAAAAGGGTTTGTTTCTTTGTTTTAAATTAATTAAGTTGGTTGGTTGTAGCAGGTGTGGAATAAAGTCCACCAAGAACTTAGTTTTACTTCTTTTTTTTTTTACATTTGAATAATCTGTATAAATAGTGCTTTATCTTAATCTAAAGATGAAGTACAAATCATTCAACTTGTAAGATAGGGTTGCTTTAAATTATCTCTACAATGACTTTCCAACATTATGCATTTGACATTTGTTCACTAGAAATGATGAACAGGAGCAAGACGGGAAGATTAGGACAAATCAAAGAAGTTACCTGTGTGCTAAACATGGAAAGGTGAGAGATTAGCTGGTGTGTTAACGCTCGTTGTTTAAACTGCTGTAGTGAGGCTTAAAGGTTAGTGCTGACCAAGACATGTTGTGTTGTGCTCGGCAACCAAAGCTAAATAAGGTCAGTTTAAGAAGTTCGCTAGCTAGCCCAAGCATGTCAGACATGTTTCAAGCGAGAAGAGGTGTGTGAATGAGGCGGTGCGTCCGCATCATAGACATTATATATACGTAGACGCCTCATTGAGCGCTGGAGAGTGAAACAGCGGCGCCGCCATATTGGATGGGTCTCCCATTTCGAGTCTTGCTGCAGAGTCAACGTAGTTTCCCTAAATAACTGTTTACTGTGGAACAAAGCGTATATATTACACACAAACAAAACACTTCTTTACATAATTGGTTTATATATAATGGTAACACAGTGAATAATCTACGAAATGCAAATAATAAATTTTACTCCTACGAGGTGTTTATGGAAAAATATATCAATGCTTTATAAAGAGAGTTTTACATGGTAGCATAATTACCTCCACCAAGGGTGTCATGTTTTTACCGGCTTTATCTGTTTGTGTTCAAGATAACTTAAGTTATGGAAGGATTTTCATTAAGTTTTCAGGACTTGTTGGAAACATGAAAAGGGAGAAAGAACTTAATTTTGGTGGTGATCCAGATCACCGTTTGGATCCAGAAACTTTTTAAAGGCCTTAGCGGAGGTTTACCTTCTCCGAGTGTTTTTCTGGGTAACTTCTGAATTGCAATTTTGATACAATACTTTATTTTCAGACTTTGTACAACTGTATCTCTATATTGAGCAATGTATAAATGTATATAAAATAAAGATTCAACCATAGTCAAAAGGAAAGCCAGCAACTATTCCCGTATTTTGTTCAGCATACAGTTGCAATAACCGGCGAAATATTGAGACCAGATCTTGTGAAATTACATTTCACAAGGCTGAATAATAATCTATTTGACCAGATAAAAATAGTTACATCAAAATGCATCCAAAAACAATCAAACACGTTAGTATCACATTCATAAATACATTTATTTATATTGTAGCTACCTTATGTCTTGTTAAATAGCATTATAAAAACCATTTTAGTATAAAAGCACTTTGTTTTAATGTTTTACAGTGATCTGTATCAAATCTCTGCCCTTTGTAACAATCCAAACTGTGAGAAAAATCAGGTAAAAATTTGTGAATTCGTTATTGTTGTGCCTGAGTCTACACCTTACAAATAAATGCATTGGAGGCGCATGGGAGACCCATCCAAGATGGTGGCACGATGAGACGTCGGCTCATATAGGCAGCGTGATACAATGTATATATGATGTCTATATTCCGCATGAGCTATTTAAGGTAGTGGATGTGGATGGACACATTCACCATCCAATCAGGACTGGCATAATGAGTTGTGCATCCCATAGTGAGACATTGAGCAAAATATTATGAAAGAGAACTGAAACAGGACACAGGCTGATGGATCGGCGCTGAATCAGCAATAATGAGGGTTTTGCACCTCCCCTTTGTTATAAAGAGGGAACAGAGCTTTATATTTACTGGTCCAACTTAGTTCCAACCCTTACATGTGGTTGTGAGATTTGGCTATGACTAAAATACAAGATAACGGATATAAAACATTGGACTCAAGTATACAGATGAGGAGCCTGAACAAGGAGTTGAGCTGCTGTCACTATTCATTAAGAACAACTGCATTCATATAAAACAACAAGTCTATAAATATCCATTAAAAACATCTGCAAATACATAAAGTCCATTAATAAAACACCTTTAGACAAATTAAAATTCCTTAGAGTTTACAGATAGAAAAGCAGTACAATGCCTCTCATCAAGCAGTGTGATGGAGTGTGGAATAAATGAATATTTATCTTTATTCCTCCTGCAGAAGGTCACTCTAAACCATCTCCCCTGTTAGGAGGAGCTAAAGTTCATCATGGAGAGTATGAAAGGAATTAGCAGCTATCTTACTTGCCAGTCTAAGGGTGTGTATACAGGGGTCACCAACTCAGGTCCTCTAGAGCTACCAACCAGCATATTTTAGTGTTTCGTGCTGCAACACACTCACCCCAAATCAATTGCTCATTAGCAGCCATTTGCAGAGGATGACAACAAGTTGTTGGAGAATCTTTTCCTTTATATCAAGTGTGCTGTACCAGAAAAACACTAAAACCTGCAGGATGGTAGCTCTCAAGGAAGAAGTTGATGACCCCTGGTGTAGACCAACATCCCTCCATTACCTTGGAGCAGATGTTCAGTCATTTCTGTGCCCTGGACTTCAGATAGCCGAACTGACCTCAAAGCATTAAAGGATGCTTAATAGGGTGGAGCTGAAGAAAACTAAAGGATTTTACTCCTGGATCCAAAAGTCTCTTCAAAAAATAAATCCTCTGGCTGTACGTTGTTCCAAATATAACCCACATGAAAGGGTATTGTCCATGTACACACCCCGTTATGAGGGATGCAGATTGTTCTGTGGGTTTGTCGACATGGACATCTGATCAAGACACATCCTGGTTGCTTCACTTTGAGATTTTGATTTTGAAAAATAAACCTGGGGGGGATTTCAGAAGACTTTGTGTATAATTTCCAAAAGCATTTAAGCTGTCAACTAATAAATAAGAACAAATGTAAAGTCGTGTGCAAAGGTTTTGAGCCACCCCTTAACTCATCATGTTTACTTGCAATAGTACTCCAGGATTTCTGGAGGTAGTTCAACAGTTTCTTTGCCTGCTTTTCACTAATTAACAATCCAGGAAATGTTTTTGTTTTTTGTTAAACTTCTTGCCTCTGAAGCATTTAAACATAAAAAGGCATCTAACCTAAGGGATGAACCAGTGTTGAAACTGCACATAACACACAACTCCATGGATAATGTCTGTCAATAAGCCATTCTAAAGGAAGGGAAAAATGCCAAATGACACAAGAACTGGAGTGAAAGTCAGTGGTAAAATGTCTTATGGAGAGATGAATCCTTCAAGAGGCCGGACATCATTATTACTTAAACAGTATGAGATCAGCCAACATCCAAAAACCTTTGGAATTCCAAGAAGAATCTCACAGATGAACTATTTCTGAAGCAAAAAGCTTTTCTAAGAGAAGAATAAAGGGGTTCATATCAAATATTGTCTTTCAAGCTAATTAAAACTCTTTTTAAAAACATATATTGCATTTCTGTTTACATTTACACACTTCAATAAATCATTGCATTTATGTCTCATCTGTTTGGCAGTATATACCCAAATGACAAGTTAGCATAAACTAGGACTGGGCGATTAATCGGATTTTAATCTCAATTACGATCTGGGTTTTCAACGATCATAGAAATAAAAGGGTGCGATTATTTTTCTCTTTGCAGTTTCCTCTCCTGCTGTCTTCAGCTGCTAATCGAGCGTCTCTGGCGTTGCAGCGCTGTTCTGTAAACTCCTCCCACAGCCGCTTTGCTTTCATTCAGACACTGTTGCCAACTTGCCGACTTTCCAATTTGGCACCTTTTTTGTTAAAAGCGACAAATCTAGCAACTTTTACTGGAGTTATTAGAGACTTTTCTGGTGTTTTGGCGACTGACTTGAAGGCACATATTGTTCTGCAGTTACTGTAAGGAAGGAGCAGCGGGAGCCTCTCCCGTCCTAAAGCACTCCCAGGCGGCCAGTCTCAGTCGGCTCCGGCTGCAGGTCAATGTAGAATAACTGCAGTAGGTTGTGGAAGTTCACCTAAACATAGTTTATGCCATTGTCACTGACAACTGGCTGCATTATTTTCCTATACATATTTCGGCGAGTTAATCACTGTAATATCCCTCCGTTACAGGCATTACCATAGCAACGTGTTAATCAGCTGTCTTTTAACAGGTTAATGTTAAAACATACATGGAGGCCAAATAGTTCCTATATAAGTGGTAAAAGCAGATTAAATAACTCGGAACCGTGCATTAGACAGTTATAATGCACGACAAGGAATCAAGAACACCACGACGTGCAGCGTTGTTTAAAAATACTGGATAATTGTGTTAAATAATCGAGATATCAATTTCAGTCAAAATAATCATGATTATAATTTTCATAAGTCATAAGTCGAGCAGCCCTAGCACAAACCTGAAAGTAAAGCTGGAAATTATCATCTTTTTAAACAACCACGTCATATTCAATGCTTTTTTCAGGTAAAACAATCAAATTTAGTGATTTCTGCGTTACCAGGTTTGACAATCTGCAACTTTTTAATCTGATTTGTAAAATCAGATTCAGAATTATCCTGTAACCATGACAACCATGACAGTTTGTTACATTTAATTTTATATTTAAACTGTTTTTTATTTACTTCATAATACTTAAAAACAAATCTTGCTCTGTCAACACCTTTTTTTAGATAAACGTTTGCTTTGGTGACAGATAATAAAGACAACAGGGTACTTATTACCAGCTGATGACAAGAAAACACTTATTTATTGTCAAAGAAGAGCAATAAACCTTCATATTCAACTGATAAACTCTGATTAAGTTCAATAAACATGGTTGTAATAAAGCCTATGATTTAAAAAAAAGTTAATTTTGACTGTAAACTGATAAATGACCTGAAGGTGAAACTCCTGAAACATGTTTCTGTTATCAGGCGTAGAATTATAACAGAGGCTTATTTTAGCTCGTCATGATAAGAAAGTCTCAGCAGTTTTACCCACCTGTTGCACATACTGAGGGACTTCTTCCATTTTTTCAAAAGAAGATTCATTCGGTGTGAGCATATAAAACATGGCCCGGGCTCCCCTGGACCCCGAACCGAACTGCACGCCTTCAGCCATTGCACGCGCCTCCTTCACTGTAGTCCGGTTACCTGCGCAGGTGTCACAAGCGTCCTGGAAAAGGTCGGTCCAACATGTAACAAGTCCTCTATTCACTCATTAAAACCCTCGTTTTTGTACTTGCAGGAAAAGTAGGTCAGCTGCGAGTCAGAGCGCGTGCTCACTGAAAAGCAGGAGAAGTGAGTCCGTGTCTGTTGACACGATGCGGTATCTGTGGTTCTCCAATTATTAATCCAAAACCAGTTTATAGGACACAAGTTTACCTTTGGCCGCTTTGGACCCTGAATGTCACACCTCGCATCACTTTATCTCGCGAGACTTTGTGGTTCACGCTGTCTCGAGCTTCCAGATAGTCAAGAAGAGTTTTTTGGGGGTTTTTTTTCTGTTTAGGAAATGTTTATGTTCACAAAACTTCTGGAAGGAGATTGTTGCACTGATCTCCAATAACATCAAACCAGATGTCCTTCTGAATTTTGAAAATGTCTTGTTTGGTATCACAGATTTTAAGAATGAAGATTCCCCTGCCACACTTCTTATCAACCTGATCCTGGTTCTCACAAAGTTCCACTTTCACAGAAGTTACAAAGGATATTTGTAACAAATGTAATTTAATTCTGTAACTCGCATTTACCCTTTTATTTATTCATTTTTTTTTAGTTTCTTTAATTATTTTTTAATAGCAACTCTCTCTTCTCATGAGTGTCCTATGTCCCTTTTTGCTTTTTGTACAATTGTCTTTGGCTGTCTCTCTTTTTTTCTTGAAGTTATTGAAGTTCTAAATAAAAGTTATAAAAGTTATAAATAAAGTCATAAATTTAAAAAAAATGCCGACAAAAAGAAAGAGTGAAGTTACTTTCAGTTTACACAGTGACTTTTTTCTCCTTTTCTTTCTCTTTTCTCATTTTTTAATCAGAGACTGTAAAACTCATGGAAGTTTTAAATGCCACCACACACGTTATTTATATCAATATTAGCCACCTTTTTTGCTTATTTTTTTTAATTAGTGGATTTTAAGTACCTTTTTGGCTGAAACCAGAAACCACTTCTTGCTTTTGTGCATTTCAAATAAAATAAAGAATATAAGGTCAGTGTACTGTAGAAATCCAGTAACATGGATGGGTTTGCAATGACAGGTCCCTGGAAACAGACTTTAAAGGGAACCTCATCTCTTTGGAGCTAAATGGCTCAAGAGAACTAAAAAAAAGACTGTTTTTGTTGTGCTTTTGTGTTTCCTTGCAGCTGTTCTACATTTCATCTGGCAAATAACAAATTGAAAAGAAATTTAGGCACATAATCTGAAAATAATCGTTCTGGTCAGCGGTGACCTGCGTTTCTAGGTTGTTTAGCATGTTTTTTGTTTGTGTTTTAGCAGTTTTCTGGTTCACAATGTGCCTGTGATTATTTTGCACATGTTTATAGTCTGCTATAAGTTCTTTTGGTTGTTTTCTGTCTTTCATTCATCCACTTGACAGAGTATGGTTACATAAAACAGAAGCATTGCCCAAAGTGTGGAGCTCCTGACCCCTCAGGCCCCTGTGTCTGTTAAGTAACCATTCCAATGTACAACCAGCTTTCCCCTCCTGCTTCTAGTCAAAAGGTGACTGTCTGTTAATAATAAAGATGAGAGATGTTCCAGTTTTCTTATTAACTCCAGCACACAGCAAGCTACCAAAATGTAGCTTTTTATCTAGTTTGGAGAAATATTGGAAAATAATAAACATTTATTTATTTCAACACTAACACTCAGATTACATTGCGAAAGGCTTTCCAGCTAAATCACCCCACATTCTCACTAAGCTAAAATGCTGGAATTATGAGGTTGTACCCAAAAGTTTCCTATTTTTGTGTGATACTGAACATTTGACCTCAGTCATGACCAGCTGAATGCAGGGAGTATTGTGGCTGCGTTCAGTGGGCTGTGTGGATGTGAGAGTTCAGGTAAAGACAGTGGCTGTTAGAAGACATTGTCATCAATTCAACAAAGATGCAACCAAGAAGATATGAACAGACGATGATAATCTATCATGCAAATGTTCAAGATGTCCCCAGATGCTTATTTTCTATTAGTATGATGCAACAGACACTCTATCCAATCAGCACTTCACTTTTTAATGCCTGTGCATCAGATCTGTCATGTCTACATACAACACATTAAATACCCATTGTTCCCTTTATGAAATCATCTTATGAATTCAAAATGACTCAAGTTGTTAATTTACTTGTTGACAATTGTTTGTTTAAACTTTCAAACTTCCTCACATTTCTCAATTAAATCTACTGCAGTAATTTCAGCACAATCCAGTTAAAATCTTCCTGTTTGCACAAACTGGCTGTTTTCTTGGCCTCCAGGTAAAGGCTTAAAGAACTTGCCAACGTGAGTCCAACGTTCCCATTCCCATCCCAAAGCTGCTCTTGGCAAAACAAATTTGTTCAGCACAGCAGCCAGACCATCCATCCGCTGGCTTTGATACTGAGCAGGACGAGTTTTAAAAAAAAATTAAATACTGAAAGAATTTGAGAATTTTCAGATTAATTTTTCTTCTTTTAAAGCTTAATTTAATTTCTTTACACTGCAATGCATCCATCTGCTGTCTGTTAAGTATCTTAAGTCTGTCAGGAAGCTTAATCATATTTCAATTGTGCGTGTGTGTGTGTGTGTGTGTCATGATCAAACTCAGCCATCAGTAACACGGCCTCTAGGATCGCTACCTCCAGTCTCAGAAAGCAGGAATCAGATAGCCACACAGAAAGAACACCAAGAAGCATTAGATTAACCGACCCCGACTAGTTGCTGGATCCTGATACTTTTGCATGTGTTGTGGAGAACAGATGAAATGACAGGCTAGATGGTTAACAGCTGAAACCTGGTCCAGTTTGCTGCCAAGTTAGCGTGTTCTGGCTGCTTCTGATGGGTGGATCCAGATTAAAATAATCATGCATCAGTGTTCAAACAGGTACTTTAACACCAAAGCCATTTTTCATGGCAAAAACTTTGTGATGCATAAATTTTAGAAACTCCTGATTGAATCTACTCAATAACTTGTTTTTTTGGGGGGGGGTATTTTTGCAGCATATTTTGTGTTTCCACAACCAAAAACCATGAAGCGTACCAGAATATTCTACCCAGTCCATCCCACAGGGGTCCCAAACTTACACATCCTACCCACAAGGGAGGAGCTTGACGTGTTGCAATCTACTGATTGGTTGAAAGAATAAAACTGTAACAGCACCATGTTTAAATATAGTTGGGTTTTTTTGTTGTTGTTGTTTTACGAAGAAGTAAGAATACAAATAGCTTCATGTGTTGGATTCTTCTTCTTTGTAATTTAAAGGAAACCACTGTGCCACTATGACATCACATTATTATGTAGACAATGTCCACATAATATCGCTATCCGGTCAATAACACCCCTACTGGTTGAGGATGCGGTTGCCCTGGAAACGAAACAAAGACCAGGGTTTACCAAAGCAAACCGACCTGTCCCCTACAGACCTGGACCTGCTGCTGGACATGTGGTATGTTGCACTTTTTTGACCTGCAGCCGCATCATTTAAAACTCTTATTCCTCATCCTGGAATAGCTTTTTTTTTTTTTGTCTGTGCTGTGTACCATCCTCATTCATTTTCACTATTTACACATCATAACACATCTCAAGAATATCTCCTTTACTTTGACTTCAAAAGTATTGAAACAGACCTTGTGGTCGCAGAGTTAGACTCTTTTTATGATGCAATTTTCAAGGAGAGACCTAAAAAACAGGCACAGGGGTCAAGATGTGTTTAAAAAAAAAACACATTAACATATATGTAACACATATAATGACGTGTCATTATAAAACACATCTGGCTCCGCTGTGGATGATGTGTGACGCTGATAAGAAAAGGAAAGTTTTTCTTTAAATGCAAATGTTGACTGTTTGGGTAAAATGTTTTGAACAGAAGTCTGTTGCTGCAAGTGAAGCGACAGGAACATAACGAGAGGTAGTTGTGACGTGACAATAAAATGAGTATGTTTCTGATCTTTAAATTTAAAGCCGAGTGGAAAACATGAGCGTCCCTCTGCTTGTGTGAAAGCTCTGCACTCAGCGGCAGCGCAGGGAAAATTCTGTGGCTTACACCTTGGGGGGGGGGGAGGAAAAAAATTAAAAACCTCAAATGGCGTGTGAGGTGCCCCTTAAACAAATTCGAATGCACAATCACAACGTGGTGAAGTCACGAAATTATTTTCAACTGGATTCTGTAACCGAATCTGATCCTTTGTGGGTTCTCCTGAATGTTGGCAGGGGTCCCGACCCTGCCCCCAGGCAGAAGGTGAATTTAACATGCGCCCACATCGTGGGACACACATTCATCACCCTGGACTCACAAGGGGGAGAAAAAAAACAAAGTTATTTATAAGAAATTCCTTGAAGCACCGGTTAAGTTTTTATTCATTTTGCAACAGTCCCTGAAAAGACTTCATAAAATCCTTGTTTCAGGTGTCAGAACTATTTGCAAAATGTCATCTTCAGGCAGAAAAGTACCAGCTAAAGAGCTGTCAGTGTTTCTTACTGCATGAGCTGAACAGTCAGAGTATAGAATTATTGATAAGGTAACACATTACTGAGAATTATTTACAGATCACTTATATTAGCAAAGCAAATTAGATTTCCTGGCAGCTCGTCGGATCAATGACTTAATTACATCGACATTTACATTTTATACAGTAGAAACCAGTTGAGGTGCAGACTGTTAAGTTCAACAGTGCAAATCAAAAGCATCCGCCTGCTTCTCTCACAACGTGGAATGTTATCAGATCGACTTCATGTGAGCCACAAAACACGCTGCAGTGTTAAGTCGCTTCTTATATCACATTTTGCTCGTTATAATCTGCTTTTTTTGGGGGCATTTTTCTAAAAGATTGTTGAACCGCTGGTACTCGTGCTCAGTTCAAATGTACATTTTGCCTGCATGATTTCCTAACAAATGCAATTTTTCTGGATGTTTACACTTATTTAGCATCGTTGTATGACGATGGCGAATCAGCAAACAGCAGTCCTGGTAAGGAAGGTCCTGAGGCAGCGGCAGGGCCCACGTTCTGGTGTGTGGCGGCTGTGTGCGGGATGCGTGTGAATGCATCATAAATGAGCGTGCTCGGAGCTCTGGTCGCTGTCGTGACTGTCCTCGTTGGCTAAGGAGTCCGTCGAGTGGTGCAGCGCCGCGATGCCAGAGAACTCCGACGGCAGCAGCGTCCCCTTTTTCACATTCACCAGTTCTTTCTCTCGAGCTGCCGCCCCCTGCTGGCCGCCTTTCACTCGTTTCCACTTCATCCTCCTGTTCTGGAACCACACCTTCACCTGCGGGGTTCAGACAACACATGTCAAAGTCAGAGTCCTTACAGAGAG
Source organism: Telmatherina bonti (assembly GCF_933228915.1). Lineage (NCBI taxonomy): Eukaryota > Metazoa > Chordata > Actinopteri > Atheriniformes > Telmatherinidae > Telmatherina > Telmatherina bonti. The sequence goes on from NC_136623.1 coordinate 11,014,238, forward strand.
GAAGCCAACAAGCGCAGCGAGGCGGCGACGCGTGTGGATGTGCTGCTCCATCTGCCACTCGCTGTCGACCTGCTTTCCCCTGACTCGGCAGCCTCCGACGTATTTACGTCTCTCAGATTGATGATTAAGCTGTTGCTTAAAACGGTTTACACGTCAAGTATCAGCAGAGGCTGCCTGAGTGTCGACACATGCGCCCGAAAGGAAAGGAGGAGTGAGAGGGTGGGGGGGAGGGGGTGAGAGGCCGAGCCCACCCTTGTCACACAGGGTGGGGTGGGTTTATTTTTGGGGAGTGTCACTGCGAGGGGACTGAGCTGGTCACATGGTCAGAAAGTTAGTTGACAGCACAAACGTTTGTGTTAAACGTCAGGGCCGAGTATCGCCGCAGATTCTTTACAAGCCTTTTCTGAAAGGGGCGAGGGGGGTGAGGGCTGCGGCGAGGGGTCACTTATTTATGGATCTATATCAACCCAGACGTGTCATTCTCAAGACATGTAGGCACACACACACACACACACACACACCCGCGAACTACTTAGACTCTCAGCTGGGATTTGCACCTTTGGTTAGAAATCTTGCCACTAAGCAGCAAACTGCTTTTATTGCATTAAAAGAAGAAGAAAACCCAAAACCAACACGCTGTAGTTACAAACCAAACATCCCGTTTTAAAAGGGATGAAAAGTGGTTTTAAGTCGTAGCTTCACGGCTTTTTAACGGCTGTGTTTAACGACACAGATCTTTTTTACTTCAGCCTGGATTTAAAACCCGTCTCAACTCCAGGCATGACGCTCCCCTGCTGCCATCTTTTAAAAAAAAAAAAAAAAAAGCTCCATTTTTCTCGGCCTACGAAGACATTTAAACGTCCATCAGTTTTCTTCAAACAGCTCACGCAGCGTAAATCACCGGCGTGGCCAACTGATTGGATTGCCAATATTTACCTCACTATCTCCCGCTCTGTTTTTTCCCCTGAAGTCACACACAACATGAGCTGCACGTTTAAGCACACTTTGAGGCCACAGAAAGATTAATTGCAGCGGTCTGGGCTGCTGCGGTGGATTTAAGGTGGCAAACTGGTGCTTGGTGGCCGTGTGGACTCAGAGTTTAATTTAAACCAAAAGCAGAGCGTTGTTTTTTTTTTTTTTTAAGCCTTAGTTTTGAGGCGCTTTCAGATTGAGGATTGAGAATTCACTTGTCTTTGAAACTCTCTTAAAACACACCTGCAGGAGTTTTTTTATTTGCTGACGGGCAGATTTCTCTTTGTAGGCATCTGAGTTTCGTTAAGCTGCGAGTGTTGCACATTTTTAGCATCCACGATTCCTTGAGGAATTAACCTCCAGTCAGGTTTTTTCCCGCTAAGACGGCAAGTTTGTAACTGTCTGAAAACTATCCAAGTTTTGACTGAAGAAGAGACGGAGTGTGTTCAGAGAGAGGCTTCTTCAGGTCTGCAAAACAGCCAATACTCTCTGGACTTAAATGAATAAGTTTTAACTAAAAATAAATTAGATTAAGAGATAAAAATAGGCTCCAGCTTCCCTGCAACCCTTCATTGGATTAAGCGGTTAGGATGATGGATGAATGAATAGGTTTTTGTTGAAAAAATGTGGAAAAAATGAAGTAAAACTATCTTCACTTTGCCTGAACTCAACTCAAGTAAAAGTACACATCTAAAAATATACTTGAGTAAAACTATAAAAAGTTTAAAATGAACTTTGAGTTAAAAGTTACTGAGTTACTTTCAGTTACCTGATATAAACAAAGTACGAGTTATAAATCCAGACCAGGACTGTTTTCAATAAACATTACAACCGTTCATCAGTGGGAATTCAACCCGCGCACGTCTGTGCATTTTCCTTTCAGTGGGCGTTGAACATGAGCGAAGTAGAGACGGACAATCCGTGACGTTCGGCACGAACTGGTGTTGTTTGCTTCTTACCCAGTAACGGGGAGATGTCCCGTGTGGTGAAGTGAAATACTTTTGGCCAAAATGTACTTGAGTAAAAGTAAAATTACACAAATTAAAATCTACTTAAAAAAAAGAGAAATTACTCAGAAAAACTAGTCAAACACAGTAATAAGTGAGTAAATGTAGTTGTTTACTTTCCACATCTGCCAGGTCCACTTTGCTGGTAGTAATGGTAATGTCTCATAGTATCTGATTTCCAGTATCACCAGCTCATACTCTGTACGACACCCAGCAGCACAAGCTCCTCTCTCCGCGTTAAATGGGACTGTCAGCCAGCAGACCTGAGCTTGAGCCCTGCCCGACTTCTGATCTAAAACTTTCCTTTTGTTTTCACTTGCAGTTTGTTAAAAGTGAATTTATGAGGCTGGGGAAACATTACGCCTCACTTTTTAGTCTTTTCTTGACTTTATTTAAGTTCCTCACTATTTTTAAAACAACATAATGTGGTACAGACATCTACAGACACAATTCCTGTCCATAATATCACCAAAGATTTCTGTACTTTATGAGGAATATAAAACTTTATACTCTATAAAACATGGATTTATTTTGCATGTAATTGTGTGATTTGCCGCTGAGACATCACCTGAACTGGTTTTAACTCTAGCCGGATCTTATCCTACATTGAGTCGCGCGATAAAAATCCCTGACGAAGTGTCCCTTCGGTGGGCCTGACTGCTTCCAGCAGGGTGTCACAGACAGACAGACAGACAGGCTGCACGGCACCTCCTCCCCCGGCCAGTTGTCTCCTGTTATTTATTCCATGTGCCTGTGTTTTACAGTAAGAGACCAGTTCATACTGGCAGGGATGGTGGGAAAGAGGAAGTGACTTGCTAGACAGCACTTCCTTTAACCCATCTCCCTGTCTTGACTGTGGCCCGCCTGAAAGAATAGACAGGAACATCTGGAATACGATAGTCCCGTCCCACGCTCACATCTGGAGCACCACAGTCCTCACAACGAAGTGACTACAACACAGTAGCCGGCTAGAGAGCTTCGTCGCAGTCCGCTTTGTTTTCACAACATGGCATTAACGTGTTAATGGAGGGTTCAGGGACGTCTGGGAAACAGGCAGCGGTGGGAAGGAACATACTTGTCTTTCAGTAAGGTCGAGGTTGACGGCGATCTCGTAGCGCCTTAGCCTGGTTAGGTAGTTGTGGTGTGCAAACTCGGCCTCCAGCTCTCGGATTTGCTCCTTGGTGAACGCCGTCCTCTCCTTCCTGGGCTTGCTGCTCACGTCTGTCTTGTAATTCCCGTCCTGGGACTCTGAAACCAAACGCCACACAGGTTTCTGTTGCGCTCAGGACGGATTTATATGCAACAAAAATAAAAAAGTAAGGCAAACGTTATGAGGCAGGTGCAAGTCAGCAGGGAAAGGAAGAGGAAAGGTAATGGGGAAACAAGGAGAGCTGTCAGTCACACTTTATTGTTCAGCCATTGTTTATGAATCCTTTAAGTGTCTGGAAGGACTCGGGACGGCTGCACGCTCCTGCAGCTGTGCTCTTACAATAGGCTGGCTTTTACACTGCCAGCGTGGATTTAATTTGTCTTCCTTTTAGAGAGAATCTGCAAACCACAACTTTATTACTGAACCTGGAAGAAAAAAATGTGCAAAGTTAAATTGTTGGGATTTGTAGCCACTTTGTTTTTTGTTTTTTTTTTACTTTAAAATGAGCATTTATTACAAATGAAAAGTCAAAACTCTGCAAACATGTCATGCATACGTAGCAGTAGAGAGACAAGGCCTAAATGCAGTGCAGAAAGGGATCATGCACTTGCTTATGGAGAATAAAAAATGCCAGGCGTGTGTCATCATCAGTTCTGCAGAGTCCTTTCTTCTTGGTATTTCCTCAGACTTTCCAAAGAAAACAGATATGGTTCATTTGCCCCTTTCCAAAACTTTCCTATTGTCAGCAGCTCTTGAGGTTTCTCTGCTGGACACGCTTCAGATGCACGTTGCACTCGAAGGCAGCAACAATCGCATGCTAATTCAGCTGCGCTCCGGTTCTGTAGCGCGTGTTAATCCAGCAGCTCCACGTCGAGCCAAACTGGAAATAATCCTGCAGCCGGACTCACGAACGATGCAAAGTGTGAAGCCACGTAAGAGGAGAAAGTATCTCCTCATCTAAGGTTTCTCCCGTTGGTTGTGTTTTTCTGTTTCCTTCTAGTGAAGCATGTTTTTCAGGGTAAAATAACTCCCTCAAGAGTCTGCAGAGACGAAGAGGGGTAGACTGAAACTGTTCTACAAGTTCTATTTGCATGCCAAGGACAAACAAACACACACAAACGAGGAGAGTTTCCACCATATCGCTGCCTGACTCGCAGCTCGTGTCCGGCTCTCCTCTGACCCGGCCGCTGCCTCTCTGTAATTTCAAACCAAAAGCTCCAAAACTGCGAGTGGATGATTGAAGTGCGACATTTTCAGACATATTCACCCGCTCCCTCTGGTTTACACAGACATTGTGTAAAGAGAAATAAAAGTGTAACGCTGCCAGCTGCTCCAGACCAGCAGGCCTGGAGTTAAAACGAGCGGCGGGGCTTTTATGACGGAGCCACTACACCACAGCAATTAGGTCCCTGCTGTAACTTTCATCTCTCCACAAAAAAGCAGGAATAATATGAGAAAAATATACGACCCAGACGCCGCTCAGGGTTCCCAAATGAACTTAGAAAAGTTCACGAAGCTTCTTGAAAATGATGCAAGAGTACGAATACTTAGGTTTTTTTTTTTCTTGTACTCAAAAGAAGAAACTAAAACACTTCAAAGCAGCTTTAAATGGCAGCGAGGAGCATCCGCCACTCCACTACTTCATTTTACAACAACGCCCCGGCTTAAGTCGACTTAACTAAGACCTCAAGCACCTTTTTATTGTTCCACGCAGAAAATCTGGTAACTTTTAAAAGGACGACCGCTCCCCTGACAGCGCTGTAAACCCAGCTAAGACACCCTGCCCTCACGAGGCTGAAAACTCTGCAGCACGCCATCAAACAGCGAGCAGGTTAGCCTGAAACCAGACACCCCGACTCATCCCATTAGCTCACCCCGTGGCCTTTCTGGAGGAAACAATCACAACTTGGTTTTAAAAGCAGAAAACTGAGATGCTTCATATTTGAGAAAAGGGGGGTAAAAAAAAATAAAATTAAAAAAAAAAAGCTTAACATGGAAATGAGTTCTCAGGTTTTGTTATTATTTCTGTATCTAAATTCAGGTTTCGCTCAAGTTTCTGCTCCAGATGGTGCAGCCTAATCAGAGCTCTATCTCATGCAAAAGGCAGCGGCCTGATATTTAGACAGCTGACTGAGTCAGCAGCCTGCTTCGGCCCGATAATCAGCCTGATTGGTGTCAGCGTGGTGAGAATGCTGTGAACTCGAGTGACGAACACGCATTGTTGCAGAGGAAGTGGGATTTGGAGGCCGAGACTCAGTTTTCAAGCGATTTAAAAAAGAAAAGTGAGCGTGCAGGTGCAACATTTTGCACACGAAACACTCGACTTGAAGCACAAAATAAACATGAAGACTGTAAATTGAGCTTTTTCATGTTACATAACTTTGCAGTCTTTCTGCTCACTTGATGAGTTTCTGTTTAATTTCATCATTATGTGAATTTCTAAAGCAAATTATTCCCAGTTGTGTTCGTTTGTTGATTGAAAGCAGTCAGGAGTTATTCCTGTTTCACTTCATAAAGTAGGTAAGCGGTGAGAAAAGAACGTTTCAACCAGCATCCCAGGCGACAACTAAACACACGAGGAATACCGGCGGTCAAGTGTGAAGGATGTGAATACAAAGAGGCCTTTAAAAGGCTGCAGGGTCGGCGCTGAGGGTCTGCAATCCTCAGAAGGACAGAGTTCACGTCAAGCGCAGGTTTCCATGAAACTCTCGCTAATATCACGTTCCTACCGAGATCTCTGGCGACCCAACCCAGCGGTTTGTCACGCCGTGATGCTCTGACCACACGTCTGAAACGTTCTGTAGATCATCAGGGAGGTTTTCTCTGAGCTGAGTCCGGTTCAACATGAAGAATTCATTCAGGATTAGAAACAGGAGTTTGTTGATCCGCATGTCTGTGTGGAACGTGTCCCTGTTTTATTACAGTAAACATTACACATACAAATATATATATATATATTTTTTCCATTTCAGTAAACTTTAATTGGCACATTAAGGTGGAAAACACCTTTTTTTTTTAAAGTTGCAAATTATTTCTTTTAAAGGCTTTAGTGTGCTGATTTTTAGACACATTTAGACACATTTTCATGCTTGTTTGGGATATTTAAATACTTTATCATCAATGTGAAACAAATGTTAAAATAAGGACACCACAAGTTATGAAGTGAATTTTTCAGTCTATCTGAAGTGACACTTGTATGAAATGCAACACGGTGACTCTCTCCATGTCCTTCTCTCTCTGCCCTCCTGACTGATTTATTTTAATCTGACGATTCAGAGCAGAAAAAGAAATAAACAAAAAAAAAAGCCTGAGAAGTCTGAGTCTGCTGGGGCGTTTACGCGGCACAAGGCGCCGGTGTTGCTTTTTACAATCCGTGATATTAATTCTTTACCGTGCGCCTCGTTCTCTGCCCTGTGAGGAGCGTCGCGGCGAACCAGATGTGATTTCTAAACTAAACACGCAGATGTGCCCACGCAGTCACGATGCGGCTGCTCCACGCCGCGCTCTGCGTGTCAGCCGACACCTACAAACTGCTTTTCAGACACATTTTTTTGTTTTCCTATCAGAGCTGCAGGATTCCTGGCAGTCGTGCTGCTGAAAGATTCAGAGTGACACGTACAGATGTCCGTGTTATTCTTAAGCCCTGCTTGGAATTTCCTAAAATGTTTTTGTTTATATGACAGTGTTTATCTTACAAAAAAAAAAAAGCCTTCCAAAGCATTTCACACACGGTCTTTGGTTGTGCAATGTGTCAGAAGCAGAGAGAAATAAAATGTCGCTCCTTTCTCGTCTCTTCTTACCTGAACTGTCACTTTTCCTTTTGCCGTTTCTCTTCTCAGCCTCGGCAGGTGAGAGAGTCTGTCTGCCAAAGTCTGCAGGCACACAGGAGGCCCCCGTGGGGGTGCTGCCGCTGCCCATACTGGGGGTGCTGGCGCACATACTGGGGGCACCAGGGTGGCCCAGGTCGGGAGGAGTGGGGCCGTTGTCGTGGGAGTGCGGGTGGCAAAGAGCGTGGCGCGTGCCGCCGCCAGGCGACGGCATCTGTGGGATGTGCCAGGACGCATGGTGCTGAGGAGGGTGGTGATGCTGCTGGGGAGGCAAGTGACCACGGTGGGGGTGGTGGTGGTGCTGTCCGGGAAACAGGCTGTCGTCGCCCGGGTAGCTGGAGATGACGCAGGGCGAAGGCGAGGAGGTGGAGGATGAAGACGAAGAGGAGGCCAACTCTGGGTAGGAGACGTGATCCGAGCGTCCGTGGAGAGTCAGGGGAGACTGGGTGAAGGCGGGATGCAGGGCCTGAGCCGGGGCGTGGGGGCTCCGCAGGCAGCCGAACAGCGTGTGATCCATCATGTGCAAACACACACACACACACACACACACACACACCTCCAGCCAAGGTGAGACGGGCAAAAGAAGGAAGCAAAGTTAGTGAATAAACCAAAAAGAAAAGAGATCACAAGCACATATCCAGATGCTTCTCTCTCTCTTTTTTTTTCTTCCTTTGGCTTTTTCCAGAACTTTTCCTCCGCAGTCAGAAAAATCAAAAAGTCAGAGCAGAACGGAAGACGAGCGTTAAAATGTGGTAATCCGGAGCGTGCGGCGCCAGTTGCCAGGCTGCTGCCCAGGTCGAGCCGCAGCAGAGCCGCCCTCTCAGATGTCAGGAAGAACTGGAGCTCCAAGCTGGAAGCACAAGGAGGTTCCTAGGAACTGCAGAACGAGGGGAGCCGGCGGAGGGGATGTTATAAATAGGGTGTAACGTGAGAGGGAGGCTGGGTCATACACTGCATACGCGTTACTGACCACATACATATGATCACCCTCCAAAAAGCACAGCACAATAAATCTGTACTATTAAAATGGCTGAGCCTCAGGAAAGAAGGCAATTTATTTTGGACTTGGATCTGACCTCTGATGGCCATCTTTTTTCTCTTTTTCTCCCCCCCCCCCCTCTCTCTTTGTTATTTCTTCAAGAAAACAGCCTTAATGCTTCATGGGTGGGGTTGAAGGGAAGGCAGGTCATGTGAGGGGAAGTGGGAGCTGTGGAGACATAGAGGGGGAGAGGTGTCGGGGGTTAACTCAGCATGTAACCCTGTCTTTGTCCATCTTGACCCCCTTAAATGCTGCTACGCTTCTGGAAGCAGGCAAAGATGTGTGTTGCTGCCATTAATGGCTTCCTTTTCCTGCTGTTGTGTCTGTTTGTCTGACAAGCTCCAACTTCATCCGTAACTCTGATATTTTGATTATTTAATAGGGATTTAAAAAGAGATTTAACATTTAGTCACATAAGTGTTCTACCTGCTACCTAAGCTGAAAATGGACGAGCCAAAAGGGGGGAAAAAAAAGAGCCAATTGGTGTTTTATCTCGCTTTGAAATGAAACACATCATTGAATCTGTCAACACATAAATACAGATTCAATTTTTACTTTTTGATTTGAAGTCAAAGGACTGTGTTTATGTCAGAAAGCTGCCTTAAATGATTGGCTACTGACAAATTATTACCAACGCAATCTAAAGATGAACAATTACAGATGTCGACACGATGTTTTTATTGTACTCAAGCCAGGAATATTTACAGACCCATCTCTGTTTTATTCTGCTTTTTTTTCCATCTAAATTAATGGAGAAAGTGTTTTTCCAACATGTTTCAGTCTGGTCTTGGATCAAATCACAGCCCCTTTATAAGTATTTAATCACCTTTGACTCCATTGTTTAATCTCACAGCTGCTTCTGATAACCTGGGTCGTGACATTTATCCCCGTCCTGAGTGGAGCGTCGGTGTTGGAGGTGTTGCTCTACAGCGGTTTAGGTTTTATCTCAGTGACTGATCTGTTTGTCTGAACTTTGCAGATCAGTCTTTCACCTTGGTTCTGTTGGCCTGTGGTGTACGTCACAGGTCCATATGAGCTTCAGCTCACTGTTCAGTCTAAATGTTGCTTCTTGGGTTGCTTTTGAAAAAAGATCAAATCTCTTTTATGCAGATGACGCGCTTATTTCTGCTGACGCCTCAGAAATATGTTTGGCAGATGTTTGTGAATTTCTCTCAGCCTCAGTAGAAAATAAATGTTAATAAATCCCCCTTATATGTTGATTTTATGCATTTTCTTCTGGCTCTATTGTTTCCTGTTGGCAATCACATGTAAAGCAACAAGATTTCTCCTCTTTCTTTAGGCTTGTGTGTATTTTATCAAGTTAAATAAAAGGAAAAGTCATGCCCAGGCTTTCTTTTAGGTTACTTTTGTTTTTCTCATTTTGATTTAATCTGGAACAAATCTTCAAAATGCAACAAACAGACTCCTGACTGGTGATTAATGTCATCACAGCATCATTTCCATGGTTACCCATATTATATATAGAGGATAATAAAAAACTTGCTGATTATCTACCATATGAATTAACCCTAAATAATCTATTAGATCTACAGATTCTGATATTAATATTCCCGTATGGACCCAAATTTATATTTTCCTGATAGACCTGGTGGTCTTCCTCACTTAAGGTGTCTAAACTGGAGGTTGAAATTAGGTCCAGTTAGTTTTTTGTGTGATTTTTTTTTTCATTATTATAATACTTAACTTTTATTAAATATTACATTTTTAATTTCTTTGTTTATGATTTATCATATTTCTTATGGTGCAACATACTGGTGAAAATTACTTGTGTTTAAGGATGCCTTATGAATAAATCTGAATTTATGGCATGATTTGAAATTATTTGCACATTTATTAAAGCCTGTAGAGTCACGAATGACTGAAAAGAAAGTTCTGGAGATCCCTTCAATTTATATAAGATGAAATATTTCATCTGCCGACTACAGAATAATACATTACACAGTCATATTACACATTGTTGATCCTCACATCCGTGTTTCAGTAAATCGGCCTTGTCATAAAAACAAAAATGTATTTTAGAATAACTTTCTAAAAAGCTGGAAAACAGCTGAGAATGTCTCACTGGTGTCTCTTAATGTCAGTACCTACATACAGTATGAGGAATATAGACACTAAAAGATGATAGAAAAAAAACATTGCTTGTAAAAATAGCTGTAAATGTTGATAGATGATAATGAGAAAAGCATGATGGGGATTTAAGGTTTAAACTGCAGAGTAAATGTGATTAAATATGAAATAATTTATTAATAATTCTTGTGACTTTAAACCTACTGAGTTACACAATGAACAAATTTAACTGTTTTTAAGATAAATATATAAACATTACAAGACATTTCACACAAATATTTAAGAATAATATCATTCTAAATCTTCTGTCTTAAATATGATTTGCTGAAACTAAAAAAGCAGTGATTGCAAACTTGCCGTTGGCATTTAGTCTAAATCTAAGGAGTAGAAATGCAACTAAAATAAAAGATAAAACAAAATGAAAATGTATGGCTGTTGCAGAGATGCCGTGGCTCTGCCAGGTCTTACGGGGAAACAGCCACAATAACTCCACACTCTGGGGATCCAGTGGGACGACACAGGCTGTGCCAAAGACTCCGTGGGCCGCCTGAGAAAGGAAATTAATTCCTCTTTGAGAGAAAATGACTTCAACAGATAGTATGGCGGAGGCAGGCAGTAAGTTTGCCGCTGTCGTGCCCCCCCCCCCCCCCCCCGCCCCCCAGTCCCTCCGAAGCCACTGAAGGCAGCAGAGGCAGTGCAGCAGAGGAAAAGCACCTTAGGTGAGTGAGTGTCAAACTCTTCTACTGTTTATCTTACAAATTAAGGCTATTAGCAGGTTAGTCCAGGCTATATATTTGCTCAGGGCCTTGAGCAGGTATTAATGCACACATGTTTCCAATCCTGTCGCTCGTCTCGCAGCGCGGATGGCCTGTAGCGTGGGTGTTTTCAGTCAGTCCTAGTCTTAGCCCCTTGTGGGCTCCATGACTCAAAGCCTCTGGGTGTGTGATTAGGCATGAATGTTTGTGTGTGAGATGGGAATGCCCAGTCACGGATCTGGCCTGTACTTTTTTTAAAATATCGTTTTTGGCCACTTCTATATCAATGGAATTTAATCTTTGCACATTTATGTTTATTCAGTTGTTTATGGTGAAATCCTGCAGTGTTTTAATGAGCCTTTAACAACAACATTCATGTCATCAGTTTCAGATTCAGTGAAGGGTTTAGCGTATCGTTTCAGACGCTTCTCTTGTCCCATTTGGAAAAAAAACTGGTCCTGAGGGAATACATGGTCAATATATTGTCTCAAATAACCGGTGACATAATTCTTTTTCTATCATGACATCTGAAATAAAAGAGGGAATAAAGAGGAGGTGAAAGGGGTGGTATGGTGAATAATTGTAAAGTAGAAGAGGTGACGTTGCCAAGAGCTTGTGTGTGTGTGTGTGTGTGTGTGTGTGTGTGTGTGTGTGTGTGTGTGTGATGAGCTTGATGCAGGACGGGGGTGGCCCGCTTTCACCAGAGTAGACAGAAACTGAAGGTAAACCTGTGGCTGTCAGTCACACGACGAGCAGGAAGGGTTACAGCAAACGCAGCTCAGTGCTGCTGTCATGAAAAGCAAACAAGCAGCCAGCACCTTCTGCCTTTCCCACGTCCTTTCAAAGCCAACATGATCGTGTGCTGCATGAGCAACACACCCCCTCTGAAAGTTAATAAAGTTCTTCCTGCAGAAATGCAACCCCCAGCAGCAGCGACACGTCGGTACTTCGCCCAAAACATGATAGAAGAAAATCTGTGCAGACTGATTTATAAACGAGATGCTCATTTAAGATTCCAGATCGCCTTTAAATTCTATTTATAAGCATCTAATAAATGTTTAAAATCACATGAATGAATTTAGATGTAATTAATAAATACATAACTATTATAAAATAATGTTATTTGAGCAAAAATAATTGCAGATTTTTATTTTTTTTTGTGCTACAAGTACTTCAAAACATTTACATTTATATATTCATGAGGTTTTAAAATGTGACTAAATGTAAAATACAGTATGATTATAAAAAAAACAGTATTACTGACAATAATAATAAAAATATTTCTTTACAGTTTTAAGCCTTGAAAAGAGCTTTAATAAAAACTGAACCCCGTTTCTGAGGCCACTCACTTTCCTAAAGACGTTTTAATACGCTTCAGAGCAAAAAGGCTTTGATGCAGCTCTCCAATTCGGAGTGTAAAATGAGCATTTAAAAAGACTGGCGTGTGCATGCAGTCATCATTAGACGTTTTCCTCTTGTTTTACTCTCCGGGTAAGATGGAAACATTGCTTGTACCACCCAGCGACCCTCTCCTGATATATAAAGCACAGTAAGACTAAAACTAGCTGTAAAAATGATACATCTGAAGGAAAGCGAAATAATTCTTATGTAATAAGGTTTTCTAATAATTAAAAAGAATATTTTCTGGATATAATGACAGAGTCTGCTTATGTTTTCCACCTCACAAGTTCTCACATTTATACATTCAGTCTTTAATCAAAGCAAAAGTTTTAAATGCGAGACTGTTAATAATGCAAAAATGCAAAAGCACATCTGTCAGCGTCAGAGATAAACTGCACATCTCCGTGACAGCGGTGGTGTTGGAGATGAACATCTGCGGGTGGCGTGGAAACTGTTGTCGCTGCTCATTTCCTTTCAAGCTTCAGCCGCAGATTTACAGCGGTTGTAGGGTACGGAGGAGCGCGAGATGTCAGTGATATACGGCAACGACAGACAGTAAATGTTGTCTGCGTTTACAGCTCGATTACATGAAGAGAACAGCAGCCTTCTCGGGGAGTGACAGCGAGGAGCTACAAGGAGAAATCTGCCTCTTAATTCGCTTCTAATGAAGCAAAGGAGTGAAGCAATTTGCATCAGGATTAGAAAGAAAAAAAACATCTTAGGATGACGGTTTTATAAAGACGTTTATCAATATGTTATTTTTATTTTGCTTCAGAAAAAAAAGCTGTGTGAAACTAAAAACTAAGCCATTAATAATCAGATAATTTCCTTTAAAAGTTGCCCCATCAGCTGAGATGTAGAGCTGACTATAAAAACCATGTGTCTTTAGACGGTTTTTGCTGCTTTAACGGTGTCATCTGAAACACTTGCTGCTCTTATAGGTGGCCATTTTCTAAGCCTGTAATGGCCACGGACAGCCGGGGTGAGATCATCATCTATAATGAGGGATGGTTGGAGTTGCCTGGTGGGATGGTTCCCCGCCGTCTCCGGCTTGAAAGCACTGGAGCCTGGGCAGACATGTGTGATGCTGTGCAGGGCCCTGCACCGAGTCAGACCACACCTCAAACAGCCCGGGGTCACCGCACTAAAACCCCCATTTAGATCTGGACTCGGTACAACCGCCAAAAAACCCAAAAGTAGCTCCGGCTTCAGTCTGTCGCAACGCTAAGCTCGTTTCCTCCCAGACTAAATTTGTAAACGCCCTCCTTCACACTCCTCAGCGACTTCAAGCGAATGGAAATAGGTGCCAGGCGGGGACCGGTTCCAGACTTCTCAATAATCAGGGTCATTAGTGATTTTTATTGTTTGATTGGCCTGCCCGCTCACCCACCGCCCAACCAAAGCCAGCCTGCGCTGTAAAACTCCTGCTCCACTCTGCAGCGCGTGCAGTAATGCTGCAGGCTCCGTCCAATTGCTGCCGAAGACTTCTGCCATATTGCATCAATCCGGCATCCCTGTGAAGGTCCAGCTTCAACATGCTGTTCCAATAAGGCAAATCATTTAGAAGAGTGAAGTCAACCTTTTATGATTTAACGGCTTCCTTCTCTCTTTTGGTTCCTAGAGATTTCTGGATGGTTCCCAAAGAATTTGTTCCACTGAGTTAGTATCAGGGTGACAGGCCTGTTTTCTGACTAATGATAAGTCAGTGTGGAGAGGCTGCTGAAGCTCATTAACACTTAATTCTGACATAGTGCCATTAGTTTGATGTCATTTTTACATCTTTATGTTGGATCATTTGTTACCTTAATTTATTCATTCATTCATTATCCTAACCGCTTAATCCGATGAAGGGTCGCGCGGGAGCTGGAGCCTATCCCAGCAGTCTTTAGACGAAAGGCAGGGTTCACCCTGGACAGCTCGCCACCATTTGTTACCTTGTCTCTTAGCAATAAGGTTTACATGTGACTAATGTGTAACGTCTCTAATGGAAACTAGGGCTGTGACAATGTGTTTTTGTGCAATTCGATTTGATTCCAATTTTTTGGGTGCCGATTCCATTTAAATTGCAATTCTCAAAATTCTTCAATATTGCAGATTTTTTGTAGTTTAAAAATTTTTTAAAAAATGATAAAACTTCTTTTTTGCTAGTAACTTTTCTTGATTTCAGTTAGGAGAAAACAACACAGTGGCCAGACCATCATTCTGCTGCAATAATGCCCAAGAAGACAAGTAAAAAGATCAATAAAAACAATAAAAATGACAAAAATTTTATAGTGAATTAATTTTATTTAAAAAAAAAAAAAAAAAAAAGATTTTTTTTCACAAAAAAATGTATTTTAAAATTGAGAAGCAAAAAAATTCCTGATTTTCGATTTTTTTGATTCGATTTTCCCACCCCTAATGAAACACACCAGTAAACATTCACCGACAAACATCTTGCAGTTCGGTCCACATTTGAGTCATACTTCAGCTTTAAAACACAAGCAGCACTCCGGTTTAGATCTGAGAAGCTGCAGTTTGGTTGAAAACAGAGAAAAATCTACAATCACTTGAGATCTGATTTGTTTATTCACATTTAACCAGAAAAAAAAAAAACATATTTCCCAGCTTTAATTAAAGTGTTTTTATTGCCAAACTGTGACCACAGCTGGGAAGCTAATGCTAATGCTAACAGCCGAGACTCTGTCTCGAATCCTTCACTCCAAACATAGTGGAAACATAGTCTCAGAAGGAAATCCTGCATTTTCCATAACATGATTGTAAAAATAAACTTATAATAAAGTGAAATCATTTTTAGTTGATGGAGTTTTGATTTGTTTTGCTTGAACTTAAGTTGCAAGTTGCTGCCATCCGGTTTAGCTAGCAGGGATGTGCACCAACACTGCTGAAGAACTTTATTGGTCATTTTTATCACAACCCTGCACATTTATGAAGTCTGATGAGCTTTGCATCCAGCTTAGTCCATTGCCACACTACTTCATCTATTGAGTTGTGTTTTCAGATGCTTTTTCAATGTTGTGAGATGCACACGTGCAAAATATCTGCACGGATAAGTGTCACACGAGGAATATAATCACAATTAGCTGGTGTGAGTTTTAGTTGGGGTTTTATAGAGAATCACAGATTTCTGCTCTGAAAAGCTTTTACATTCTAGCTTATATTCTCATTCTGGTTAAGGTCTACAAATTTAGAGTGACATGGTTGGATTTGGCTGTTTAAAACGTCTCGCCTAATGCACGGTTAGGGTATGAAAATACTACGTTGTTGCGGGCTGCAAAGTTTTTCTTTGCTTGGTGGCTGACATCGCATAGTATGACACTACCTGCCACAAATAACTACCTGACATACAGCTCAAAGTTTTGAAGCGTTATAATGTGTACATAGGACATATTTAACATGTTAACAGACTCAAGTTTTTCCTTAAGAGAGCAACAAAGTCCTCACAAGTACAAAGAAGCAGAGCTCAGCAGTTATGTGCATCTTTAAACGTTCAAAAAAGTGACAACTATTTTTCACTTCTGTGTTACATTCTTCTGATAAAATCACACAGGATTTAAAATAAAGACCATTTGGTAATTATTAGAAAATTATCATGAATTAAGTTAAAGTCCATTCTTTTTGTAGTATTTTATGAACACAATTTGCTGAAACCTTTTGTTAGAAGTAAAAACATCATGTTAAGATGAAACTTTGTCACTTCCTTATTAGGTTTATGAACAATAAGAAAATCGAATCAAATCAGAATTTTTTTGCTTCACAATTTTAAAATCGAAAAAAAAAAAAAAAAGATTTTTTTTTTCAAATAAATGAAAATAATCCATTATAAAATTTGTTTTTTTTTTTGTTTTTGTTTTTATTAATCTTTTTACTTGTTTTCTTGGGCATTTTAGCAGCAGCATGGTGGTCTGGCTACTGTCTTTTTTTTTTCCTAATTGAAATAAAAAAAATTACTAGTAAAAACAACAGTCTTATCCAATTTTTGGGTTTTTAATCTACTGTAGCAATACTGTAGAATTGTGAGAATCGCAATTTAAATTGAATTGGCACCCAAAAATTCCGAATTTAATTGGGACTAAAGCAAATCATCACAGCCCTATTGGTTAGACTTAAAAATCATAATTACATGGGCAGAGATACACATGAAAAATGTATTTAGACTAAAATATATCTTGTGCTAAACCACTGCTGCTTTTGGGAGCCATGTTTCAAGCTGGCACACAACCATAAGAAGTCCCATTTTCTGAATGTAAACAAGTCTGACTGCCATCATTAAAAAGATGACCTGTTTTAATGGTTTTATGGGGAGTACAGTCAGTTAAAACCACTGGATGAAAGTTGGGGTTTGGAAGATTTTTATTAAAACTCATTCATTCATTCATTCATTTTCTGAACCGCTTATTCCAATTCAGGGTCGCGGGGAAGCTGGAGCCTATCCCAGCCAGCTTTGGGCGACAGGCAGGGTACACCCTGGACAGCTCGCCAGTCCATCGCAGGGCCACACACAGAGAGACGAACAACCACACTCATGCTCACACTCACTCCTAGGGGCAATTTAGAGTGACCAATTAACCTAACATGCATGTGTTTGGGTGGTGGGAGGAAGCTGGAGTACCCGGAGAGAACCCACGCATACACGGGGAGAACATGCAAACTCCACACAGAAAGGCCACTGACCAAACCAGCCAAGGATTGAACCAGTGACCTTCTTGCTGTGAGGCCACAGTGCTAACCACTACGCCACTGTGCAGCCCTTTATTAAAACTATAAAGCATTAAAAAAAAAATCATTTTTTTTCTGTTTGTTTGTTTTATTTCCAGATAAAGTTAGAAAATAAGAGAAACAAATTGAAACTTTCAACTGAAATAGATTTGACTTTCAAGGCGGCACATAAACTGGATTTATAAAATAGTTTGCGTCTATGAGAAACTGGAAATGTATGACAAAATGACGTTGGGACTGTTGGACTGGGTGTGACTGGCTAACATCTCCTCCTGTAAAGATGGAAGCATCTTCAATCTTAACAATAACAATAATACTTGACAAATCTAGCCTGTTCACATCAATGGAAATAACTGAGAACACCAGTTTGAGTCCACAGAAAAGTTAATGTTGCTTCACAGTTTTCTAAAGAGCCAATTAAAGCCCATTAGACGGTTCCTACTGTCGCCATCTTGGCAGCATCATGCATGCCACTTCTCTTAGAAAATACAAAAATGGTAGATCTGAGAAGGGGGCTGTGAGCGTAGGGATGGATGATTGACATTTAGCAAACTCCAAACTATCTGTAGCTAATAGCCATCTGAGCTAACTCAGAGCTAACAGAAGCTAACCAGCTAACGGAGGTAAGCGGGCTAAAGCTAAATGACACTGTTAACCGACTAAAACCTGCTGTTGTGCTACAATCTGCCTTCTTGCAGTGGGATATCGACTGCAACTCAATCAAAAAAGACACGCCCCTAATTATGCCAAATTTTAAAATGAGATTAATTCCACACAGATGAGTTATAAAAATAATTCACTCCTCCACAGTTGTCATGAAGGTAAACCTCACATATTAAACCTAAAATGTTTTTTGTACCAGGCTGTAAACGTGTATTTCTGCTGTAAAGTTGGTCTTTTTAACATGGGAGTGTATGGTGATTTGCTCTGTTCTGGAGCCCCTAGTGGATAAGAGGGGAAATGCAGTTTTTGTCACTTCTGTATTGGCTTTACTTTAACCGCCAGAGGTTGCCGCTTGATACTGACTAGAAGAGACTGATATTGTGGCGAATACTCTGGGTGCAGACCAAGCGCAAGTACAACATCTTTATTTAATTAATAAAGAAAATTAAATACAAAGTTGAAATTCTGCTAACAAAGGTACATAATTACATCAAGCCATGTTGACGATGAGGTTTTATTCCTATTTATCATTATGGTAGAATGATGGGTGACATGTCCTGGGCGCACATGCCTCTCGCCTGCTAATTGCTGGAAAGGCTCCATCTTCCCTGCAGCCCTTAACTAGAATAAGCGTCACAGAGAATTAATGAATGAATTATTGTGGTCAAATTTAAATATATATGAGGGGATAAAACTGATAAAATCTTTCCAATGTGGACAACAAACAGGAAAGAACAAGTCCACTGCAGGATCGTGAGACGGTAGATTATTGATGGGACTTTGATCATGATCGCAGTGAAGATTTAGTTGACACGCATTAGCAGATTAAAAGTTGTTGCTTGAATTTATTTTCCTGTCATGTCTGCATTTTATATTATTGCTTTCTCTCAAACATTACTTTGCACTTATTTATAGACAGTTAATTAGATTTCCGTGAGTTGAAAGCCATGAATGTTTTGTGTGATTTGTCTGTGGGATTAAATGTTGTTACAGCCATTTATTTGTTCTGAATGCAGTGCTAAATGTCTTTGAAACAGGATAAAAAAAATTTTTTTAAAAAAACTTGATAGTTTATCCAGCTCCCTGGACGCCAACAGTAAAATGCCAAATGTAAAAACAACCCAGTTCAATGGTCTCTGTTCAGAAATATTAACATTCCCAATGGGACAAAGATCATGTTTTTATTAAGACTGGAGAATATATAAGTAGAAATACTAGCACTGATCTTTAAATAAAAATGAATCTCTCTGTTCCCGTCTTTCAGTCACCTGTGATTTGTGCATTTTTTTTTAAACAGAATAATCAGCTGTCCACCTTGTGTTGTGTGATTCTGTAATAGTTGCAGGTTTTAATGTCAAAGATCCATCCCGGTTCCTGCTAAATGTCTCCACAATGTGACCCGAGGACCTGAAGGTGCTGCCACCTTTGCCACTCTGAGGTCAGGCTGAGTGATGCAGGAGAACAGTGACCCCCACTGGCAGTCCATGAAAGAGGTCTGTGTTTGTGTGTGTGTGTATAACATACATACCAACCTGTTAGTGTATACTCTGTGGTTCACGTTATTAAATGTGTATAAATGTATAAGCGTGTTTATCTATCAATATGGCATTAACAAGTACAGTTCTTTCCAAAACAGACCTACATGTTCAAGACAAAATCCATGGAAAAATACTCTAATACTGAATAATCTACACTAAGCCTTAGTCAGTTTACTATTTTAGTTTTGTTGTGATCCTTAAATAAAAAAAAGAGAAAATTTGATTAAACATGTTTGAATTATGCAAAATACATTCAGATGATTTTCAACAGGAGTGTTTTCATTAGCACCATGTACTCAACATTTCACTACACTGAAAGCAAAAGTTTTAATTTTCCTTCAAACTAAAGCTAAAAAATGCAGAACTTAAGTTCCTTGACATAGGATTGTGTCTTATTATAATGGCTTAATGTACTTTTTAGTTGTTTTAAATTATTGTAATCATCAGCTAAATGTGTTGTGGCACTTTATTTACAGTGTATATTTTAAGTTATGATGTCAATCTGAATATTTAATCATAAAACCTCTGGAATAGTTTTTTGGTTTTTTTTTTTTATCAAGTTAACTTTTGATTTTTGCACTGAATATAAACTGAGTACTTATAAAAAAATAAAAAATAAGATGACCTTAATTAATATCAAAGAATGTGTTTTAGATTAGTTTAAAAAACACAAATAGGTTACAAATGTGGCTGGCAGGTTGTTTGACGTCTTAAAAAACAGGCAAATATCAATGCATATTAACCATTTTCACTGCTGCAGTAAGCCCCAACCCCGGTCCTCAAGGTCCACTATCCTGCAGGTGTTGGATGTTTTCCCTGGAGCAACACACCTGAAGTGGATCTCTAAGAAGCTCATTTGATCAGGTGTGTTGCAACCAAGGAAACGTGGAAAGATCCCTGCTCTTCTGCATCTGTTACCATGGAGAACAAAAAATTACATGTTTATCAGGTGCGCCAGTCAAAAGTTTGGACACGCTTTTCCATTGGCTTTAATGGAAAAAGCTTGTTCAAACTTTTGACTGGTAGTGTATATAAATTTTATTCCCTTTCTGTTTAAACAATAAGCTTGCCTCTTCACATTAAAATGTACATGTAAATGTGTGTGTGTACAATCTGAGAGGTAAACCATACGCATGCACCGCCCTAAAAAGCAGTGGTGTTTCCATTTATGGAGTAACTTTATGGAATGGACTAAGTGATGATTTAAAATGATGTAATAACATTATTCCGTTTTTAGAAAAAATGCACAAGAATTTTTTCATGGATAAATATAAAAAAGAAGAAAATACATTATTTATTTTGCTGCTTTGTATTTTGCCCTCTGACTGATGACTTTCAGTATGTAAACTGTGTATTTAGCCATATAACTGTAAATTAAAGACTGTAAATAAGGAGTAGTATTGAAATAAGCCTTGGGCTTCCTTCTGCTCCCTCTCAAACAAGATATAATGTTACACAAATGTGCATCCTTGTTTTGTATTGTATGCATGTTTGAGATAAATAAAATAAAATAAAATAAAATAAAAAGTGGAACCATAAAGTGTACGTCCAACCCAAAACATGCTATTTTCATGCCTGTAAAAGTGACGGTGAAGGAAAAAACTGCTAGATGCAAGTCCTGGCTTTAAGGCACAGTTAAATAAAATAAAATAGATAAATAAAAAAAAATTGTGATTAGAGGCTGCAGATACTTGTTTAATCAGCAGAGCACGTGCGTTTCTGTGCTAATGACGGACACGTGCTCCAATCCCAGGCATTAGCATGGGAAGGCTAACATGGAAGCTGTGTCCAATGCTAATGTCCAACCAAGACACATGCTGGTCGTCAACATCATCACACTTAAGCGTAGCAACAAAGCACTTTGTAAATAGTCAGAAAAGTTTCATTTTCGAGCATTTTACCTTGTTTTAAAGAACAGCTGGGCCTTTGGGAATCTCCTTGTAAGGATGGACTGAAGTGAGATGATGTTCGAGGCTCTGAAGTGAACCAGGGAAATGTGGCAAAGTAAACAAAATATCTCCCATTTCTTTCTAAGACAAAATATAAATTCCCATTTGTGTTACCCTGTTTGTCTTTTTATATTTTTGTCGCTTTGCTTTTCGTTTTCGCAGTTCAGGGATAATATCTTAGTAATGCTAGCTGTGCTGCCTTCATGGAGTATGGGAGATTCGTGTACTGATACGAAAATTCTTTAAAACATAAGAAACCTACATCTAACGAGCATCTGAGTTAGACCATCAAGGTTAAATAGTGCCCTAATATTCAGCTATTTGCTCAGAATTAGCAAATAACTGTTGGATTTTGAAAAGACATGTAATAAAAGTTAAATTAATTAATGAATAAAGAAATAATAAAGAAAAATAAAATACAAAGTTTAAAAAATAAAGCAAAAGAAATACAGAGAGTGAGGGTTTAACAAATCACAGTCAAAAGTTCAGTAAGTTAAATATTAATGTATTGTTTAATAATTTATTGTTTAAGATATGTCTTTTCAACGATTAGGTTTCATTGAGCCACTGCTTAGTGGTCTTAATCTTGTAAAAATGACGTAAGATTTATGGTTTAATGGAGGACTGTGGAATAACTTATCCAATCATCACCACTGTAATCATCTTTCCAGCATCCTCTTCTACAGACACTGTTTGTCATACACAGATTTATGGTAATACTTTATGGCTTGACCTGCAAATCAGTTACATATTCTGATGAAAGAGAACTTATATATTTAAATAAGTGATCAATTTCCAGTGGCCTACTCAAATATTAATACAATCTTCCTGTGTATTTCCATGCTTCATGGATTGTAAGTTTTTTTTTTAAATTACCAAATGTGATCAGTTTGGTCTCTTTTGTGCTGTCCTGCTTTATGCTGCATCAAATATAGCACTCATGTTATCACTGACTTTCTTACTCTGTATTTGACTGGAAAATCCGAAGTTTCTGGTACATAAAGAGAGTGCTGATCTGTGGGTTTGAGTGGAAACACTTTATTCATCTCCTTTAACCTCACATGGTACCAAAAACTAACCAAAGTCTTCACATCTACATCTGTGCACCCTTTGCTTCTTCTGATCATTGTATTACCACATCTCCAGTAATCTATTTGTGGTGGAAGTTTAGACAGTTTTAGTTTGAGCATCTCTCACTTCATCTTTGACCAGTGTTCTCTAAGTAATATGGATTTTGCTGACTGGTTCAACCCAATAAAAACCTTCTCTATCACCTGGTTCCTCTACATTATGCAAAAATAACCAAGAGAAAAGAAACATGAATGATTTGATAGCAATTACATGAAACAGAAGCTGTTTATTAAACTATTTGCTTTACACACTATTAATGAAACTTAAACTTACACGGAAAAACAAATACTTCAGAGATCTTACAAAGATTCATGAAATATTGCCTCTGAACAACCACTGTGGCGTTGTCAATGGCTGTTCTGCATGAATAAACTCAAACCTGCAAATAAAATAATTAAAATGTGAAAATGAACTGCAACATGTATCATCTGCAACATTAAATGCAACGTCAATAGAAAATAGTTTCTAATCATGTGAACTTTGTATGTCCTCGTATTTCTACCCCATTATGGTAAAAAGAAAAAGAAAGTGTGCTGATTTTACACTTAAACACAAAGTATAAATACTGCATTTAAAATACCTCTGCTTGCAAGCAGTTCATTAATACTACTGCAGTATTTATAGCACTAATTAATCTTAAACTAGTTATATATATACCAGACCAATCAAGAGATGAGAAAAAGAGTTGTTACTTAATTCATGTTACTTTGTAAGGTGTGTGGTTGTGGGAAGGTGGGTGGGTGTGTGTGTGTGTGTGTGTGTGTGTGTGTGTGGGGGGGGGGGGGGGGGGGGGGGGGGGGGGGCTTTCTCTGGGGAAAACTTCTTTTTATGCTTTAAAGGAGCACAAATTCTTCACTTCCATATGTTTACATCACAGATCATTTTTACAGAAGGCATGTTTGAAAACTCAGAACTATGTGCTTGACATTTATCTGTCTGTAAATAAATATTGTGTCTCACCAGCAGTTATGAAGTCAAGGGTTATTGCTGCTCAGTGTCAGTCAGATTTAGCTCCTGCCCAACAAAAACTTGGTGACCTCTGCATATTTTGCACTCAGAGGGGTCATGGGGCTGAGCCTCCAGGGAGCTGTTCTGCTCTCCGTCTCCTCTCACGCTGGGGAGTGGAGTTCCCAAGCATTTCCCCTGACTGTGGTCTGGAACAATCCCATGTCGGCGTCCAATCAGAAGGATGGAGCAACAGGACTCTGCCGTGTGGACATGACGCATGGCCGGGACAATAGGAGGATACAGAGGCATGCTGTAAGGGTGCAAAAGCAGCCAGGGTTGGATAGGTGGTTATACAGTGAAGTGTCAATTTCCTGTGTTTTATATTGTGGCACCTCTGATGTCATCTAAGTATTTTCTTTTATTAAATACGATGACCCCCGCTGCAAAAAAAAAGAAGCCCTGATAATCTATAAAATATGCTGCCTGTGGATCATTTCCATGGAGAGGCACGCTACAAACTGACCAAAGTCGAGTCTTTCTGCTGCTTGAGAGTCGTGACATCTGTTGAAGTCATAGCCCTGTTTTTCAGCGGGACCCTGTCCTGTCCTGTTTCCAGTTGCCGTAGCGACGGGCAGTGTGCAGGAGGCAGAGCAGGGTTTGGTCCAAGCTCGCTGGGACTGAAGAGGAGGCGGCGGTTTGGACGGGATGGACTGCATTCAGTTCCAGGGCTTTCCAGAGCCTCCCAGGGGCTTCATTAAAACAAAAGGAGGAGGAGGCGGAGGAGGAGGGACTTCCTGCAGCAGCGAGGCCGACATACCATGATCACATAAGAACTGAAGCTTTTTAATGTGGACAGAAGGTCCACACACACACACACACATGCACCACATTACATAGTTCTGCTCAGTTATTACAGCAGACTTTGATCATTATCAATGAAATCTAGGAACTACAACAGTAATTAACTACATTTACATTTATATTACAACTCTTTTATCTACAGATTTGCAACATATCTTTGACAGATGCGGACAGGAGAGACAAACTCTCCCACCACATCGGGAGGACTCAACAGGTCATCTTTTTCCAAATTTGAATTGTTTGCAATCCCTTGTTAGATCTCACAAGAATCCTACATCATCTTCACATGAACCAATCAAGAGCCAGGATAAGCTGTCATAGCTTCTTTTACGGTTGTCATGACTACCAGTCTAAAGGCCTTTACACACCTACTCCGCATATTTCGTCCGAATGATTCGCACAGCAATATTTTGTATCGGATCAGTAAAGTCAGTTGGAATTCTGGATGGGAACAAATTTCTGTCCAGCGCATTTTGCAAGTTTTATTTTTTCAAACTGGGGTGGATTCTTTTATTTTTATTTTTGCATCCGAAAGATACGAACCAATCAGCGTGTTACCTTATAGATCAGCGGTTGCAAGCGATGCATGTCTCACTTTGTCGCTGCTAGTTCATTCAAACTTTGCATCATCATGGCCGAGTATTTTTATTATTTCTTCTCTGCTTCTCAGATGCAAGCAGCTAGCTGCTAAAGCAGATCCTCCAACTGTCCCATTGACGTCCTGAAGTCCGTCCTGAAGCGGTTGTGGTCCAGCTTCAGCTCCTGGATTTAACAACGAAACTCAAATTTCTCCTCTCTTTTCTTGAACAGGATGAACAAAGTGCATCTTTGTGTCTTTTATTTTGCAGCATCAGCACTGTTGTCGTAGCTTGATGTGGAATCCACCTTGCAAGTTGAGAACTTTTATAATTTATTCACACTTTCGCATTTTACTTGGTTTGCAGTAACAGAAACGTTGATAATTCACCTCCAAATTATTTGCAATTTCGTGTTGTTCTGCAGGAAAGGGTTTTCACGTGAGAGCTGAAGCACAGCAGAGAGGGAGGTGGACCTACAAGTTTAATCTGTACTTCGCTTTCTATTCCAGGCTACCCAGTTTGCTTCTAGGATATTTAAAGTAAATGTCATTTCATGCTTTAATTAAGGTAAGAATCCTTGACATCTCTGGCGATAGCTGCAGCTTGAAAACAGTACTTGATTGTTCACAAACTGGGACGATCTGGTGTTACAAATCCAAAGGATCTCCAGTCTGCTGAACTACAAAAACATTTATCTTTTATCTGCTGAACTACAAAAACTTTTATTTTGGAACGGCATTTTATCTTTTCGGTCAGACATTCTTGCAGTCCCTTGCAGAAGCACACAAACTTTCCAGAGCAGCTGTATTTCCATGAAATGCAGCTGATACGAACTGCCTTTTATGACAGCGACCATCTTAAGAAAACATTCATTACTGTTCATGTGAGACATTGCTTTTGCAAATACATCCAACAAGGAGACATTAAATGTCTGATTAGGTTGCACCGCAGCCAAAGTTGCAGTTGTTTTTGGATTGAAATTGATTGTTTTTCTTTAACTGAGGCATTTTTTTACCAACTCAAATGAACAGTTATTATGCTAGTGCTTGACATAAGAGTTGGTAAAATTCTCCAAGTTAAGACATAGTCCCATTTTATGCTTCTTTTCAAGAAAAAAAACTAAAGGAAAATAACCGTTTAATGTGCCGGCCTTCTCTACATCTGTCTTATTTCATCCAGTCTTACTAACTCAGTCATGATGATAAATACGAGTTGATAGAATCTTTCATTCTCACTTTTGCAACAAGTGGCATCTTATACTCGCCTTCATTTGGATTCTAGCTTCAGTTATGAGGTCATATTTTTCACTGAGCTGTCCGTGTTTGTATAATCTGATCTAATGTGTGGTTTCAGGAGTCCAAACCAACATAAACAGTATCATCGTAGTACCTCTGTTGTTTTTTCTCCATAAATTTTTCCCTTGACCCTCTGACTCTTTCCATCAAGATCAGGGAGAAGTGCGAGGAAAATGGCACAGATCATCATTTTTATTTTACTGTTCTGGCAGAACTGGAAGTCTGCTTCAACACTGCCACCAAGTTCTTCCCGCCACGCCTGAATAATTTCATGTAACTGGTGGTGCAGCATGTGGTTTTACAGAAATAAGACGAATGAGCTTTCGGGGCTGAGCACAAGGATCTCGACTTCATGCTTCAGCATCTGTATCTGCATCTGTTGCATTTGCTTCCTTCTGCTTTGAGCCCAAACTCACTACTTTACTTTACAGGTAGGTTTGCACAACCCGCAGTCAAGCTGCATGTCTGCAGGCTTGAAGTCATCCCCACATAAATGCACATAAACCCTTTGCTAATAAAAAAAAAAAAAAAAAAAGAAAAAAGATAAAGGAAAGATTTGGGACAGTTTTTGTATCCACACTTTTAATAGAAATTAAAATTTCAGCTGCTGTTGTTGCTTAAACATTTTAAATCCACTTTGAGAAGCCAGATGCATTTGAAGGGTGTCCATGTTTTCATGTCTTTCACCACTAAGTCCCGCTCCTGGATAAAAAGAAAATTGAAGGACTGGAAAGCATCTTGGTTCTGCTTTGCTCTGATGAAGAGAGCGAGCGAGCGAGTGAAAGCCAGAAACATCAACACGGAAAAGTAATCCATGAGTCACTGCTGATGATTAACACAACGGCTCCCTGCAAATTGTCTGTAGTAATCTTTTGACGGAAAATGTTGTCGGCTGTGCAAAATGTGCTCACACGAAAGCAGAGCCGAATGTAGGAGAACCGGAGATAAACTGGTTTATCTTTAGATGGAAATAATGGAAGGGGGGGTAGAGAGAAAGATGAAGGAAGGGAGCAACACCTGGAGTTTGACAGTTACATTACTGCAATTTATCATCCAACAGGAAACAATAGGGAGGTTGTCAGTGTGAAGCAACAGACCCACTTGGGAAGCACTGTGGGAAGACCGCCGCCTGGGTCACCGATTTATTATACGTCCATTTTTGGAGCTTTAAGTCTGTCCTGCTTTGAGAAAATGCAACGAGTCGGATGAAACATTTCACAACTCTGTGACTTTTTGTGATATTAATAAATAAACTAAGTGAATGTGCTCAGTTAAATTTCATTTTTGTGTTTTTGCCACATGTTTTACAGAGATCTGCCAAGTGTACAAACAACATCTGGATATGATCAATTCCCTTTGACGCATGTTTATTTTTATTGCCCATCAAATGAGAAAAAAAATCTCTGAGCAGTTTGTCCGAAACTCCACGACATTAAACAAAGATGAGTTACAGAATACATGTGGGTGTGTGACAAATGGTGGAGTTACAGTAAAACTTCTGACCAGAGGAGGTTCTATATGTAGCTATTCGCTGATACATGTAGATGCAGAGAATATAATACAAAAGCTGCATTAAATCATAAAAATAATCATTTTCAACCTCAAATGTTCCAACAAACATTTTGTTTTGCACTGAGCTTTAATGTCCAGTTCTGAAGTGTCAAAGCTTTAGCAGTGCCGGTCTTTCCTGTTGTTCAGGGCTTTTTGACTACAGGTTTTCAATGTATCCCTGCTTCAACACACCTGACCCGAAGGAAATGGATCCAACAACCAATGAAGCTCCAATTGCTATTCCAATATATCTTGGGAAGTGTAATGTAGAACATGACCTCCTAGATCATTTTATTATCATTAAAATGAAGAACTAACAGCTACTTTGTTTGTGCTAAAAACAATCGGAATTAACAACCACATGAAAAATAAACATATTTCCATGGTAACGCGACAGTCTGTGGAGTTTGTGGACCTGCATGCAGGCTGATGAGACACGCAGCAGACCGATGAAGGAATCATGGCTTTAATAACAACTAACACAAACAACCCAGAGGAAACAGGACAGAAACAAGACAGTAAGATGATTCAATTCAATTCAACTTTATTAGTATAGCGCCACTTCACAGCAATGTTGTCACAGGGCACTTTACATACACGAATCAACATACACATCATTTCGAGCCAATTCATACATAGCCTATAACAGAAACCAACTGATGGCATCGAGTCATGACTTCGATCCAATCCCCCATCCTGAGCAGCACACGGCGACAGTGGGAAGGAAAAAACTCCCCTTTAACAGTAAGAAAACCTCCGACAGAACCCGGCTCAGGGAGGGCAGCCATCTGCCTCGACTGGTTGGGGTGGAGAGGACAGGAAAGACAGATCAACATGTACAATTGCACTTTTCCGTGAAGATCTCCGGAAAAAAGGAGAAATAAGTTAGAGACGGCAATATTGGCATATATTTATACATTAATATATTAGAGAAATAGAGTGAGGTACTTCTCAGTGCATCAGGTAACATCCCCATTGCTACATAAGTAATGGTTGGCTAGACTACCTATAACAGGGCAGTTGGGTCCCGTACATGCGGACTCCAACTCAGGAGATGCTCATATCCTAACTATAAGAATCATGGAAAAAGAAGGTTTTCAGCTCGATGATGATGATGATGATGAAGTGGCTCAGTGAAAACCGAGGGGTGTGTGAACACAGAACAGGTGAAGCAAATGAGCATATCGCACTGTGCCAATGAACCAGAAGCAGAAAACAAAAGAGAATACATGAGAGAAAAAGTACAAAATAAAGCAGGAAACAAGACAGGACTGAGACAAAGAACGCCTATAGGGAAAGAAACCATAATATGCATTTTCTCCCATTTTATACGGCAGTGGAGGGACCTGATGGGCTATCAAGGAGGGTGGGTTTCTTTCCACTTTGTTTGGTTTTCCATTTAAATGAAGGATTGCGTCATACTACATGCGAAGAGTGTGTGTGTGTTGACAATATTTTTAACAGAACAGATAAGTTACGTTTAATCTTGGCCTATTTAATGTGGTTAAACAGATCAGATTAGTAAAATTAATCCTGTTTATTTCTAACTGACTAAATAACGACTGGATCTCTTTACAGTTTCTATGATGATTATTTAAAATGTGGGGTTTTTTTTAGTACTAAATGATGAAGATCCCTTTGAACTTGTTTTAATAATTTCACTTTAAATAATTTAATGCCATAAAAAATCCTCTAAAACAATGAATTCGGGCACCTAAACACATTTACATGCATTCTTAACTAAAATCAACTAGTTGGATTCATGTGAACTACTAGTAATAAAAGCTCTTAAGACTCAGAATGATTAGTAATCTAGTATATTCTGCACATGGTAGCTGTTTGATAAATGTTCTTTTTTGTTTCTACACTGGTTGCATCTGTTTATTTGCAGCATTTATTGTACAATTTATCCCTGAAGGTTTAAACTAAATTTTCATTTGAAGGAGCACCAGTGATGAACTTCAGCATGCTGTAGCACCAGATCTCTACATTAAACCATCTTCACCTTCATTTATTTGTCTTTTAAATTTTGCACAGCTACACTTTGCCACAAGCTGAGTGTGCAGGGTCAGCGCACCAGCTCTGTGATTGGCTGGAAATTGGTCCAGGATGTTCTTCGCTTGATGTTGGCGTGTCCAGTAAGCAACATGAACAACAGGGAAGAGCTTAAGTCAGTGGAGGATAAGCATACATTTTATTATATTTTTTATATTATCTATTGTGATTCTTTTGTGCTACTTTTTCCAATTTCTTACAATTGATATTATATTAATTTGCAACTAACCACTGGTAGATGAACCACTGTGGGCCACTGAGAAAGGCCCTTAACCGCCAACTGATCCCCAGACATGCTAGTTCAATTTCATCTTTATTGATGAGCACTTTCCACATATTAAAAACATAGTGCAAAGTGCTTTACACATTTAAACGCAACACAACCACTTCTTAACTAGTGATGGGTTAAGAGCAGAAGGGCTAATTCTAGTATGTTTCGTAAGATATATGCTGACAAATGGAGATTTCTTCTAAGAAAATATTTATAGAACTGAACAAACACCTACAGTGTTTGACATAAGCATAAATCCACTTCATCAGTCTGAATATGGGGGGGAGGAGTTCTAACTCTCACAGAAATCTGATTTTGATCAGCGATGCTCCACATGGTGGCTTTACCATTTAGAATTTTTATAATAAATTTCTATTTCTGATATAAAAATATATTTACATCAACTGTTCTTCAAACTGCGTAACTAATAAAGAAAAACAGAAACTTTCTATTACATCAACTGGTACCTGTGAGTCCAGACTTTAACAGAGAAGGGGAGGAAAAAAAGAAAGAAATGGATAAAAAGGCCTCAAACATCTGAATGGAGACAGATACAGTGTAGCAGGAGTGCCAAAATTAAAGGCTCCGGCAAAAAGAAAAGAAAAAAAAAATGTGGCTCAACTTCTGCTAGCTGGTAATGCAATGTGATCCAACAAAATTATACACTTACCACATATATACAGAAACACTTAGCTGGTGCATTTTTCAGAACCATTTACAGAATTACACAAATTTAATCTAATTTAAACATTAAGACAGTATCATACATTCCAAAGTTGTAAAATCCTGTACTTTAAACCATATATAAATCTTTAGTGGATACATTGGTATGTCAGATAAATGGATGTTATTAGTAAGTTTAATATCTGCACTGATATGTAAACTGACTTTTCCATAAGCATGGCTGAAGTGACATGGCAAGAATTTCATAATAGAGTTAAACTCCATTTATTATTATTAAAAAAAATACACCTTTGTGGTGGTTCAAGTACTTCTAAGAAACAGAAATTTATGCAACGTGAGAAGAAAAGTTCAGGAAATGTGAAATCTTGCCTCTAGAAATGTAAAATTGCGGTTTTTCTTTGACAATCTTGGTATTAAACAGAAGATTTTTGACATGTTAAAGAAAAATCTTGCAGCTCTGTTAAAAGATTTTAACAAGTGGAAGACAAACCCAATTTAGCTTAAGTTTGCAGCATTCATGTACTAACTGCAGATGTCCGACATTATCGACAAGCGAATATTATCGGCCGACATTAACATTAAAATGCAATATCAGAAATTATTATTATCAGATTTTACTTTTTTAATGACATAACTTTTACACAACGTGCACATATAAATCAAACTCTTCAGCTGAGTCTCCTCTAACTCAAAACGACATAACGTAAGATATGTCATGTATAGTTCTCCACATATCTTTGCTTGTTTGACACAACACGCTCCAAAAATATCACTATCAATTGATATTGGATAATTGGAAATTAAAAGTTGAACTAAATTGGTAAATTGGATATTGTTAAAAGAAAAAAAAAGCCAATATCGAACATCTCTAGTACTAACGGCAAATAACATAAAAATTTGAGGCTTTTTAAATACAATAAAGCCTCTGACTTAATCATTTAAAAATGATCGAATATCTTTTGTTTTCATTACATAATTGTCCCAGCTCAGGTGTTTACAAGCTGTTTTTCAGCATTGTAGCTCCTGTAGTGTGAAGTTTCAGCCAATCCCCAAACACATGCAAAGCTATGCACCATCAGTGTCTAACATACTAAAAGTTGTAACTAAAAACAGACTTGAACACATCAAACATGTGAAAAGGACATATTTCAAACATGTCCAGTGTCAGTAATACATTACGAAAATCATGGGAAACCTTTCTGACTAAAAACTGGCCGTTTTAATGGAAATATGCACCAGCCACATTAAAATGGTCGTTTTGTCCTCCAGAACTTTTACAGAAAAAGGGACGATGGTGTTGTTTGGTGTTGTCACCTTTGTGTTTTGTCCAAATGTTCAGATATCCTGGCGAGACCATCGTCTTCAACGGACCTGACTGTCCAGCAACTCATCGCGTCTTTTCCAACAGAACAGAATTTATAATAAACAGAACTTATCCTCTAAAATGCCTATTAAGAAAACTGCTTATAACTACCCCAACATACACACACTAGAGTGCAGAAGAAGAATAACCGAGGGCAGCATATTGTGTAAATACTGTAACATTGTTCTGTGATCACACAGCACCATTTTCCCTCTTAATGAAGTGTGTCACACAAGCAGGCCGTGTTTATCTTCCACCTGATTGAGCCTTTATAAGGCGCTGATTACAAGCAACTCATTACACATTGCTGAGTGGGAGGCAAAACACACACAAAGAAACTTTTAAGAACACACACAAAGTTATGAATGAACTAAAATGAACTGCATGGAAACACACTGATGAACATTATAACTGAGCAAAACACAAGCACACGGAAAGACACATTTAAATGTACATGAACAAATACACAAACACATTTCCAGGTGGGTATATTTGCACAGATTTCCTGACCCACTCTCACGTCCACACAAACACTAACACACACATTTCAGGATTGCAGCTCTCATTGGATGTGTTTACATGCCGCCATCACTTCGTGGTCTGGCGTGAGGCATCGAAAGTGATCAGAAACGGGACCAACAAAAAGCCGGGCCAAGCCGGAGGGTAAATAAGTAATAAATCTATCCCACATCAGCGGAACGTTTCACTGTAAACACCCTCTTAAGAGCGAGCATGTTGCGGCGTCCCGTGCTGATGGGAAGATGGCAGACATTCCTGCTGCTCTCCACAAGAAAGAGCGGCGATAGAAAAAACGCTGTGAGTTTACGGGGGTTTGGCCAGTTTTTTCGAGGGCATCTGGTGTCTTTAATCTCAACAAAACTCAATTAGTCAACGTCAGGAAGATGGAGAGGAGGCGAGACGGGAATTTGTGTAGGATTTACAACGTGTGACAAAGACGGTGAAAGGAAGAGTGGGTGTTGTAGCAGAAAGTGTGTCACACTACAATGACTTTCTCCGTGGTTTTCTTTTTATGTCTCTGTGGAAAAATAGCTCTGTTAATAACAAATACTATCCACTGCACTGTAGACTGAAGGTTTACTTATAGTAATAATGGACATGTGTGGTTTATAATCGTCAGACCCGAAAGAAACATGTTTGTCACTTATTGTCAAGAATCCATTCATCAGTTTAATCACAGTTTGTGAAATGCTTCAAAAAATATTTGTTATAGTTTGAAAAGGAGTATGTTGCTTTTTCCATGGTGGAAAAGCTCCAAAGAAATAAAAAAAAAGAAGGGGCAAAACTGCTGACAATGTAGAATTAATAATTTCAGTTTTCAAGACAATACGGGTATTAGAGAAAAAATTACTTTTTAAACCTTTTTTAAAAACAAAAAGAAGCAGAAAACAAAATGTTCAACTGCCTGACAGTACTTCTAATAAAGGAGCTTAAACTGGGTGATAAAAGACAAAACAACAAAACTATTGTAAACGATTTAGTGTCCATGACAAACACATAACAATCTTAGTTTATTTTTTTTTGTTTTTAGTCGTATCTGCGTAATTCAGTAGTGTGTTTCCACATCACTGTGCAACTGACATGT
This sequence comes from Telmatherina bonti, assembly GCF_933228915.1. Taxonomy (NCBI): domain Eukaryota; kingdom Metazoa; phylum Chordata; class Actinopteri; order Atheriniformes; family Telmatherinidae; genus Telmatherina; species Telmatherina bonti. The sequence continues at coordinate 11,047,686 of NC_136623.1, forward strand.
TGCCAGAAACAAAACACTACTTTAAACATTTGTTTGAGCAAATGTTCGTGGTAAAGTAGCATCAACGGCAGCGAAGACGACACACATGGCTGCAGCTGAGCAGCCGCTAACAACACACAAAACTTTGATAAAGAAGTAGGAAACCAGTAGACATATTAGAGAAAAATACAGAGGTTTTTAGTCGTTATTGTTTCTCATTTTTTAGTCATTTTTTAGTCAACCATGCTTAGAAGCTGGAAGTAATCAGTAATTTTCAGCTACTTAGCTAGCTTAGCTAAACTAGCTTAACTAGTTGAACTAAGAAGTTTGGTCATCTTGCAAAGCTTGGGAACAGCCAGCTGCCTATTTGTGGGCACAAACAACATTTCTGAAGGTTTTAAAGGTTTTATCTGTACATTAAGCTGATTTTCTGGAACAACAGACTATCCTTTTACCATGAGCTAACCGTAGCATCAAAGGAAGGTTAGCGCTCATGATTTACTTTCTCAACCTTGCTGATTGTTTCTTTATGGATCTTCTGATCAATGGATAACACTCGAGATGCATTTTATTCCAACTGCAAAGTGAATCTGAAATAAAACCTTTAAAATACTGTAATAAACGGCTTCAGCTACCTGAGTTGGAGCGAATAAGTACAGCAGGAAGGACTGTCAACAGGTGGTGTTGTTGGGCTGCAAATGGAGGAAACAAAATGAAATACTATCATAGAAAACACAAACCAGTTGCCTGGACCACATGTGAGAAAACATAGAGGATTTATCTTCAACGGAATAATAAGTGATAGTTTAAGTTCTTGGTTATTAATTATGTTTATTCCTTGGAAACGTAAGCAGCTGAATATTTATGGGATCAGTTGTGCTACTAAACTGAGAAGACAAAGAAGCTATTTATTTGTTTATTGTGACTAATTTTGTGCAAGCTTAAAAATAATCTATTTTTCATTACTTCTCATAGTAATGTCATTCTTTTGAGAACATGGAAATGTTTTTGTTAATCTTTTGTTTTATTAAGAAGAAGTTATAGTTCATGAGCGTTGTGACAATAACTTTGCATATGCACACTCACTTAATGACCAAGGAAAGAATCAAAGTGTGTGTGTGTGTGTATATATATGACTTTTGTGCACACTGCAGGCAGGCATGTTCTCAATATTTGTTCTCAGGTTTTAAATATGGAAATCTTTAAAATGGAAATGTAAACAAAAAGATAGTAGGAAATACATGCAGTAATGGAAATGGAAAGAATAGTTGTAAATTAAACATGTGATATATGGCTTTTGGGGGGAGGTGGAGTACTTAACAACTCTGTATTTCTCTGTGTGTACAACTGCACAGCGTTTGCATGTGCGGTTGCTTTTTTCAGCCCAGAGTGAATGGACATCAGATGACGTAGGCTGCCAGATTGATGTCTACAAGTCGGATTGACTTGGTTGTGGTGATGCGTTGTGCATTGTGCTGCAAAGTACAGCATGTCTGACCAGCATGTCGCAGAGCGATGTAAATAGCTGTCCAGTTTGGACCCTAACTTGGACAACTTCCTTCTCTCTGACCCTATTGTCTCACCCAAATCCAACTGCACAATGCTGCTAGTCTTGACTCAGATTGTTGAATCTTTTAACATCCACGACCCTGAGTCTGCCGAACAGCCACAGCAACCACAGGCTCATAAAACACCCACAGCACTGACTGACAGATGATCAGAAAACCAGTGTTCTGCTGAATCTTGAACATGCAAAGTCACAAGCTGATAAAAGGAAAAGATCACCAAAATTTTACTTTTGCACATTTGTTTCTGTTTGTGCATTTTTAGACATGCAAAATGATTATTTAATTGCTTTTTACACGTAGTTTCCACCATAATAAACTAGTTTAGCTTAATTTCTCATCTCTATCCCTTCTTTAAATCATTTGTTTGCATTGTCCCCTTGTTTCTTCAGGCTGTGCTTCGCTGCTGTATTTCCTCTCCAGCAGAATGTAAGGGTCACACATGAGCATAGCGATCATTTTACTGGTCAGCATCAGGGCCATTTAATGGAGATGGAAAGAAGCTGGGATGTCTGGGGGAGTCTGAAACCAATCCCCCTCTACCTTGTAAAAGTTGCACACTTAACTAGACGCATGCAAAGAAGTGAAATTGATCGTAGCAGAGTGGGTGTGAAATATATGCACAGCTCTCGGCCACCTGGAGGTGCATGCGTGCGTGTGTGTTTGTGCATGAAAACATGACACCATTCGGGCTCCACACACCACTTGGAGGTGAAGCGAGGAGCAATAACCCCAAGTCGTTTCACCGGCTCAAATTAGGGGTGCATTTTTAAAGAGCCCGCCCAGGCAGCTTATGACCACGTTCACCCCGAAGACTCCAATTATCAGCTTGAAGTTCACTCCAGAGACTGAACCTCATATGTCATCAACGCACAGGCGGCCACGCCTCTTCTTAAGAATAGAGAATACCATCGTAAAAGGCCTTGATGACATAAAACAAAGCAATTGGCTTTGACGTGGGAGACATTTTAGCTCATTTGGGGTTTTTGAAAAAAAAAGGGAACCAGCTCTGAGTTGATCCTTTGCTTTATGGCCTTCTTCCCTCTCAGCTCTAGGTTGCTGGATTTATTTCTGCGTCTGCACAGCGGGACATAAATCATCCTCGGACTCTTTCTTCTGCTCCTTCTTTCTTCTCTGCCCCCCTCTTTCTTTTCTTTCTCTCTGAAGCGAGGGATGTGGCTGTCTGCAGCGCAGAGTCCAGCTCTCTCTCCTCCGGAAGAATTAGACCCGCAGACATTACCACATTGTATTTTGCGGTGCACAGTTTTTCAAAAGGGGGAACCAGTCCTGGCTCCACCACAGTCCCAGTCCTGCGGGCCCCTCGGGCCTCTTTCCCTCACTCTCTAATTAGATTAGCCGGGTCCCCAATCTGGCAACCAAGGGCTCCAATCTGGCAATATGGCTACCTTTGCGGCAGAGCAATATCTGGTCTTAAGAGGAGGAAATGACCTAAATGTCGGTCAGTATGGTATTCTGTTACACCCAATGGTGTGCTGACAAAACAGCTTGGGTAATGAAGACGTTAGAGAGTGAAGAGAGAGAAGGGAAAAGAAAAAGGATTTACTGCCGAGTTCTATGAAAAGTGCTGGGCCAACTAAAGGCCTGTGGTCAGGACAGCCATTTTGGGAGGAGAGCTGGCAGCTGAGGGAACCATCACGGATCGGGTCAGTTCCAAAACAGCCAATTAGGCGCTCAGGGGCTGTTGCGTATCAATAAATATCATCGGAGCATGTCGCTACTTGGAGGCTTACAGTTCATTTGCAATGAAAAGCAAAGTGGATCTTTCAGTCAGGATGAATGCTCGGTGAAATATACCAGATGCTTTCTTTTGTCTCTCTTTTTTTTTTTTTATGTCTGCTCTTGTGCAAGTGTTTCCGCATCTTCAATTGTCTGAGCGGAGGGCAGTAAAACACCACAGCAGCGTTGGAAAGGAAGTCATCAAGCCAAGTGATGACGCCAAATTCAAAGCCAAGCATATGAGCAATTTGAGAGTCAAAAATGGGCCGATATATCTGTCAGTATGAATGTTAAAGTCGTTGCCAAAAGGATGATTAAGATACACAAAGAAAACACAAAGTAGGTCTGTGCATATTAATGTAAATAAGCAGATGAAACTGAATGAGGACAGTCAAACGCTACAGAGCTTCCTGCAACGAAACACATGTGTAGACAAGACTAATGCAGCCGTGCACTAAATTCCACAGCCAGCCATCTAGATGGGACGTGACAGTATAAAACAGAGGAGAACGTCTGGAGATTTCACTGACAGGAAGTGAGTGCTGTGAATGATTTGGCCTCGTAAATCATTTTTCGGGGAAGCGATGCAGGGAGCTTCCAAAACCCGCAGGCTTTTTCATTCGCTGCTGATGAGTTGATCCCTGGAAGGGCGCTGCTGCGAGCAGCGTGAGCATCCCAAGCTCCCACGCTATGACACAAATCAAGATGTTATGGCAGGTCTCGATGACTAATTTGCTGTTGTTGTGTTTGAGGTTTTGTGGAGAAAATAGTTACAATCCTTTACCGTGGGGTCCAGAGGGAGCTAAGGCTCAAAACTCAGGGCTGGGTAAGGGGCGGGGGTCCTGAGTCAGAGAGACATGTTCATGGGAAAGATCAACAGGGAATTTGTCTCTATGGTGTACTTAGTCTGTAAACGTGTTTGTGTGAGACAAGCAGTGCAGCTGAGTTGGAGTGTTTTCACTGTAATCCAGATAAGGTTTAAACATCATTCTTGTAGTGATATCCATTCATACCGAACATCCATTTTCCATTTTTAGCCCTAATGCCTTTCAAAGATGCTCCTCTGTTTAAGCGTCTTCGTTTTTTTTCTGCTTGGGAATCCTAAACAGCAATACCTGCATCCTAAAATATGTCAGTTGTTAAAGGTGCAGAATGTAACAAAACCAAGAACAAGGAAAGTGTATTTAAATATACTTTTTTTTTTTTTTTTTTTTTAAATATCTTTTAAAAGATCTATTGGTATCTTATACTCTACTAAAAGTTCTCTTAGAATGAGATATTCGTATCTCTTTCCACATACATGGCGCACTTGTTTGTGCTACGGTATCTCTGAAAGGACAAACAACTTTGTGTGAGGTGAATACCGTCTTAACTTTAACCCTATAAAGCCATATAAACATATTTAATAAATACAGTTTCTGAGACACTTTGCATCACTTTATGGTAGAAACTTCACTCAAAACCATGCTGAACACCATATTATACTGGTCTCCTGGAACCTTATGGATACCAAAAACCAGAAGTCTAGACTTCAATAAATTTGAGTTATTACATAAAATTACCTTTTAGATTTTGTTAAAGGACCAAATGAAGATTTCAGTTACTTTTTTTTTTTTTTTTTTTTACTTTTCTCCAGTTGTTCTTAGGTCAGACTTTGTGGGATAGATGCAAGAGCACTGTTTGGGATCATTTACATCTCAACAGACCCCCCCACTCTGAGGTGAGAAGACGTAATAGCAGAAACAAGCTACCTGCTCAAAATGAAGACAGCATAAAATTGGATTTTCACCATCTAAAGCAGGGAAGTCCAAAGTCTGTCCTTGAAGGTCGACGTCCTGCAGGTTTTCGATGTATCCCTTTTCAGACACACCTGGCTCACATTAGTTGGATCCAATACCTAATGAAGTTTTGCACAGTGACTGATTCATCTGAGTCTGGTGTGTTGGAGCAGAGATAACCCAACTCTGGAGGACTGGACCTGGACACCCCCGATGTAAAGCAACACAAGCCTCTTTTACATAAAAAGCTGTTTTAAAAAGAGCAATACGTTGACTTACAGTTTTCTTCAGAACTACATGTTTATCATAGAACGTCAGAGTTGACACACATTCAGCCACCGGTCAGCTTAAACAGTGGCTGAAACCTACATACACTTAAATATCCTCATATAACTGCAGTTGTCTCTAATGAAGTCAGCTAAAAATGAGGTTATAACCTACACACAGTGGACAAGAACTGACAGCAACATCACCAGAAAACACAGCCGTCAAAGATAAAATTAGCCCACACAGGGAATTTTGTTGCCAACAGTCAGCTGCTGTTTAGGAGTCATCTCAGGGCTCTGCTCCAGTTGGCTTGCACGTTGCATTATATTATATTACATACCACATATACTGTATATCAAATCATTTTGGCGATATTAATATGAGCCAGATCAATTTATAGTTCTGTACACACCAGGATAGACTTTCCTTCCAGCTCATGTGAGAATTCAGCATATACCTTGTGCTGTAATGTAAGCTGCGATACTGAGAAATGTTCCACAGGTGGAATGTGAATATAAATTATATCTGCAGTGTGTGTTTGTGACTTCACATTTAAGCAGCTTGGTGTTATTGGAAACAAATTTTGCTTTATTTTTCCTTGTTAGAATGGTTCATTAGAGATGGCAGCTTTAACGAGTCTTTTAATCATTCATGTTTACAGTTTTCTTTTTTTCTTTTTTAAAGTGTCTCTATCGTGCACATTTCAGTCTAATTTATTTTAATATGCAAGTCCAGAAGGGCAAGAAATAATCAAGCATTTTCCACAAACCCCTTCATTCATTTTGTATTGATCCTCTCAGATCAGCCTCTGCCAGAAACAAGTGATCAGAGAAAGCTCCGCCCTCTGTCCAGCGGGCTGCGTCTGATTGGTCAACTGCTAGGAGTAGTTATGCTAAGCAGTGAAGGTGGGCGTGGCTTTCTCCTCGTGATCGTGCACGACCTCGAGAAGCAGACCAATCACTGAGCCCCTCCCACTGGACGTCACTAAAACTCCGAAGTAGAAAAAACTCAGAAACCAATCGTTTCCATCACCATGGAAACCCAACGTACAGAGTGCTGGAAAACTCAAACATGCATTTAGGTGATAAAAAATTGCACCGCTCCTATGTCTGATGAGTATTCAACACTATAAAAGCGTAGAAAGCTCAGAAAACTAGAAATAGCATCATAGAGCACCTTTAAGTAAATAAACTGAGTTACTTTTCTCCCCAAATTAACAGAGTTAGTTACAAAGTTACAGCATCACTGTAAAAACTGATTCCTTGGAAACTAATTAAATTCTTCTGATGCTTATTAGTCTATGATTTGACTGGACTGTAAAGAGCAAATAAAATGTGAATATGGTTTTCCAGAACCTTGTCAGTTTTCTTCTGCTTTTATTATTTTACTTTTAGCATGTTTTGTGAACATTTATCCTCCACCTATCAAATTAAATAAGATGGTTAAAGTGCTTTCTGGTAAATAAATGAATTACCTTTTCATGGCATGATGGCGACAATTATCGAGGTAGTTGTTGGGATCCAGTAAAAGTTTTCGTGAAAGAACCATCTGTGTCATGGTTATATGAGTTAGGTTTAATGAATGAACACCAGTTTGCTGCAATTTTGACTCATTTATCCACTCAATCTTCTACCTCTGGTCTATTTTCTGGCTCATTAACTATCACTTTACTTCCTGCTTTTTCCTAGAGAGGAGTTCTGTTTCTAAAGGTTGCTGTCGGAGCCTTTTATCAAATCACTTCCATGACTAAAGATTACTGAACAATAAAGACAAATATTCTGTTTTCAATGTTTTCTTCATGAACTTCCCTTTTTAATCTCCTGTCTGCTGGATGTGATTATTTCTCCTGATTTAACACGGACATAATGCCACATAAACAGATTTGGATATACATGCAAACAATAAAAACCATAATAGAATCTCTGAGCATAATCTGCTCTTGAAGCCCCATGTTCTTTTACAACTTTTGGGTATTAAAAACTTCATATAAGACATAATTAATATAAGCAAGAAGACTGTGGCATAAAAATACCGGATCATGGATCCAACACATCCAACTTCATCTGCCACAGCTTAAAGTTAGCATCAGTGTTAGCAGCGAGCATATATTCACAGTGTTGAGTTACCTTGTTATAATCTTTATACAGAAATAATGTTAACTACATCAAACAGGTACTCACAGAATAGTTCAAAAGAGCAATCATACAGTCGCCTAAAACTGCAAGTTGTTTGCATAAACTACTGGCTCTGCCAAGACCCAACCCGGATGATGTTAAACTGAAGTCCAATAAACCATCAGACACCTGGTAAACAATGCAGTTTACGGAGTCTGTTTATCAGAAAAAAATTTTTTTCATACGCTTTCATTAAAGAAAAGGCTGAATTTACAGCAGTCACACCTGGAGACTAAAAACAATGAACAACAGCATGTTTGCTAAATTATAATTTAGTGAAATAACACATTGGTTTTTTTTTTTTTCTTTTAACAGAGTTGAATTTAAAAAAAAAAAAAAAAAAACAACAAAAAAACAAATTATTTTTATAGAGAAATTAGAGCACTTTTCAGATGAACAGTGGGACAAAATACCTGTCAACATGGCAGAAGTCTGACTGGGAGAAACAGAAAACACCTAGTTTATAATTAATGTAACACATTATTTTATATTTGTTTGCTTTTAAAAAAAAATATTTCAACTGAACCAGAATTAGAAAATAATGTAATGATTTTTATAAAATTTTTATTTATTATTACTTCAGTCAAAATTCAGTTTATTTCACAGGCAGCTGTTTTTTTTACTTCTTTACTGGGAGGGTATAAACACGTTTGAGGACGACTATAATTGGCATTAGGAAGGTTCACAATATTTATTTAACCCCAACTCCGGTCCTCAAGGACCACAATCTTGCAGCTTTCCCATGTATCCCTGCTCCAACACACCTGACTAAAATAATTAACAACTGGGCAGAACTTCATTGACTGTTTAATCCATTAATGTCTGCTAGGTGTGTTGGAACAAGGTTAGAGCAAAAACCCACAAGAGGACTGCAGCCTTCAAGGACCGACTTTGGACGCTCCTGATTCAAGTAGCAGACAGTGAGGAGGATGTTTTTTTTTTTGTTTTTTTTTTTATAGGGCCAGTTTGTTTGACAAAATCATCTAGATTCTTTGGTGTTTCTATTTCAACCAAGCAGCAACCTCTGGCGGTAAAAAGTGAAGCCGATGCGAAAGTGCATAAAACTGCAGTTTCCCCTTCATCCACTAGGGGCTCTAAAACAGAGCAAATCCCCATAGACTCCCAAGTTAAAAAGACCAACTTCACGTCAGAAATAAACATGTTTACAGCCTGGTATAAAAATCCATTTTCAGTTCAATAGGTCAGGTTTACCTTCATGACAACTGCGGGGGGAGTGAATTTTTTTCTAACTCACCCGTTTAAAAGTTAATCTTGAAGTTCGGCATATTTAGGGACGTGTCCTTTTGATTGACAGGTACCGATCTCCCGCTTTAAGTCGGTTAACAACGTGACTTAGCTTTAACCCGCTTACCTCCGTTAGCTGGTTAGCTCCTGTTATCTCCAGGTTAGCTTTTAGCTACAGAAAGCTCGGAGTTCGCTCGATGTCAATCATCCACCATGACCCTCACAGCCCCCCTCTCAGCTCCACCTCTTCGCTCATATATGTATTTTCCAGGTGAGATGACACACATGCCCCTGCCAAGATGGCGACGGTAGGAACCGCCTACCTGACTTCAATTCAGCTCTTCAGACACCTATGGGTGACATCACGGAGGCTCCGCCCATCTCTTTATATACAGTCTATGATTTCAACGCCTACGGGTGCCCCAGTAGATTAACTTCAGTTCACCTGTCAAGGTTTTGGTGCAGTTTAAGTTTTGTTTTCTGAATTCAGTAAAGCGAAGACGTGGTGGAGAGGGATGCAACATTTGTCAGTTTAAGTGACTGTAAATGGTGTTCCAATAAGAATAATAGTGTATTTGATCTCATCCAGTTCTTTGGATATCACATAGGAGTGTTCTAAGCAGACTAGATGGCAAATTTAACATCACCGTAGTGTTTAAACTGACTTGGACTTGGACAAAAATGACTGACAAACATCTCTGCTTCCTTCATTTCTACAGTAAATGCTGTAAATAATGCCTTTATCGCTACAGTGCTACAAAAGGGAAAGCTGACAGTAACTAATGTGGAAACACTGCAGATTATTACTCAAGCGTATGAACGAGGGTTAGTCTGGTCAGTACGCGACATCCTTAAAGCAGCATGTGTTCCCATGTCTGTTTCTGTGGGAGTGATCCCTTATGGATGGATGTTCTGTCTCGCCTACTGGATGGAGGCTTGATCGAATGGCATCAGAGGAGTTGAGGAGCAGGAGATGGATGCGGTGAGGAGATGTCGGACCCTGCTGGCTTTTCATCGTCTGAATCATGAACAGAGCTGCAACATGGCTGTCAGCATGATGGAGATCACGGCGAGCTCGCAGCGCCGGCGGGTCAAAAGCACACAGCTGCTTCTAACTAAGTCTGCTCTCCCTGACTTTTAGCTCCATTCACTGAGCTTTATTGGCACCAAAGTGAAAAGAAATATTTAGTAATTTAAGGTTGGACATCTTGTTGTACCAAATCTCATTTCAGTCTTCGATCAGCGAGCGGTTCAGTAGCAGAGCGATTCAGCATCTGCTTTCTCTCTTTTCCTCTTCCCCTTTTCCATTTTTCTTTTCTCCTGTTATTTCCTACTCGGTGTTTTTCCTTCTGTTATCTCTCTTTCATTTGTTCCTGGATTCTTTCCTTGCCTCCTTACCTCACTTAAATCTTTCATGTCCTCCTCCTTCCTTCTCTTTTTTTTTCCTTGTTTCACATTTCCGGCTTTCATCCAACGCTTATTTTTTTCCTCCCAGCTTCCTTTTTTTGCTTGTTTGCTCCATTTGAGCAATTTTTTTCTTATTTCTCTCTTTCTATCCTTCCCACCATCCCTTCTTCTACCTTGATTTTTTCACCCCCTTATTTCCTTTAATGCATTCTTTCCTTATTCTTTGTTCCTACCATCTGTCATGCCTTCATTCTGTCTTCATTTTCTTCTATCCTTCTTTTCTAGTTCCTTGTTTTTATCATTCATATTTCAAACTTTTTCCTTTTTCAGTGTTTTATTCAGTTTTTTCTTCCTTATTTTCCTTCCTCATATTTCTCATCTTTTTTTTGTTTCTATCTTTAAAAAAAGCTAGTTTATTAATTCCTTCCACAATTTTTGTCTTTTTCATTTCTTAACCCTTTCATGCATAGTGGCCATAAAGAGGACACCTATTTACAAGCTTTTTTCTTGCATATTCATGAATGAAGATGGTATTTTTGTAAATAAACCACTTCAGTGGATGTTAGTGAGTCATCCAATACGTTTCCACTTACTGGAGAATAAATAAATATATAATGTAATTGAACATAATGTCATTTTGGAAGTTCATTCATTCATTTTCTGAACCGCTTATTCCAATTCAGGGTCACGGGGAAGCTGGAGCCTATCCCAGCTGGCTTTGGGCGACAGGCAGGGTACACCCTGGACAGCTCGCCAGTCCATCGCAGGGCCACACACAGAGAGACGAACAACCACTCACGCTCACACTCACTCCTAGGGGCAATTTAGAGTGACCAATTAACCTATCATGCATGTCTTTGGATGGTGGAAGGAAGCCGGAGTACCTGGAGAGAACCCATGCATACACGGGGAGAACATGCAAACTCCACACAGAAAGGCCACTGACCAAACCAGCCAAGGATTGAACCAGTGACCTTCTTGCTGTGAGGCCACAGTGCTAACCACTGCGTCACTGTGCAGCCCCATTTTGGAAGTTTAAGTAGGAAAATAAAATGATGCAGCTATATTTTATAGAATATTTACATAATATAACTATGATTATATATTATTTTTTATAAATATTTTATAGAATACATAAAGATTAATCATTAATCATGATAAATTCTAAATATCACTACTAAACAAAGAAGTATCAGTTCATATGTCTGTAGAGGTCAAATACTGTATTTAAAAAAATGTTGCATTGTTTTTCAATAATTCATGCATGAAAGGGTTAACTTTATAATTTTATATTATATATTTTTAGTTAATTTATTTGCTGCTTCTAGGTTCTTTCTTTCTTTCCGTTGTTCCTTTATTCTTTTCTTTTGCCTTTTTGTTGTTGTCTGTGTCTTCCTTCCTTTCCATCTTTCTCTTCTACTTTGAACGCTTTTCTGATTCTTTTCATATTATTCCTTTTCATTCTCTACATCTGTCTGCTTCTTTCCCCCTTCCTCTCACTCTCTTCCTGTCATCTTTTTCTTCATCTTACATCTTCTTTTATCCCTCCGTCACTCAGCTTTGAGCTCGTTACTCCTCTGTTTGATTACTTTCACGCTTCGTGTCTTCTTTGTCCAGTTACAGTACTTTCCTTTTTAGTTTCGTCACTCCCCTCCTTTCTTTGTTACATTCTTCTTTTTTTGTTTTTATTCCAATCATTTCTGTTTTCATCTAATTTTTCTGACTTTCTCTGGAAAAATCCTGTAAATGAATTATTTTCCTGTCTCTGGTGACACGAACTTCTCATTTTGTACATCCTCTCTTGTAGTAGCAAAAACACACCCACACACACACACCCACATTTCCACATATGATGAGTCATTCCCTCTTGTTCTCCACCTCAGATGGAGGCTCCATCCCACCATCCACCCCCAAACATAAATAACCAGTGCTGATGTGCAATCTGGTCCTCCTACCACTATAATTGAAGATAATTGTTGGATGTAATTTGGACCAATTCTCTCTTTTACCAAACTCTCTCTTACATCTAATCTTGCCTGTTGGCTTTGTAATGCGGACATTGTTTGGAGTTCAGTCTTGAAAGATTAAACAAACATGAACATGAGCTTATTTTAGCTCAAATCAAACTTGTCCAAGTCGTCATAATATTCTATATTACTACAAAATCAGTTTTTGGACTGAAAAACTCTTGATTCCCAAGAAGCAGGATGTCCCTGCTAAAGACTTCAACAAATATTTTACCAGGTTCAAGTCTTTCTTTGGTAAAGGGTTATTTTTTTTCATTCATGTCCATCCCCTCCACGTATTCGACCATTTTCAGAAGAAATTTCTTTTTTTCTCTGTTTATTAGGCTTTTTAATATCCACGTAGGAAAATTTCAAACAAAAATAAGACTCCTAACTTTAGACACGAGCAGTGCTGTGTCGTGCTTCAACAGTATCTGAATTATTTTGGCTCAAGCAACACATAAAGAATGGTTCACAGTTAAGCCTAAAAAGCTTAGAAATGTCAGATATTATTGGAAAACCGATATTGTCGGCCAACATTGACATTAGAATGTAATATCAGAAATAATCAGTGTTGGTTTTTACCTCTTTTAAAGACATAACATTTACACAACATGCACATATAATATATCAAACTCTTCAGCTATGTCTTCTCTAACTCAAAATGACAAAAGAAAAGATGTTCTGTAGAGTTTTCCAGATATTTTTGTTTGTCTGGCACAACACACTCCAACAATATTGGTATCTGTTGATATCGGAATTAAGAGCTGGAAAAGAATCGGTTCATCAAATCTCAGACTGACTTGCTTGCTGAGATAAATGTTGGACATCCACCCACTTTTAAACTACGTGAGTATGTTCAGCTGTAGCATGTTGCTGCATGATCATGTTTACACGCATAGCTTGTTACATAACCACACTGTGGATTTGTTATTTTACAAGCAGAGCATGGGTGGAGGATTCAATTCAATTCAACTTTATTTATACAGCGTCAACAGCAATGCCATCTCAAGACTCTTTACAGACAGGATTATATTCAGAGGGTGGAGGATGGGATTAGGTGGCTGCCTATCACACAGCAGACCAATGAATCGAAACTATTTGTTTTAATAATATTTTTAACCTCTATTTTTGACAAACTTGTAGTTTGGGTTCAGGAGCTAAGAAGATGATTAGAACCAGTAAATTTGTTTTCTCTGGACAGTATTCCTCTCGGTGTGTTGTAGTCCCGTCCCCCCCCTGTTAACCTGATGGAGCCAGTGTGTTTGCAGATGTTCCTAAGTCGGTGTAACGGTGTAAAGTTTGATAAAGAAGCAGAACTTGGGCATGCCGTCTATCAGAGTAGGTTCCACTTTGGCGTTCTGATATTTAAATGTGGCTTTTGGACGATTGGCTCGCTAGTAAAACAACAGGATGGGACTCCTTTTAATACTCCGAAATCCTTCATTTGCTGGATCTGAACTGAACATTGTTGATGAACAGCACGCAAAGGAAAACCTCCATTTCAGGTTACCCAATGAAACCCTTCAAGCTGCGGAGGATTGCTTCTCAACACCTGGTTGGTAACTACACAGCTGTGGTTCCCCACAGCACCAGCGTGGGCCCCAGGGCCTGTCCAGCTCTGCGTATGAAGCCGAGGCTGCAGAACAGAGCATCGGCTTTAGGACTGACTGGATCTCCATATCCAGCAGGTTGTTTCAGGCGTAGCTGTCAGCGAGAGATCCTATGTCCTGCTGAGGCTCATTTTTAAGGCGAGCCTCAGCTGTGTGTGGAGCACTGACAGCTCGGAGGGGGAGAAATGTGGAATTCATTTGGCCCCCATGAGCAGCAGCTCAGAGGGATGGGGAAAATATGTAGGAGTGGGTACGGGGGCCGGAGGAGACAGCACAATAAAAGAAGCACAATGGACTGAAACCTGCCAATTTGTGCTGTTATACAGGAATTCAACACCAAGGGGAAAGACTGACTGAACGTCGTTCCGCTGCAGTGTTGATTCCTGTCATCAGTTTTTTAATGCTGCAATGAATACCCGTTTGCTTTCCAAGCGCAACACAATAAAGAGTCATACTGCGTTTCGCCTGGAAGTGATGTGCTGGATAATCATGTCTGATATTACAGAAATATGAGGGAACAGCAGGAAAGTGCTTTCTCAGTTTGATATGGTGGTCATCACCAAGTTCAGCAACCTGGCAGAAGGAATCATCACAAGGTCTGGAGCAAGATTTACCGACGTTTTCATCGTATGGAGTCAAAGAGTTACTATGTGATCTGAGCCACATGGAACTTTTTACAAATAATGCAGCTTTAATAGATTTTGTGTACTGTGGGTTTTCCAGTATTATTTAAAAAGGATTTTTTTCTGGAATTGATAAAACCCAGATAAATAAAATTTTGTGTGCATACACATTGTTATATATATTTGTTTTAATTGTATTTGATTAGCATGAAGCTAATGATGCAGCATTAAATGTTAACTTTAATCTGCCTTTTTCCACCTACTGGCAAGTTAGCCTGTCCCAGCAAGCTGTCACGGTTTGTTTATTGGGTTTATGACACAAAAATCTAACAGTTTGAGTTTGTAATATAAAGACTATTACTGCTGTACTTTGATTGCAAAGCGTAATCACATCATGCATGATGTGCAGCATATAAAATACATAATAAAAACGCATATTAAGGCTTGATTTCAGCTAAAGACTGGCCATGATATTAAGCAAAGAAGTTGAGACCACTTTAACATGTTTACATATGAGCTAAATTGCTTCATCAGTCACCGTTTCCAACAGGTTTATGATCCTTGTAAGGAAACAGGAATATACTTTTTTACTACATTTTCATATACATATATATATACATCTCATTCTATCTTGTAAATCCATAGAGGAGCTTAAATTTCCACTAGATGGCGCTGCTCCTTTCTGAGTTCATGCACTCCAATCGACAAAATGCTGGTTTCAAACTCGCATTAGAAAGCGTTAAATCAAAAGGCCAGCGGCAGTTTCAGTGTAATTTTACCTCTGGCAGCACAAACACCGGCTGACTACAACTGAGGTCCAACAAAATTAGAGTGTTTCATTGTCCAGGCTGGAAGACATTGTGGTTTTGCAGTGACTGAACAAGGCTGAATTCCTTCCTGCGTTATTGCACCTGACAGCCCACCTCAGTGGGTTTCCTGACCAGTCTCAGCTCTCTGTATTCTTGTCCTGCTCTTCTGACCCCCTCCTTCTGTTTGTTTTCTGGTCTCCAGGAAGAACCTCTTTGTGGTTTCTCTTTGTGTGCCCTGCATTGGACAGAGCCAACACAGAGTTGGCACTTTTGATTCATATTTGAGGATTTTTCAGCTGGGATGGACCTAGATTTAGCTTCCAGGTGTCTCATGATGTGCTTGGATGGAAAAGCAAAGGATGGCAACAGTAAGGGTGTAATCAGAGCTGCGGCTGGCTGGGGTGACGGCGTAGCCTGGCAGACCTGCAGACAGTCACATTGTAAGATCTGGCTTTGGTCTCGCCCTCTCTAACATTAGAGAAAGTGCCGTCTAAACAGAACCAGCCAAGTTCTGCGACTCTGGTTAGTATTAAGTTAGCGGGGCTCAGACAGAACACATTAAACCAGCTATGACAATGAGGACAGACGTTTGCTGCAGCTCCTACAAACACATCATCATCTCCTCAGTTACAGACTGAGGAAATATTACGGATTTTTATTTGAAGTATTTTAAAGGTGAAGAAGAGTTTTTAGGAATTGTTTAGAAATTTAACGGAAAAGCTAGATCAAAACCAAATTTTCCCCTTAAATCAAACCTTTTCTACCTGCATGGAAACACATCAACACAAGGTTCTACTAAAGAAAATGTAATCAGATAACATGAAACAAGACAGCGAGCCAAAGCACAACTGAGACTTTCTTATTTAAAGAAAAATGCATTTGATTTTGCATCACCAGTAACTAAGTTTGTTTCTTTACTTTTATTTCTAACCTGCTTTGTTTCTTTCCTGGTGGTCATGGTTGCAACGCAGATGTAGAATTTTACACACATGTACATTTAAAAACCTGTTTTTTTTTGTTTTTTTTTATCCAGCTCCATTTCATAGAAAACTATTCACAGAGTTCAATTATTCCTTATTAATCAATTTATATCACGTGTTGATCATATTGATCAACACAGAAAGGATGGAAACCAGTTCGATTTGGTCCAAAATCTTCATATTTATCTTGTCATATGCAAAAAAAAAAAAACAAAGTAAATTCTAGTTTATGTGACTTGTCTTGCACAGTTCATGATGCACATATTGATGCATGTAACATCCACCAACTGGGTAATTTTGCAACATAATTAAAAGCATTAGGAATCCATATTTTAGAAGTTTTTATTTGTAAAATCAGCAGCTGGATTAAACAGCAGGAACCTGCAGTTAAACGCGGTTTAAAAAGCTCTTTTCACACCTCAGCATGAGTGTGATGGCCTGCCATCTTTAGTTTTGTTTGGTGATTAGGAGAGAATAAACTGCAGCTACAGAGGTGGGAGAGGCTTAACATATAGAACCTGCCAGACTTTGCCAAACTTCATCTCTCTCCACATCACAGTAATTATGATTTGTTCGGTTTTTGGGTTGCATTTTTGCACACACTGCCACACAAACATTCACCGCATTTTCACTACTGATATTAGAGACATTTAAACACCATTATGAGTTTATTTTGGTTAAGTTCTGTCAATAAAGTAAATGGTTGAAACTCTTTTCCAATGTTTGACTTCCTCTTTTGTTTCCACTCTGAGCCAAGTTGGTAACAATGAGTTGCACACTTTGCAGGCACACTTAAAGTCCTTGTCCCAGTACTTCCCATTCCTGCTGCTCAAGTCCTGCATGGTTTAGAGATAAACCAACTTCAGCACACATGAATTAAATGAACCACTCACTTACAGATTTGCAAAGAACTTGATGAGAAAGTTCATTCATAAGAATCCTCCGTCCTTACACACCCTCTCGGTCTCTTAGGTCAGCTGACCAGCTACTTCGGTCAGTACCGAGGACGAAACGGAAGCTCAGAGGGGACCGAGCCTTTGCAGTGGCAACACCTAAACTGTAGAATGACCTTCCTTTACACATTAGACAGGCCTCCACTATATCTGCTTTTAAATCTGCACTGAAGACCCGTTTGTTTAAGCTGGCTTTCCGCACAATAAGTTGACTTTTTAGATCTGATTTTATTCTGGTTGTTTTAATATGATTGCTTTTATTTTTTTTTTTATTTGATTGTTTTTAGATGTCTGACTTTTTTTTTAAAAGTTCTCCTAATGTATGTTATTTACTCTGTTTCTTTTTAACCCCCCACAATGTGGCACTTTAAAAAACAACAATGTTGACCAAAGTGTCTTATAAATAAAGTTGTATTGTACTGTATAAGAATGAAGTGTTTTGGAGCAGGAACATGTGGAAGTCATGTAGGGCAGTGGTACCTGTGTGGTACCTGTGTGGTACCTGAGGACTGGGACTGGTAAAACTGCTGTAAATGAAGTGTCCAACTCACAGTCTGCAACATGAAGCACTCTGTCCTCTAGATGTCACCATAACCAAGGAAATCCGCTGTTCTCTTCAGCAGCCTTTTCATTCCCCAGCAGCCTTCTGTTTCTCTTCGGTTCCAGTCAATCGACCACTTTTCTTTCACTGAATCATAACTTGACTCCCCCTCCCCTAAACCCCTGTTTCATCCTGCTGTCGTCAGATGTTCCTGAAAAACTGGAAAGATAAAGATGATAATTAACATTGATCCCAACCTGAAATGACTGACAACTTACAGATCAAAATAAATCTAGAAAATAATTAAATATTTAATCACTTAATCAGGCTGAATGACTTTTTAAGAGCTGGGCGTCATTTTAAATGCACATGCGTGTAAATTTCTACATCTGCGTCGCAACCATGACCACCTGAACTCTCCTCATAATACCAACTAAAGCGAGATCCGTCAAGTTAAAGGAAGATATAAGAAGTTTATCCCCCTGTTCTATAAATGCTTTATATATTTTATATGTCTGATACCGCTGCCCTGCTGACAAACATGTGGAATATTTCCATTTGATGGCACAATCATGTCAGATATTACAAAAACAAATAAGTCAATTAAAAGCTTGAGTTATAGTTTCAATAACTCACATCATAGACTGATATTCACAGGTAGATTTAAGGCACAAATTTCCCATGAATATAAAAAAATATCAATAACATCTTATTGTCCAAACTACAGAGATGTTTAATTATGCGAAGGTCAGACCCAGACATGAGCATCTTACAGGTCTGAAGCATGTTCAGAGTTCATGACAGGAATCTGAAAAGGAGGACAAGCATCTCTGGCCTCGGGCACGTCTCCATCAGCAGCTGGAATTCCAGTACAATGCAGAGAATGGTGAAATGCAGGAAACTGGAGAAGCCCTGCAAGTGTGAGAGGTGTTCCTGCAGAGCAACGATCTTAGGAATCTTCCGACATCAACACTCCTCAAGACTGTTTGATGTCGCCGGTATTTGTTTTTCCTCTCAACTCTGCTGTGAAAAGTGCCCGTGTGCGTTCACAGCTGCATTTACATACAATAAAACATACAGTTTTAAATCTTAACTTATAAAAACAAATGTATGGAATGCCTCAATATTATCTTTTACTTTGAAGGTAATTTATCTGCTTCACTTCGTCTTTGTTCAGATTATTTCATTAAATGCAAAATGTTTCTTCTAGAAGTTATGGGGGGGTGATCATCAGGATGTAAATAACTTCGACTGGTCCACACTGGACTGGGTTATGGGATCGACACCGAGGCGGGTCTTACAGGCTGGTTTTCAGTAGTGGAGTGAGAGACTGGAGGGTCTGTAGCTGGTTTATAAAGCTCAGAATGCTGTCGGACCAGAAATAATCAGTGACCATTTGACCCAGTATGAAGCTACCAGGTAATCTGGATTTGGTCTTTTATCAGTTCCCAGTTAGAACCAGACATGGAGAAGCTGGATGCAGGTTCTATGCTCCACATATCTGGAACAAACGCCTATAAAAGCTGAAAATCTTTATTTAAATCCAGGTTAAAGACCCTCCTGCTCTCAGCTGCCTTTATATTCCAGATCTACAGTTTCCTTTAAGCTTGAACTTTTAAACTTGATCATGTTTTTAATAAAGTTCTTCATCTAATGTTTCCTTTACTGTGCTCTTTTGTTTCTGATTTTATATTATGCTTGTGCTTATTATCATTATATTCTGTTATTTCAAAGTCTGTAAAGCACTTTGTATCAGCTGTGCGATACAAATAAAGTTGCCATGGCTTGGAAATGGTCCATAGAAAAATAAAAGGTGCAAAAGGCCGGTAGATGAGCACAAAGACCAAATGTTAATTCAGGTAGACTGATCCAACAGCAAACCTGCTGTTAAATTAAAACTTTTTTTTAATTTTTTTTTATTATTATATCAGATCCAAGAGTCAAAACGAGACAAGGAGAAGCAGCATTCAGCTTCTACGCTCATCTCTAGAACAAACTCCCCAAAAGCCTCAGATCAGCTGAAACACTTCATTTAACTCTAGGTTAAAGAGCCTCCTGTTTTCAGTATTTTTATTCAGTTATTTTGATTTTATTTCAATTCCAAATCTGCATGTTTCTTTACTGAATGTTATTTCTTTTTCCTTGCTTTCTTTTTACTTTTAAATTATGCTTCTTATTTTCTAATGTTTTATTGTCTATTTAAAGATCTTTTAATCAACCTCTTGTTGAATTGTGGAATAAAAATAAACTTATCTGGCCTTGAATTAACCCTTTGAAGCCTGACCCATGAAAAAAAAAATGGTAAGAAAAGTGCATTTTCTTAGATAATGTCTTTATTTGGCCCATTAAGATTCTTATAGCATAACCTTCTGCTTTCTGGTTCCATTAAAGGGCAGAAGACAAGAATCAGATTGTGTTCAAGAGGATTTTCATCAAAGCTTTTACCAAAACGTCTCAGAAACTGTACGTGTCCAGCATTATCCATCTGGCTTAACTGGTGATATCTTTATCCCGTAAGAGACCAGCATGACATATGTGATACATATAGTTTCTGAGACATTTAGCATCATTTTATGGTTAAAAATTTTGCTTAAAATCTTCTTGAACTTAATGTGATTCTTGTCTTCTGCCCTTTGATGGACACCAGAAAGCAGAAATTTACATGGACATATCACATGATAATTAACTGGTACTTTTTCCTTTCACTTTCTGGTAAAGATGCATTACGTAACTTTCTGACCTTAAAAGTCTGCATCCTGGACGTGCTCGATGACACAGTGACGTCTATCGTATATTTCTGGAGTATTCTCGCATCGTCGCTAATTCAGCAAAAACACGCAACAAGAGTACAAGAGAGAATGAGCCAAAACAAGAGACATAACAGGTCAGGTAGGATGCAAGATGGATGCTGAGTTAGCCGCCGATGGGGGGGGCGCATGACGGGAAAAAGGCAAAAGTTCTGTAGCGTGTCTTTAAAAGGGTACATAAAGACCTGTAAATCAAAACATTTGATTATACAATTTCATGGGCGGGGTCTTAAATGGTTGGAGTAGCACAATGTAACTTGCTGATATTAAAATGATGAGTTTCTGAGCCATTTTCATGTCATTCTGACATTCATTATGAACCAAGAGTTCCTTTACTGGGTTTAAATAAACTTCCACACAATTTGTCACAAATAACAGGCTAACCCCACGCTGCTGACAGAGACCAGACACAGACATAACTGATACACACTCAGACCCCATTATGAGTTTGTTTTTTATTAAGTTCTGTCAATAAAGTGAATGGGAATAACTCTTCCTATATTTGACTCCCTCTTTTGTTACCACTGCGAGCCAAGTTGGTAACAATTCCCCAGAGCCGCTGTTGCTCCTGCACACTTCACACTATTTATTTCCCCAACCTGGAAGATCACAGTACAGCTAAGTTTCACTGTGAGTAAGAAATAAGGAGCAAAAGATATAAGGCAAGAGTTGACATTGAGCTGACTTTTACTGATTGGAGAGAGCTCAGAGTAAATGTAGGATGAAATATTTGGGCTGTCACAGAGAAAAGCCGTAAAAGTTCAGTTGTACAAAAGCAGATATATTCATATAAACACACACACACACAAAGCCAGAAATTTCATGTAAAGGCTTCTTTGTGTCTGTCTTGTGTTTTTGAGTCTTCTGAAGAGGCGTCGGAGCCAAACACTGATCATATCTAAACTTCACCAAACTGCAACATTGACCACCTGAAGAGTGATTACCACTAAATATAAAGTTTCTAACTTGTAGGAAATATGAAGACACACAAAGTCAGACTCTGTTCTTGATGTTATTCCTTTAAGTTGACTACCAAACCTGGAAACAGACTTTTATATGTGTTTAATCTGATAATCTATGATGATATGGATAAAAGTAGTAAAAGGTTGAGTCACTAATCAGACTTTGTGCTGTAGTGTGTCAACAGGAAAATGATTAAAATGTCTTTTATGCAACTGATAGGCAGATGAAAGTTGGAATTTTGTTTTTTCCTGGTGTAATGGTTGAAATAGAGCTGTGTTGCAGAGCACACACACCTTTATGAGAACAGCACTCGTTAATGGCAGCAGCCTCTTTCATGATGGTAATGTGCTCTGCTAAACTATAAAAGCAGGACCGGACAGCGTGGAACTCCCAATCCTGAAAGTGTTGACTCGGCCTCCAAAGTCTCCAGATCTCAGTCCGATCGAGCATCCGCGGTATGTGCTGGAAAAACAAGTCAAAACCACAGAGGCCCCATTTCACAACTTACAGGATCTTCTGCAGAAGCCTCGCTACCTGACAGAGGTCCTGTGGAGTCCATGGATCAGAGGTGGATCAGCAACAACAGGGTTACCTACACAGGAGCAGGCAGCTGGTTTAAATATTTTGGAAGATTACTGTAAATAACAGAGTTGTTGGTTCATCTTAAATGCAACTTAGATTGGATTTAAACATGAACAAAAACAAAGACAGGCAGAAAATGGAGCAAAAACCAGGATTTTCATGCGTTTCACACGACTGCCTACATGTGTTAACCTAGCAGCAGCTGACTGGAAATGACTAGTAGCCCATAGTATGGATAAAGTGAGCCTTATAGGGTAAAACCTGACTGTTGTGAAGACAAAGAGATCCATGTTGAAACCCTTACTGGGAAAAAAGAAAACATAAAACATCTGAACAGCAGCTTTCATCAGAAAAGCCATTTTCAAAAAGCACCCAAGCTTCTTTTATTATTTAAAAATAGATATAAAAACAGCCTTTACATGCCATTAGTGTTGATAACGATCAGCACTGCAGCAGATAAAATGATCGGTCTTAAAGCCCAACTCTCGATTCTGGTCTCCATGATGAGCTCCCACTTATCTCTGATTCAACCATGTAGACGCAAACAGCAGTATGGTTTTGTTTTTTTCTCATTAGCATGGTTTGAAGAAGCAGTCTGCAGCTGATCGTGCCACTCATTGTTTGCTCTTCAGCTCCTTTCAGTCAGTCTTTCTCAACACACGTTATATTCATGCATTGGCAGCTTGTGCAGCTGAACTGCAGAACAGATCCCAAACTTTCCTGCTCAGTGATATTAAAACAGACTAAACTCTGATTAGCAAAACAATTATGAATTAAAATTCTTTACAGAAGGCCAAATTATACCAAAAGTTTCTCAAAGTTACTTTAAAAAGAAGTATAGAAGACTAATTAAGCCCATTAAACAGTAAAATTTAATCAGATTGATTAAAATATGTATTCTAATGATTATAAAAAGTTGGAGATCTGTCTGCTAACAGTGAGACTAAATACGAACAAGGTAGCTTACATAAATGCTACAAGCAAAAGAAAATGAAATAAATGCTTTATATATTCCAGCAAGAAACTTCAATATTGTTATAGATGTTTTCTATAATGACAATAATCAATCAAAGGATGAAGAAAAAGATGGTGGCTTGATCTGAAGGGTGATGACTGTCGGCAGAAATGACCTCCGGTATCTTCCTGTCTTGCATTGTAGCTGAAGAAGCATCAACACTGTCGTTTTGTCACCGTGATGTGTGGAGGATGTGAGGAATCTGCCAGATTTCTGAACACAAACACAAATCCTGCTCTTTTGATCAGATTTTTCAGTCTTTTAAGTTTTGAAGCTGCTGCTATAGATGCAAACAGAACAAACTGTTGTTATTTTTGTTGAACTTTATCTTTATTCAGACTCTAGGTCCACTGGAAAAAACAAACAAAAACAAAAACAAAAAAAGTCTCGAGATGTCCGATATTATCGACCGACTGATATTATTGATATTAAAATGCCATTTAAGAAATGATAATTATTGGTTTGTACTTTTTTAACAACTCAACAGCTCCACAAAGTGCACATATTATATATCAAACTCTTCAGCAGCGTCGACTCCAACTCATAAATGAAAAAATAAGAGATGTCATGTATGGTTTGCCAAATATTTTTGTTTGACACAACTGGCTTTCCATGTATCAGGAGAAAAATAAGGGTAAAGCAGTTTTGCTGCGATCTGAGTGCAACCTGGGAACATTTTAAAGAAATCTGGCAATCACTGAGTGAAAGTGTTCTCTGGAGACATGAAAAGTTTGTTGAAGTTAAAATGATGTTTGTTGAAATTAAAATGCTTATTCTGGAACACCTAAATGTCTGCAAATATTCAGAGTTGAAGTTTCTTAAAACTAATAAAAAAAAAAACACCCCCTAAAGCGCAACATCAATAAAATATTTCACATTTATCATTGGAACAGTTTTAATCAGTTATAAAAATGTCCATGTTGCAGACATATGTTGCATTCAGGAGCAGTTTTTCCAGTAGGAAAATCAGCTGTTTTTGCCATATATGGTATTTAATACCAAAACTGCATTATTTAATTTACAGATAAAAATGTGAAGATTAATGAGCTGCCAAATCTGGACGTATCAGAACCTCACTCCTCTGCTGTCATCCAGAACATGTTAGAAATTCTTCCTCCTCTACAACGAACCCATACGCTGCAGTTAATTCTAAGTATACACACACACACTGAGGTGCAGCTGGAAGTACAAATGTACAAAATGTGTTTTAAACAGCTGATGAAAATGGTTTTTGTAAACACGTAGAGCATCGCATGTTTTTCTGTCACCAGAGCCACGACTGCAACATGCTTTGGATGTTCAGTCTGTCTTCAGATAGACGTGTGTATAAAATCGTGTGTGTGTGATGGATAAAGCAGTTACATAACACGCTGTCATCTCCTTCATGTTAAGCTTTGGTGATGAAGACAGAGCTGTTTTTTCCTCCCCAAAATAAAAGTTCAAACATTGATTTCTGTCATAATGATACTGCAGTGAATTTTAAGTCTAGTGATTTTGGTTTTTTTTTTCCACTTTTCAATATTTCCATAAGTCCTCATTAATACAAAAGATTGCAGTTTAGATTTCCTATCATGCCGTCCTGCCTGCATCAAGCAACGTGCGGCTGAAGCAGCATTTACTGCAACAGTCCATCTCCTTTCTTATCACACATGGAGCTTCCAACACATCAGATCTGCTGGATGAATTGAACGTTTCAGCCTAGTTTCTGTGGTAACGGACTGATATAAGTGATGAACAAAGATGTGTGTGTTGCCATGTAAAGATCAACAACTAAAGAAGCCACTGAGCTGCATAAAAATAAATCTAACACTCTTATTTACTTTTAGGTCTCAACCTCTGCTGCTTTTGTTTTCACAGCTCTCTTTTTATCTCCATCTTCTACTTAGCTGTAGAAAAGCTGGAAAGTTAAAGAGATTTAAGGAAGAAGAGGAGTATAACTTCCACAAACTGTCTCATCCCAGCAGCTTTCATGATCCTGCATGAGTCAGGGATTTTCTGCTGGCGTCGCCTCCTTTCATGCCTGCAGAAGTTGTCCCACCAGGGCAGGGCTCCTCTCTCGGATCAATGCTGACGCAATCTCCGCCACCCTGGACACTGACCTCTCCCAGCCCTCACTGTCCTGAGAGAAAAAATGAGAAACAGTGAGGTCACTTTTCACAGGACATATGATTGCACAAAAAGACTTAAATAACATCCTGCAATTTCAAGCAAAAAAAAATGGAAAAATACAACATTATTCCCAAGAAAGGTCTTTTAAAAAAAAAAAAAAAAAGTCATGACTCCATTTGAGTTAGAAATCTGCTTCTACAGCAGCAGTTCACACCAGGAGAAGACGTCCATGGAGAGTAGCCCGTGCTCAAACACTACACCGCAAAAACTGAAATCTAAGTAAGATTAAAAATCTTAAATTGAGTACACATATGCAAGTTTTATGCCAGAGAATTCCTCTTGTTTTAAGAGTATTTGACTTGTTATCTTATTTTAAGAAACATTTCCATAATTTTTGTATACTTTTTTCTTGTTTTCTAAGGCTGAGTTTTTGCAGTGTACTGGTCAGCGACATTCTGAAATCAAAAATAATTTAATAAGTAAATTTAATAAAAAAAGTTCCTACTTCTGTTGGAGGATTTTCCTGACCTGAGAGTTTTATGTTTCACCACCAGATTATTGTAGCAGCGTAGCTCTGTCTGGTAGCAACATAACTCAAAACATAATGCATGGATTTAGATTTTTGTAGCAGGCTGTAAACATGTTTATTCCTGCTGTGAAGTTTGCCTTTTTAACATGGGACTTTACTGGGATTGAGTCCAGTTTGGACGTCCTAGTGGATGAGGGGAGAAAAGCTTGGTTGTTCTGGATGCTTGCACCTGCCTATGGGGAGAAAGAGATCATTTTGCCATTAATACTTCAGACTCAAAAAGTAATGTCCACAATTATTGTTAAAAAACCCTAAAGTTACATTGGTTTGGTGGAGATCTGAACTCTCTGGGCCCTTTTAGGTATTTTATGGCGTATTCACTCAACATAAGGAAGCAATTTTCCAAAGGAGGAAAAGAAAAAAAAGGCATATAACTGAAGCGCTTTAGCTTTCTCCAAATTTAAGTTAATTTCAACCCTTCTGAAGCTTGTGATTCAACTCTTTCTTTGAAATTCATAGTGCATGATATTAGACAGACTTTAACCACACATTAAAACAAAACAAGACTGTTCGTTGATTTTCTTAGACGGGCTCTAACTGTTGTGGTTGTTTTGCTTTTCGTGATTTTTTTCTACAACTCCTTTTTTTCCCCCCTTGTCCTCTGCGGACCGCCTGCACAATGCTTTTTTAATAGTTTTCACTCCCTTGACTTCATCCCAGAGTCTGCAGCAGCTCCTTGCTTTGATTTAGTTTCTTGATGAGGCCCAACAGTGTGCCGTTTTCCTTTTTTTTCCCCTCAAAGTGACGGCAGTTCAAGGAGCTTTACTCTGCCTTAACCACGGCCTGGCTGCACACAGATTTATGCTTCATGCTCTACCTGCACTTTTTCATAAAAGTAGTGTGGTCTTTGACAGGTCTTTTGATGTAGCTAAAAGCATAAAAGAGAAAATAAATATGTATAAAATATTTTTATTTCATAAACTTGTAAAGATGAAATACAAAGAACATTAAGTAGTACAGCGAAGAGAAACATGAAAGGTCTCAGATTTATTTTGGTTTGCATAACGTACATTTTATGTGCTTTAATTGTGAATTCAAATGCCATGACATTATCCATTTTAATTTTATTTAATCACAGAAACACAGAGTACCACATCTGTAAATCAATGCGTTTCTTTTGAAAAAACATCAGAAGCCAGAATAAATGTTAGGTTATAATTTAATAGCATCATGGCGCACCCTGGTTTAGTATTATCAGACAGAATACTCTTACATTATGCGGTTTTCATAGGAATATACACAAATATTTGGTAAAAAGCTCATTCAACAAACATAATTATGTACTGCTTTGCTAACTGCGTGACTGACAAAACCATGACAATTAGAAATACAGGCGGTCTTTGGTTTACAAACGAGTTCTGTTCCTACACAGAGGCGTAACCCGAAATTACGTGTAAATCAGATTTTCGCCCTGAATACCCCCTAAATCACAAAGCACAAAGTTTTTTTGTTAAATTTTTTTTTTCAAATAATTGTATAATTTTCAAATAATCCATTAAAATCCATTATAAACATTTGTCATTTTTTTGTTTTTATTGATCTTTTTACCAGTCTTCTTGGCCATTATAGCAGCAGAATGATGGTCTTTCCGAATTGAAATTGAGAAAAATGACTGGAAAAAATTTTTTTTAGTCATTTTTTAACATCTTTTTGTGTTTAGTCTACAAAAATCAGCAATATCAAAGAATCATGGAAATTGCAATTTAAATCGAATTGGCACCCAAAAAATTGAAATTGAATCAAATCAGGACAAAAGCATTTCATCATAGCCCGACTAAATACACGTATTATCTTCTGTAGACGCTGACATTGAAGGGACAAACAGACAATTCAAACTATGGCGGAGCTCGAGAAAAAAATGGCTGACTCAGGAAGAGGGAACTTGCTCTATTTTTTAATGTACATATACAACATTTAATGAGCGTTGTAAAGTTAAAACAACCTAATTTGAGAACTGCGTCACCCGGGGACCGCCTGTACTCAGAGAAAAGTCCACAAACTGCTTAAAACATATTCATTAAACAGCATCAACAGGTTTTCCCTTGACTGGAAACCTCATTCAGTTTTACTGGATATAGTTATTTTCCATTAATGCAACTTAAACTTACTAATAACTGGGTAAAATTTCTGTTTTTTTTTTTTTACAAACAGTTGGTGTCTCAAACCTTCATCTTTCTCGTGCGTGTGCCAATGTGCACAGGAACATGTATAGTAATAACTGTGGTGACTCACTTGCCATTACCTAATGTGAGGGCAAAAACTATGTGTAAAAAGTTGGATACTTCTTATATATTGTTTACTAATTTGGTTACTTATGGAAGTAATTAAATATATTAAATAAGCAACATTCATGTGTCAATGTAAAAAAAAAAAAATTAAATCAGTAACTCGTGAATGTTTCTTCCCAACATGAACAGTTCTTCTGATCATAGGCTCCTCTTCCTCCTCCTTGCTGCCAGAGACCCCACAGCTTCATCTCACACAGATGAGCCACATTTGGACTTAAAGAGGAAGCAGTTGAGACCCTCAGTATAGCTTTAAGTTGCTCATTAGTAAGTTTGGACCTGAACTTTGACTTATGAAAGGTTTTGGTGGAGAAAAGCTTTTCACACAGATACAGTATGTGATGGCCAAAAGGTACATGGTCAGTTTGAACGTCCTGAAAAACTCAGGGAAGAACGCTTATCTGCTTTTCTACTCACCTCATTCATACACTGGAGCTTGTTTATTATAATTCTGATAGTTTTTAGTTAGAATTTTTTTAAATTGGATGTCCAGAAGAAGTTATTATTAAGGTTATTTCAAATATAAATTTAGTCTGATCTTGGAGAGAGATTTTGAACGTGTAGGTGCCTTCTCTTGAACACAATCCATTAAAAACCACTCTATCCTCCAAACATGCTTCATTACTGAGACGTAAGGGCTTCATCCTTCCTTCGCTTTAGCATTATACACAGCAGTCTGTTATTTTTCATGCATTTCATTCTCTGTTTGCTAGATGTGACGAGTCTGTGCTGCTATGCTGCCATGGCTCGTGTGCACCTCATGTGACTGCATGGCTACTTTTCATTGCTTAAAGCGTGGCATGTGCAATGATTTAGCAGAAAAGTGCTTTTGACAAAGACAAAAATGGTACACCAACACTGAACATTGCTGTCAGGTAAGGGGGCCAAAAATAAAATAAATTGTGGCCCACGTGCCAAAGAAAGCTAATTTGAGACTCACTGTTTCAGGGTATTCACAAGTCTTTGTTACTTTTAACTAAACTTTTTCAGCACAAAAAGTTCCAGCTTAGTTTTAATTCAGTAACTTTTTCTGGTCCTAAGTTGCTGGTTTTGCTGGCTTATGTTGGTTGCTGACTAGCAAGCCAGCTAGCCAGCCAATTATATGGCTTGCTAGTTAGCTAGCAGCTAAGAGACAGAAAAGGATGTCTCAAACTTTGTCCTGTTTTAGATGGATCCCAGACAGATGCAACTGATGACCACATACAGTATGTAGTACTAATGTACAAAAACCACAAAAGGTCTGATAGTTACAGGCGGTCCTCGGTAATGAACGAATTTTGTTCCTACGCCATGGCGTAACTCCAAATTCCACGTAAGACAAGGTTTTATCCTCAAATATCCCCTAAATGCTCCCTTGATCACTAAATAACTCTAAATACACATATTATAAATCATATTCATGGAAAAACAGCACTGGTAATTAAATTAGATATTTCCTTATAAATAAAATAAATGCACACGCACTGAGGTGTTATCTCAGCCTCCGTGTCACGCGTCATAAGAGCTGATACGAATACTTGTAACTTTGAAACTTGCTCTATGTTTTTTTAATTTACATTTAATAAATGAGCGTTGTAAAGTTGAAATGATGAAAGTCGAGAGTAACCAGAGGACTGCCTGTTCTTTAGGGAAGTCCAGTTCTGGTCTTTGAGGTCCACATACCTGCAGGTTTTAGGTGCTTCCCTGCTCCAACACACCTGATTAGCAATAAAGGATCATTAAGGTTTGAACACAACTTTAAAAACTGTTATATGTTTAATTCAGGTGTGTTGGAGCAGAAAAACAAAAAAACATAACTTGCAACATAGTGGCGTTTAAGGACTGGAATTGAACATCACTGCTGTAATCTCCCAGTTCTGGCTGCTGCCTGTGACTTAGATACTAGACATTTTATGTTAATAAGTAATACTAAAAATTATTCATATTCAAATATATTTTTAAAAAAAAAACAAAAAAACAACAACACATAAACAAAATTATCCTCTTCCCTTTCACCACCATTAAAGGTAGGTTAAAGGGGCATCCCAGTACAGAGCTGTTCTGTACTGGGATGTTCCAGTACAATCACATCGGCATTGCAAGGCATCCGTCACTGAACAATACATCCAACTTTACTTCTATCAAGTTTGTCAAAGGCTGAAATTGTAATTAGTCTGACATTTAAGCCAAAACTGAATTAACTTATTTCAATTTAATCAATAAAATACAACAATCAAGCGCTGTTTCAATATGTAATGTAGTAATGTCAAGATTTGACAGTATTACAGACAAAAACATCAAAACTCTCTAACTGTGGAGAACAAACTTTTATCTTACTGTTCCTTTTTTAACTTGTTGTCCAACTCAAATGGCTGACCCAGTTTGTGAATGGGGGACTGAAGAGGAGTGTGAGGAGGTGCGAGAACGATGAGCACGGAATCGGGCCTGACTGTGCTTAATGGGAGCAAGGGATCTGCGATCCAGAGTACTTTTCCTTAATCAGTACCAGCGGGGGGGTCAGATGACACTGGTTTTCCACAACAACAGACTGAAGGGGAACCGAGGCAACTGGAGCACAGACCAGCAAACTGTTGCTTCATTAATTAAAGCAACATCAATATACTAAAACAAAATAAGTAATTAATAGTTTTGATTGAGCTTCAGAGCCATTCTTTACTCACATTTTGGAGAATTTGGGCTCATCTTGCAGGATACACTGAATATGGAGTTCTATGACTACACATATGGAGGACCAATTTTGTCAGGTTGGGGTATTGGGGCGTCTTCAGGTGGCACTTGGAGCGTGTTCACGTGTTTGCTTGGAGCGCACATTCTGAGGAGGTTTTCATGCATGTATCTGCCCAAATCGGCTTTTCACATACAGAAACTGCATAAGACATCTTTTGGCATCGTTGGTAGCGACTGTACGGATTCATAAAGATGTCAAAAGACGTCTTTGGTCGCCAATGAGTTAATTTGTACAGTCATTCAAAGCATTCTGGTTTAAAGAAAAATGACTAATGGTGTCTTGTTTTCACTTCATCCTGTGCCCAAGTCATTGTTCTGTGGTTTAATCACTGGTACAAGGCCGCGAGGAGACGGGCCAGTACATCTGTGAGCAGTTGACACAGCAGCTGATAGCACAACATTGTCCGCATGCTGGTTCAGCGTGCCCAGATAGGAGCTCGGAACCGGCTTTCTAGTGAATCTGATTGCATCTTTTCACTGTTTATCAGATCAAAGCATTCCCTCAGTTGTTATCTAAAAGCTACTACATCTTCACATGGAAGGTTTTGGAAATTTTACATGTGTTTGGAGGAGTTAAAAGGCTGTGGTGATGAGAAATGCGATGAGCCCGGTCATCAGTCGGTTACCACCCAGATGCACTGACAACGGCCGTGGGAGACTTGGGAGAACACAGGCCGTCTCAGACATATTGAGGACAGCTACAGCCTTCAAACCACAGCTAATGACTCTGTTAAAGAATCCTGCTTTCTGATAGGTAGAAACAAAACACTAAACTTTGCACACAAAACAATATGAAGCAAATCAAGATCACCAAGGAGGATCAAAGTTTTAAGCTTGACTAAGCTCCAGCACTGAATCGTTTCCACTCCAGAAACGCAGCTTTTTGAAATATGAATCATCCTTCATAAAACAGCATATAAAAATCAAGTAATTGCTTGCACAGTGGAACACAAACAAAACTTTAGCTCTTCGTTGACTCGTGGAGCAGCTTAAAGTAGTCACAACTGCCACTCAGCTTTCAGATGTGGTCGCGAAACAAAGCAGAAGAGAAGGGTTGAATTACTTAACAACAAACTCGGAGTCCTCCGAGACATTTTCATATTGAACTGCTTTCAGGATGAAGTGTATCTGAGTGAGAAGATTCTACAAACAGATTGATAGCGGCTCAGGCAGGACAGAGTCGACTTGACAGGTTGAAGCTGGCACCAATCACGACCTGCTGATGTTAGCAGCTGAAGGTGGGGACACGCCAGCCGTCTTCCTGCTGAGGAATTCGGTGTTTGTTATGGTCACGCAAGAATCCACGAGAGGGCTTTACATGTGTTGGGAGACGCGCGAACACATGCACCAACGGCAGTCATACCTCATTGTGCGCAAGCACATGCAAGAATCGGCACACACAAAGAGGTGGAATGTGATCCGAGAGGATTTGCGTGTCTCTGGAGCTTCATCATCATCAGGGCCTGTGTCCTCCAGCGTCAACTGAGACTGTTTTCCACTGTCTCTGAACCAGAGTACGAAGATGGAGAAACCAGTCAGCTCCAGGCTGAATATTTCTCACCGTGGCAGCAATGAGACAAAGGGACCTGGAGTAGGAATTTTGGACCGACATTAGAAAAACCCTGAGCCCCCTAATACGAAAACCCACAATCAAATTAGGCTGATTGATATTCCCAGTTAAGATAATAGGAATTAATCTTCACATGTTCCGAAAATTTCATGCCTGCCAAAGTGTAAGTGCAGTCAGCAGGAGAGTGTTTAGCTTTATGTTAAAGAGAGTGTTTTTACAAGATTTGCTTTACTATTATTAGACGTGAGGGAGCCACACTTTCCACTTCATAATGATTAACTGCCACAAATCTGCACTCGGAGGATTTCCCCGCCAGACGTATCATAATTTATTCACATTAGTGGAAGGACTATCACTAGTAGTAAAGGCTATATTAAATTGGAAAGCGACACATTTACATGTTGAAACTAAACACTTTTTTCCACTGACAGCAGAGCGTCTGCTACTTCCATTACCGAGGCATCCAACCTCTTTGGTGGCCTGATGGAGTTTGTATTGTCTCTCATGACAGGAGAGAAATCACATTGCAAATTAATTGACAGCATTGTTTTAATACATAAACATTACAGTGTGTAATCCTCCGACTGGGCAGTGACTGAAAGAAAAAATGCTCTCAATCACTCCCATGTGTAGGAATGCACAAACACATGCAAAGGCCTTGCTATTCCACGCGGCGACCACAAACTTATGGGATTGAACTTCAATCATTAGTTTCTATTTTTGCTAACTGTTTAAAGGCAGGATTTTGACAAATTGTGCAGCGACAGGTCTTTGAAACGCAGAACAGAAGGGGGAGGGGGGGGGACGGGAGAATAGGGGAGGAGATCAACAGGGGACCACACAAAAAGCAAGCCTGACTTTCTACTCTTAAATGCCACTGATGCAATCAACCTTTCCATCTAAGAGGAGCATGCAGCGGCACCCGTGCTTCACAAGGAAAGTCGCCTTTGAAGCTGACAATTAGGACTTTTAGCAGCGACAATTTGCCCCTCAGGACTGCTGCTGAGCACTTCTTCTTTTGTTCCCCTCATGCAATGCCAACCGGGTCCGAGCAGAAAAACAGCTCATGGAGCAGCTTGGCACAAACCCTGAGCCAAGAATACTGGAAAGAGCTGTTAGAGCCACAGCAGCTACCATAACCGAAGTGGCCAAGAACATTTTGGACTTTTACCGCCTCATTTCATCATTCTCATATTTTACTGTCACAGTACTAATAGTTGTAGCATCCACTTGAGGGCAGTATCATTACTAGCAGTGAAGCCAGACGGCATTTTCTGGAGTCTGGGAGTCTTAAAAGTGAAAGCCACCACCTAGCGTGAACTTCACAGAGCATTACTCTTGACTTTTACTCTTTAACAGATGAATCAATTTCTCAGCGAGAACTCTCCCCAAATGACCTGCGTGCTGAAACCTGGTGATACAATACCGTTAAAAACATCCATTGCATTGGTCTGAGAGAAGATAGAGTTTCAGAGCCCCTGACAGCTCAGCCCTGAGTGGGTATTGTGGTTGCCGTACCCTCCCCTTCACTCTGTGTATCACTGGCAGTAGCTAGGGGCTAAACTCAGAAGAGAAGGGGATCATAGGTTCAATTACTGGTCAGTCCAAAAGTCTGATTAAAGCCCTGATTTTTGCACCGCGGGGGCTCACAGAATATTTCATGTTATGTTTTTGATAGCTTTGGAAATGTTGGGAACTCTGCTTTGATTTTGTTCAGCGTTTGACAGCCCAACATGAGCCAGCAGGATTTTTAAAAAAAAGGTGGATGTGGACCAAATACTTTTCTAAACTTCAATCAGAACTTGAATACATAAAGATGCGGGTGGCCTGTACTTTTGTACTTCTGGATTCAAACAAACCTGCCGCTGTAGTTAGTATAAATGGTATTACCTTGGGCTCAGCTATCACTGTAAGTTGCTTTTGTAGCAGGATATATTCTTCATCTCCCACTGAGAGCTGGTCTCAAGGACAACCTTCTTTCTCCACCTGCAATTATGTCAAAATTGGGAACATCGCATCTCAAAGAGGTGCTGAAATTCAAGTTCATGCATTTGTTGCATTTTGGCTGGACTTTTGTAATTCATCATCAAGCTGTCACAAAAAGCTGCAGAGAGAGTTCTGATGGGAACCAACTACAGAGATTGCATTTCTCCTACTTCCTCTCTGTAAAATCCAGAAAGACCAAGCTCAATCAAAACTTGTAGTATATTATCCCAACAGAGAGCTTCACTGCCACAGTGAGGGCTTATTCTGGCTTGTGAGTCAGATGGGAAAGTGCTTAATCAGCATTCAGTCCTGTGTGTTTTAGTCAGCTTCAACTCGCATTGGCAACATTTACATGACAAATATATCTTCTCTCTGATTGACATACATCTGATGAGAGATTCCAAGCAACATGTTTACATGAATGTTGAATAAAGTGGCCTGATTAGTTTTGTTTACATGTTCGAAAGATCCAACATGACTCCATCTTCAGCTTATCAAATAACTGCAATAAAAACTCGTTTCGAGCCTTTTCACCATTAAGATGGAGAATAATCCTTTTTTCCTTCTAAATTTCTGTGAATTGCATGTCTATAACGGAAACATTTCCATTTTTAACTCAACTTTCACTCAACTTTGTTAAAGTAGTCTTTGCTTTTGACTAGTGGTGGGACTTTAACGTGTTCATTATGATTAAATAATTACAGAAAGAGCCCTGCGATGGACTGGCGAGCTGTCCAGGGTGAACCCTGCCTTTCGCCCAAAGACTTCCATGCGACCCTTCATTGGATTAAGCGGTTAGGATAATGAATCAATGAATGAATGAATGAATAATTAGAGAGAATAACCTATTTCTTAAAAAAATTATGCATTTAATTGGAGAACGCGGAACATTATTCAGTGCACCATTACCTGGTACAGTAGACCTCCGAAAATAAATAAGCG
Source organism: Telmatherina bonti (assembly GCF_933228915.1). Classification (NCBI taxonomy): domain Eukaryota; kingdom Metazoa; phylum Chordata; class Actinopteri; order Atheriniformes; family Telmatherinidae; genus Telmatherina; species Telmatherina bonti. Next base: position 11,082,938 of record NC_136623.1, read on the forward strand.
GCTTTGCTGCTGTACTCAGCAATTTTTTAGACCCCTTTAGCAACTCTATTTGAAGAATTACTATCAACAATTCTGATGACTTTTTCAGGTGATACTGGAGACTTTTGGTGACGAGTGTGAAAGCATGAGTAGTTTCTCCCTGTGAGCAGTAGTGTAAGCCCCTCCCCGGTTTAAACAAGCACGCAAGAAGCTTGATCCTCATGCATCATCCAGCTTCAAGCTGCAGTCAGAGCAGGAGACCTCTGCTCCATGTACAGACTGAAGTTGTCACTAGTTGATCCCATCCCGACTTACAGGAAGATTAATGCCTAATATTGACGAGTGTGAAGAAAAAGTGTAAAAAGTCAAAAGTACTGGAGCAGGTAGTGAAAGTTAAAACAAAACTTTAACTTTAGGTTTGTTCAGTTTTGGCCAGAGATATTTTCTTTTCACCGTTTTAAAATTAAATGCATTTCGTGAGACTTCAATAGTCTTGCTACTGGCTAGAATCTACCGAATGACATCTAATAATGTGCATTCACATGTACTGGTTTTACCATTCAACTAAAAAACATGAGTTCAAAACCTTAATTATACCTTTAAAAGATGCAAGAAGTTACCCCTGCATTGCAGCTACAATGAGTGCATGAACATCACTTCATGGTAAAAATGTTTTCTAATGCTAGTAGCAACTTCAGCACACAAATCCACCTTTATTTATGCTAAAATGATTTAGAAATTGCTTAAGAAACATCACAAAGATTCCAAACTGCTGTGTTGGCCTCCAGATTCCTCAGATCTCAGTTTCTTTTGGTATAGATGTGCTGATAAAACAATCTGATCCACCTTCAGGGGTCTTTAAGACTCCATGCCTGCACAGGTACAAGCTGTTTTGGCAGAACATAATTTACAACCCATAATTTATGGATGCTCTTTCTTGAGAAATTGTTTTATATATCTAATTTCCTGTCACCTAAAGCTGCTATTTACGTGTTTATAAAAAGCAATGTCGTCCTTGAACAAACAGAAGAGCTTTAGGTTTTACTTGACGCTTTACGGGGCCAGTTGGTGCTTTTCACCTCAGGCAAGGCAGAGCAATGTTTACTCTGGTCTTATCCTTCTCTTTGTGGGAGGCTTTTCTGCTGGAGAAAGTGGTTTATTTTGTGAGGAGAAATCAGGAAACTTGCCTGCTCGGAACTGCATGGGAGGGACTTGTGCAGTGATGTTTATGTGGTTGATCAGGCTGCCATAACATCAGGCAAAGAACGTAAATAGAGGGATGGGTTTATTCTTTCTCTGGCAAAGACACAGTCTCACCCTTGTAAACAGTTATTTGTTTTTATATTAATTCTCATAATATTATATTTTTATTCCCAAAAAATATTTCCACGTAAAACGTTTTGTTAAGTTTGGTATGGATATGTAATAAAATTAAACAAAGACTTTTTTTTTTAGATGGCAAAGTTGAAAAACTTGGATCTACTTTTCTTACAGTAAAAAGTTCTTAGCTAACACAAAGAAACCTGCAGTGGGACCGACTCAGAGGTAAAATGACCGGCTTATATGTAAACATGACCATCAGGGGAGGATGAAAGAGAAGGTAAATGTGTGACAAATTGTCGTCACCTTAGATCAGATGAAAAGAAAGAGCAGAAATGAGAGTATTTTAAAAACAGTCCATGAGTAAAACATATTAAATATCTTTATTCACTCCCAATCAATGCTAATGAGAGGGATATGGGCTGGGGAGCGTAATGAGACAAGCAGAGGCTTTATCAATGCTCTGCTGAGAGAGAATAAATCAAAATTGACTGTGCCAAACTCCAGTCAGGCACTCCAGGTACATTAAAGTTCAAAGAGAAGAGAGAAAACCTCCAAACACTTGAATCCAAATTGCTTTACCATTTACTGCTGAGGCTCTGCTCTAAACAACCATCAGAGTAAACATGTGACTCCTACAGAAAGTTCAGAGCCATTAAACACAGAAACTAGTTGGATCCAAGCTGAGAGTTGAAGTGCTTAAGTTCATATGAAATGACAGCGACATAGCCATTATTTCATGCTATTTAGAGATGAAGCGTCTCCAGGGAATGTGTTTTATTGAATTTCGCCAAGGTATTCAGAGTTGTTGCCCGAATGTCTGCGCTTTAGATAACTACGTCGTTCCCACTCTGCCTCACTTCATTTGAAAAGGATCGTAATGTAGGAAAATGTCTGTATTCCACCCCTACTTTTGTACGGCTTTCTCACAATTTCCGAACGTCTGAAGGAGCCACACAGGGCTCAAGGCTTTAAAAAAGAAAAAAAAACTTTTGTATTGACATCTTGCTTTTTTAAACCCCACTGAGGGAACAATTTCTGCCACACATCCTTTTCATGGTACACCGGTAAAGCCTTTTCAACATGGGTTTCCAAAATATCCTGTCTGGGGGCAAACAAAACAGTTTGTTAGTCACGTCTAATGCAACTTCTCTTTCTGTGTACCCTCTTCAGAGAAGGCAAACCTTGCTAAGAATGGGACGCTGAGCAAGTCTGTATCTCCGCTCGATCCCTTCAGTTGGAACTTTTTAAACAAGCACTGCTGAGAGATGTCTTTGTTTGAGTTCAGATCACTGAAAGACATACCTCAAAACAGCGTGCTGAACAATGGAACCTTAGTTAAGGAGGTATGAAAGCATGAAGACACGGGCAGGATTTACGAGCGAGGACATACCAAATCCTACTTGTGGTGAGAGAGCACCACGAGAACACACACTTGCAGCAGATGCCTCATTTACTTATCACACTGTATCACTTACAGAATCCCAGGGAAGCCAAAAACACTCCATATCGCGGGGCATCTGAGGTCAGCCGCAGGTGCAGGAATATTTTACAAAACAAGACATTTATTCCTACCTGGGCTTTCAGCAGCACACATCCTGGCCAAGGATTAGTGCTCTCACTTCCATCCATAATACAAGCATGAAATTGTTATCACAGCAGGCTGTAAGCCAAACACACAAACATGGGTGCAACACTGTGTTTTTGTGCTGTTGTCAAAATATCAGTACGCAACAGACTAAACAGGAAGGAGACGAAACTGACCGTAAGGCTTGACAAATGTGGTGTCACTTCAGTTCACTTCATCTACATGTATAATTTGGATTTCTGTTCATTAAAGAAGGGAAAAAGATTAAAATATAAATATTCAAAAGCTAATTTTTTGTTAACTTGTTAAATTCACAATTCATCTGTTTTGGGATACACATCTAATAATTTTTCTAGTCATCACAAAAATAAAAAGTTAAATTAAGAGATAATGAGCTTTACAAGGTGTCCAAAAAATTCTGAAGCTCCAGCATTACTGCAACAAGCCACATATTCTGCTACAAAAATACCAAACCGAGACCGATCTGTCAGCAACTGCTTGTATTTGCAACAATAGCCATGTTTACATCAGAGTTTTAATTTCTCTTTAATTCTGATTAAAAATCAATTCTGCTTTAAACAGATAAAAAATGATTATCTAAACACCTAATTCTGAATGAATTAAACCTATTTCCAAAGTAAATGCCTGGTTTATTCTCATTTTAAATTCGTACTGATAAATTCCTCTATCATGTTAACGTTCATTCTGCACATGCTTGTTACCTTTTCGGTCATGAAAAAAAGAATTACATAGGGGCCAAGTAAACTGATTAACATTAAAATAAAATGGAAACCATTTTAGTTACTCCCTAAAAACAGAACCACGGCTTTATTATGGGATGGCCTGATTTAATAAATGAAATGAAAAATTAAATTAAAAATACTTTATTAATACCCAAATTTTAATAATCCCCAAAAATAAAAAAATAAAAATCCCATATTCATGTTTTTTTCTTTTTTTTGTTTTTATTATTTTAAAGAAACATTTCAATATAAGATACGGCTGCATTTATGTCAAAACGTGCATCGCTTGCCTAAATTTGATATTAAAATGCGACTTTAAATGTTACTGTGATTGAAATAAACAACAACTGCAGTTTGTGCTGATGTAAAATCTGAGGTGAACATACAAGTGTTGGTAAATGTTGCAGCAACCTTTTATCCTTTTGGCTCCAAAAAAATCATGAAAATCATTACTTTTGGATCAATTAGCGCCTAGATGAGGTAAACTTGTGCTTCAGTTTGTAATCTCTGTGCAGCGTCTTTTGCATCTTCAAGCTAACTTGGTACACAAATTTGTGACAAAAATGATTTCAATAAAACGTTGGATGCATGTTTCCAGTACTTGAACTAAAATTGGAGAAAATATTTTGTTTGAACAACTTTAAATAAAAGAACTGACAATTTTACACTGAACTATGTAGAGAGACATTACATATACTAATAAAACTGTACTCTGTGTTTAAAGCAGATATGGATACAAATGCAAACTATAAAGTCATCTGAACACACGAGCAGCTGAGCGGTGACATGCAAGCATTTGCATCCTGTTTAAAGCCTATAGGTGAGGTCAGGGATAGTTTTACCTCTGTGCTCATTTTTCTTTTACCAGATAAACATGTGTACCAAAATGTATCTACAAACACAAGAACAAGCATCGCAGGAAGGTGAAAAGAACAAAAACAACCACTGATGATGCCTGTAAAATTAAAGTATAATCCCTGCAAAGATGCGCTTCTGTACAACAGAACTGGGAGAAAACTCAAACCAGATCTACTGTGGGTGGTCAGAAACGGCTCAAAATCAAGTGGCAAAACAAATATACATGTATTTTTGCCCATAATCTCTGAGATTGAATGTTTACAAACTAATTGTGAAGCGTTGGCCCACATGAATCTCCAACAAGCACATACAGTCTGTTTAAACACAAATTCTCTGTTGGCACGTCTTCTCCTGATTGTCTGCTGGAGTCAGAGTCATGTCACATCAGTCCAAACAGAACACTTTCTGGTCTTTTTAATCTACGAAATCAAAGCTGAGTAAACACGGCTCTGGTATGTCTAATTCCTTGAGCAAAACTCCAGCGGTCGAGTTTCACACATACCAACACACATCTGGAGCTTTCTCAAGCATGGTAGATCAAGCTTGATATCCTGCACATGTCAAGGCAGTGCAACTCTCTCCCAAGACTCCGGCAATAACTCTACAAAGACTTTTAGTAAGGAAGGGAGAGATCCAGGGGCTTCTGTCTGAGCGGAGATGTAAGTTTTCCAATGAGCGCAATCATCCACTTTTCCAGGAGAACTCTGATAAAGTTTTAAGACATAATCATCCGAACAAAGAAAAGTACTTGAGAAAAGCTGTGCGAAAGGCCAAAGTAGATACCGAACTGTTACTCGAATGAGAAATGTAGCGGCCTCACACACAGAGATGTAAAATCCATCACAGAGATGCGAAGAAAAGTAAAGAAGCTTTGTTAAAAACCTTTTCTAATTTCTGCAATGTTTTGATTGAATTCTCTCATGTTTGTTCTGTTAAATCTTTTCCCCCTAAAAATTCTTCCAAACAATCAATTTACCTTCATTTGATAAAAGACTAATCGGTGTAATTTAAAGACAACATGAGTTTCAGAATAACGTAACGTCACTTTTTTTAGAAACTAAAACATTGACAAACTATCAGTGTGTTAAAGTTTCCAACACTCATTCATCACAGCAAGTACATGCAAGTTAGCTCTTCTTCTGAGGTTAATTACTGCGACTCTAAGTGAAAGTCTGGGAGTGTGCTGAGACAGCAGACATCCTTAATCTCGAATGACCTCAGCAGCATGGAAATCCAGAAACGTCACAGCAGGAGGTTGAGTTAAACTGTGTAGGGTTTCACCTGTCTGCCTTGTTGGGCTTAAACAGGATTAGCCTGACAGATGCAGCGTGAGGAAAAAGTGCGGACTAGGACCTCTGGAGAAATAATTTTCTCTCAATTCCTCCATTAGAAAACACTTCAGAAGTGTTTGATTCCTCTCGAGAGCACTAAAATGAGGATCACACTCTACTTATGGAACTTTGTGGTGAACTCTGATTGTTAATAACTTTATAGAGTGTTTCTTTTAGCACGCTAACCACAGGCATGGCAATGCCAGTTGAGCTGACTAAAACAACTTTTGCACGGATCGCTACACAGTTTCATGCAGATATATGAGGTTCCACAAAGTCTAGAGACCCTCTTTCCTTAGTTACCAGCATGGGGTAATTACATATTACCTAAATCATGTTCCTACAGCGATCCATGGATGTTGTACTTTACAGTAAAACGGGCAGTATGAATACATTTGCTCCTATTGTTATGAATCATTGTAATGATCCTCCATTACATTTAAGCTTTAAAGGTGGAGTATGTAAGATTTTCAATATTTTCAAAATAAATTAACTAAAAAAATCATAATTAGTTTTTTTTAAACATGTAGGTTCCAGTCTGTCCATATTTGATGTGTTATTAAAATACAAGTTTAATTAATGACAAAGACCCTTCTTAAATGTTTGCCTACCAGTAAAAAAAAAAAGTGCTTTTTGTCATTTGTCATTAATCAAACTTGTAATTTAATAACGCATCAAATATGGACAGACTGGAAGCTACATGTTCAAAAAACTATCTAATTATGATTGTAGTTATTTTATTAGTTAATTTATTTTGAAAAATATTGAAAATCTTACATACTCCACCTTTAAGTACTTTTTAGATTATAAAGTGAACAAGTAAAAAGCACGCTTAAAATTTTGGTATGCCAGGTGAGCTAAACATGAGTGGTAGCATTTTAGCAACATCAAAACCAGTTATGATCCTCGTCTTTTTATCCAGTCTTTTTGCTCCTACAGAAACAGTTCTGGTCCAGTCTGCTGCCTCTACTATCAGTAAAAACTCCAACAAACAGCTGTTAAACTTTCCACCTCCAAAAAGACATTGGGAGGCAAAGGTGGGCTGAAGCAGCAGCTAACTCCGTTGATTTTACCCAGAAGGGTAAGCAGACATGGGACTCTGCTGGAACTAGAAGAGCTGTGCGGTGTTTATTGCTAAATCTTGGAGCAAAAAAATTCACAGCTAAACAGGCAGTTTTTCACAGCTAACTTTCTCTGCTATAACGTCCCCCGGTTTTGATTTAGACCTATGCTATGTACCTCTTTTTCTCTCTCCAGCTTAATTATTCTTAAAGGGGCCACGCTTTTCAGCGTTGTAAACAGCACCACGTCTCTGTGCAACGAGAAGTCTCATCCAAACAAAAGCAGTCAACTTTTAAACAAAGTCATCAATTTATGTGCCATTTCGACTAATTAATTAGTCATGCATTAGTCTCTAATCCATACAGATGCTAATTTGTGAATTGCTATTTTGTTACAGCATACAACATCAATTGTTAAGCTTAGCTTTACGAAAAAGTTGAAGCCACAAAGCATTCATGGACAGATGTAACATTAGAGCAATACTGACCATCTAAATTTCATGGGAGTTCAGTACTTGAGCACATCAGTTTTACTGAGTCATCAATTAGCTTCCACTCCTGTTTTTATTTTCACAATAAAATCATAAATTATATTAAAATAATTAAAAACCAACCTATAGATAGCTCTAAAACCCGCACAACAAAAAAAACTTCGGCCAAATGGGAGCCAAGAGATTGCTCCGATATTCAACCAAAGGATCATTGCTGTAAGAGTCAGGAGAAGTGATAGTCTTCACTGGTCTTTGTTGACCCTAATGAGGGTACAACTCTACGAGTGTCACAGCAGCGTCTTCACTGGGTCGTGTATAGTTTCACCTGTCTGCCTTTCAGACTCAGATCTGAACAGGTCGAGGAGAATAGGCCTGTAGAGTCCTCTTCTTTTCCTCCTCCCTTTTCTTCGTGGCCGGCTAATCTCCTTTCAGGTTTAGAGTTCCAGGTCCGGGCTCTTTGAGGAGGAGGAAATATGGGGTTGGGTAAACATCAGGGCTCTCACTGCAGGGATTACAACACCCATATATCAGGGTGACAACTCCCTTTTCAGAGGATGACAAGTCACTCGGACCCTGTGTATGAAGGGATCCTATGACACTTCCTATCGCAGAAGGAGACACAGATAGTGTACACCAGCGTTTTCACAACATCGTGTCAGTTTATGAGGATCCAGTGTCTCAGTAGTCTCAGCCAACATCTTTAGATTTTCACACGCTGCACCTGATGTTTGGCTTGTGGGTATCTTTGGTAGGTAACAACAAATGGAAAGGGACTCTCGAAAGGCGCTTTGATCACGTCTTTTCAGTGCGACTGCTGTTCATTGCCCGTGAATCCATTTCACTTTCGTCCCGCTGACAAAACCAAGAGGCATGCATGGCAACTCACCGCTGGGCGCAATGTGCATGAACGAATGGGTTTCTTTTCCACTCTAAAAAATGTGAAACCACAGTCGGGCTTCATTTGAGAAAAAAGAAAAATACCATTTTTATGCAGTCAGACATCAGTAGGAGTCATTGAGGTGGATCATTTTCCCAAACTCCCTGGGATAGACATAATTCCATGTGTGTTTCTTGCTTTTTTTTAATTTATTTTTTTTATTAACTGACAAAAGATATAATTCGATTAACTAAATGGCTTTTTTCCCCCAACTGTTGGGTTTCTCCAATAAACCTCCAGCGATGCATAAAACACAACAGCCATCTATAACCTTTTAAGATGTAAGAATTAATCTACAGCTTTTTCTTTCTGTAAAAAAAACATTTTCATTTAGTAAGCGTAATGGTTTTAAACCATTTCAGTGACATGAAGTGGATTTTGTTAGAGTAAATTGAATATTGTTGTAAAATACTGTACTGGATTGAGATCTGGAGACTGTTGAGGCCGTTGGAGTATAGTGAACTCACTGTCATGTTGGAGATAATTTGAGCTTTGTGACATGGTGCATCAGCCTGCTGGAGGTAGCGATCAGAAGATGCTACACTGTGTTCATAAAAGGATGGACATGGTTGGCACTAAGTGGCTCAAAATGCACCAAAAATATCCCCCACATCATTACATGCTAACCAGCATTTAAATAGCTCTGAATTGCATGTTAGAGTAATCAACAGCTTGATTAAGTAGAAAATAAGCTGATTAAGCCATAAAAAGAAATGAACTCTCAATAAGTCAAGTTAAAGGTGAGCTCCACCTCAAGCAGCTTTTAACAGTTAAATCATACTTTATACAACACTGTTATTCAAGTAATAATTATCTAATAATGCAAAAATAGTCACATTGAACATGATTTCTCCATTGAAAATTTAGTTTTAAACGTTTGTTTAAAACAAATATTTAGAACTTAAAAACTTTTATTACTGTTACTTGTGCTTTTAAAGTATGTCGCTTTACTTCAGCTATGTGAATGTTCACTCAAACAAACGCAGTAGTTATAGGATATTGATGGGAAATATAAATGAGCCAAGTTTAATTACAGCTGCATTTGGGTGAAAGAAATTAGACACACGGTTTTTATTTGTGAGATTTGCAAAGCCAAGATATTAATTTTTTGGCTTTACGCTTAACCCACAAACACAAAAGTGGTTTTTGAACTGTTTATTCAAGCATATTGTAGCTGCATATTAATCATTGAACTGTTTTCTTTTCCCCATTCCTCAAAAAGATTTCTAAAAACACATTTTTCAGACATCCATTGCAGGAAAAGTTGAAATGGGCAACTTCTCTAAGAACAGCTCAGTGGTGGTAAAATGACTGTACATCTCCCATGATGGGTGTTAAACACAATAAATGAAGTCTAATTTTAAATGTCTTTTACTTCATGACCTAAGAAGATATATATTACTAACAAAACCTCACCGGAGAAAAATAACTTTCGTTTTAGGTGAAATTAGAAGGTTAGTTAAAGGTTTCTTTTATGCTAAAGTGATGACCTCCATGACTTTGGCTCACGTTTGACATGAGCGCAAACAACTAAAACCAGAACACTAAACTCTGAGAACTCACCCATATTAAGGTGAATTTTTTTAATGCATGGTACAGAGAGTAGATTGTTTATTAGATTCCAAACAGTGCAGCTGAAACTGGGACACAGAGCGCACAATGTAAAGAGAAAACTGAACTGGTGAATCGAACAGGAAAGGCACATGCACAAAGCTCCGGACAACAGCACAGCTAATTATTTTCAGTCTGCACTGGCTTGCCTTACAAACCTATGTAGTCTCCCAACAGGAAAGCCTGACCTTTCATTACAAAGAACAGAAAATATAATCCAGACTGTTGTCATGGGGAAAACACAACGTTAGCCCTGATGACACCAAACTGAAAATTTCATTTTCTGGGAACCTAAAAAGCTTCATGTCGTGTGCCAGACGCTCAGATACATAACTATAAATAAAATCCAGTCACAGACTCTTACGGTTTCCATGGATCATTATCATGATTTAATGGATTAAAGAAAAATGCATCTTCCACCAATCAGGAAATAAAATATTAACTATTTGCACAATACCAGCTGCTGTCATATATTTATGAAAGCCAAAGAATTAAAACTAAGATGATAAGCTTTATTCAAAAACAGTGAAACACTGAAAGAAGAAGTTGAAGCAGGAATTTCAGATGTGATGAATAAGACCATCTGGGGAGAATTATCCTCATTATAACAAAAAGAGTGATTTATATAGAGTTGTATTCTGTTGTTCCACTATCTCACAAGGCTAAGCATTTTATCGTGGTGAAACATGCATTATCTCCATCTACTCCCTTCCCCTTCTCTCTGTTCCCTCAGAGGAGTGGAACGAGATGACAAATTAACAGCATTAGCCTCCATAATTCAGAGGAAAACCACGATGTCCAACATCTGATAGCGGAATCAAACTCAGATGCAGGACTGCGGCGCGTTGCACGTCTCACTGCTGATAAAACAAAGCATCTCATTTTATTTAGGTCACAGTGTGATGCACCTCATGCTCTCGCTGACCCAACAAAAACCGGCCTCCTTTAACTCATCTCTTTCTTTTTGTTTCCTCTGTGCAGGAGTGTTAAAACCCAACCTGCTCAAACATCCCCCTCGCCTGAGGCATAGAGGCTTTTACCACTGATTTGTGAAGTGATTTGGCTGCCAAGAAACCTCATCTGTCACAGTGCTGCAGTTAGCCGTGAACATAACTCATGATGGATGTCATATTTAAAGCCAACAATGCCATGAATATTCAACATTTGTCTTGGGTTTGCTGCACACATCCAGCCAAAACACCATGATTTGATTTGATAGCTTTGGTAGCCGGATTCTTGACATTTCTCACAGTGAGAGACGAATAATTCAACAAAATGAATTCCACTAATTACTAAGCAATAAGTTATGGATTTCAGGTAAACCACATTCACCCTCATGACTCCATGGCTTGGCTGGCCTCGTAGAGGATTCCCATGACACCCAGTTCAACTTTAGCAAAGGGGTGTTGGTCGAGCTGCACAAAGTTTTCTACCTTCAGCACCGCTGCCTCCTTTTCATCCCTCTGGCATTCAGCTCAAACAACAAAGCTCACACATGTGGAAGAGGGAAAAAAAAGTCAACATCCTGTTCTTTTAATCACACAAGCAGGCACACATCTTTCCCACTTGTATAAAAAAAGATAGGTGATAAAAGAGTAAAAGACAACAGTCTGGCCTGAAGTGAAAAAAAAGCCCGAGGAGAGACTGGAACAAGACACTTACAAGACATTTCCCAATATGTTTGGTTTGGCCTCTTTTTAAAGGGGCATTCCTCAGGAGCTCAGTGCTCTCCAATAATAAAAAACAAAACATGAGAGAAGATGGAGAAAGGACAAAGCTCTTACTTTGGACTGATGAAGCTGGATGCCGTAGAGGAGAACGTTCTGGAGCTTCACCGTTGAGGCCAGATCCATGATGGCGGGCGGCTCTGCAGCACTGCTGCTGATAGACAGCTCATCTCCATTTCTCAGAAGCACCTATCAAAACAGAGGCCACCACACACAATAAGGAAACACTCCCATTACTGAGTATCTTTTACTAAAACTATTAGGTGCCATTTTCAAGCAGCTGTTCTCACTGAAGGCCTGTTTATCGCAGTGTTTGGGGAGGATAAGGGAAGCTCTGCTGTGTTGAAAGTAAACAAGTTTAGTTTAAACGTTGATGCATCTGAGGATTTAATGACTGTCCTTTGGGCCTTTTGCGGCTTGCTTTCTCCAATTAAGTGAGCATATTTGTGTCACACTGGTTCAGGTTATTATGTCATCTCCTTTAAATCTTTACTTTTAGTTAACTACACCACTGACAGACGCTTAAAGTGAGATTTATTCATTCCAATTATTCTGTCATATCCCATTAAAACTGGGGCAGTGAGGCGCACTTATCCGGAGAATTAATTCAAAAGTGTCAACAAGTCTTCTCTGGATGGACAATTACTACATTTTAGAGGAATATTAGTCAAATGTTTGGTGTTATCCCTGGAAGTTCAACTTGAGGCCTTTGGATTTAAAATCATCTCAGCAACTTGACAAGTCTGTGACATTCACATGAGTTTGTGGTGTTTGTCTGAAATGGGATTACAATAATCATAAACATTGACTATCAGCAAGTAGTAAGTGTAGTAAGTGTTTTAAAGAGTGCTGTTGTGATAATGTAGTAATTTAGTGTCTGGACTGCCTTTAAAAGGAGGCAGTCCAGTCTCCTGATAAATGGATGTTTGGGTCATGAATTTTGTTGAATTGGGAGCATAAGGAAGATAATTTACAAGTTGTTAAACATTTATGATAGTTACCAATATTCTTTGAAGTAATATATTCCTTGTTGCTGGGGATAGGGAAGTCTGGGCTTCACTGCTTAGGCTGCTGCCCACATGACCCGACCCCGGATAAGCGGTGGATGGATGGACTACAAAACAGTCACTTCCTGTATTTGGTGTAGTATTGCATTATGGGTCAATACATAGTGATCGCGTTAAGAGTCCTCTTCCTCGTCTGTTCTTCACACTACGTCCATTGTTGCAGTTTATTTCTGCGGTATACTAGCATAACACAAAATAAAAAACCCAAAACAATGACAGTTCCATCTTCATTGGAAGTGAAGGAAACAGAGTTTTCTTCTTCATGAGGATCTTGTCATCCTTTTGCTAAATACTAGTGCAGCACCATCTTTGGTGGGAATAGGGATATATTAATGCAAAGGTTTGGCTCGTTTGACCAAAGCACAACTTGAACGCAATCTTGGGCTGCAAGGATACAGCCCCTACAACTGAGCCGAGTCCACAATGGGACCAAGTCTGGCGGACTATGTTAATGCGAATGCAGACAATTCTCTCAGAGAATCTGCAGCAAATCTGGGTCCTTGGACACTCCAGGTCTCCATCAGCATATTGTGACAGTACAGTTAGAAAAAGTATGGCTTCTTTGGAAGTCTTGCAGGAAAAAGCCCCTCCCTAAAAACAACATGGCAGAAACAAAGAAGCAAAGCTGCCTTTTGCTGAATGAATCACAAGACTTCAGGAACAATCGTCTGGACAGATGAGACCAAAGTGAAGACATCTGGTTTGAATGCACAGCTGTTCATGTCGAGAAAGCGCATCTGACAACAAACTTAACTGTTAAGCACTGTGGTGGAAGGATGATGATTTGGGCCTGCTGTGCAGCCACAGGCCGTTATACATTATGTAGTTATTTGAAGGAGCATGAACTCTTCTGTACTACAGATTATTATAGAATCAAATAGGAGTTCTTCTAAAAACAGCTAGTAATTATTTGTTAATTTGTCTCATATGTTTAGTGTGTAAATAGTGTTAACCATGTTTCCATTCTGTAAATGGTTAACTGTCTATCCTTTTATTGCTACATTTCACTTGATTTGTATCTGCAGACCTTTAAAGGGGGTTTCTCATTTAGCAATTTCACACACAAACTCCAAAATCAATCAGAGCTTCGTACCATGTGCTTGGCAGACATCAGCATTTGCTTTCTTTCTCAATCACACTTTGGTCTAGGGAGGGGCTATGGATTTAACCTCAGACCTGCTGCTTATTTTGCTTTTGCCCAGTTTAACCAAAGACTGAAATGGTAACACAATCTAAAAACAAGTGGGGTTTTTTTGTAATGTTTATTTGCTAAAAGATTCGTCACAGATTCTGAGACTCTTTTCAAATCCTGATATATCGTGTGTTTGTGGTATTTGGACCACTAGTCTGGTACCTGATAGTGATTTCATTCATTTATTTACTTATTTGCTCATAATCCTCAGAAGCCCTTCTACCATGTGATCAAGCCTGGGATAAATAAGGAAGTAAGGCTCAGTACAAAAAAAGAGGAAAAAAGGTTTGGTGTTGAACTAAACCAGAAAATTAAGGAGCTGTGTCACGTTTGTGTAAACCACAACTTTTCAGACTCAGTTCAGGTGCAATAAAACGTGACCACAAAGTCAGATTAGAAGTGTAAAATAAGTAATGTCCTGTTAATACAAGGAGGTTAACTTTAAAAAAAGAAAAAAACTATGACAATCACTTAAAAAAAAAATTCTAAAAAGCCTTTATTTTGCAAAAAAGTTTGTTTCCAATATAAAATTTTAAAAAACAAAATTTTCTATGAAAAACTGATTAGTCAAAAATGAAAAGTCTAGAAACACCATGAAAAAGCACATCTCCAAAACTATTTGTGGATTTAAGTAGAAAGATGCATGTCAGGTTCTGTTTACACACTGATGTTCAGACAGTAAAACGTTGTTTTTTTTTTCCAGTGGTTTTTGGGCTGGAGTGACCTTTATTTGTCAGTAGCTTATCGGGGAAGAGGGATCAGAGAGTGCAGAGAATGGCATGAGGCAAAGGGCCCCAGGCTGGGAATCAAACCTGCGGAGAGGAGCTGTTGCCTCTAAACATGGGGTGGCTTCTCAACCAGTTCACCTACAAGAGTGAAATTTCCTAAAACACAAAATGAATCCCATCTGTAAAACAATGAACTTGCAATCTTTTGGCAACAATAACTTCTGTCATGTCATCTTACAACTGTTGCACTTAGGCCCTGTTTCCTCCTAACAGCACAATGACAGCGGGCCTCTGTTCGGTTTGTGCTGCTGAATCTTGAAGCTAAACCTTCTTTTTTGTGCATTTATGTCATCAGCAAAGACATGTAGATTACATTAATTCGTTTTTTTTTTTTTTTACTTGTTCAGCTTTAAGTAAGTATTTACGAGAAGGGGATGAGAGTGTTTTTGTTGTAATTGTCAGACATCATGATTTTCCTTTTGGGAATTAATAAAGTTCTATCATCAGACCTAGTTATCTTTAGGTCTGATGAGGATGAAGTGGACTCCTGCAACTTGTTCTTGCAAAGTTTTACCACCCATTACAAGCCTTGCATGCACCCTACATTGTTTCCAGTCCAATTTGTATTTTCCTTCTTTAGGTATAGTTTTCATTCCGCTGTTGTGTAAATGCAGTTTTTTGTTGGGTTTTTTTTTGTTGTTTTTTTTGCAATGCCCAGAGGAAAATTAAGAGTTTTGCTTGGGAATATTGCATAAACAAGGCCTTAGATTATTCTTGTCATTTAACTCTGAATGGAAAAAAAAAAAAGTTGTGTCACAGACATTTGTAAGTTATGTTCTGAATATCAGAAACACAGAACATTTAGAAGTAAATTTAAGGCAGCGTTTTGAATGCCACCGTTTGTATTGGTTCACATACCAGTGCAGTGTCATCAAGATTAGAAGAAGGTGTCTTTTTTTGAAGAAGGATTCGAGGTGGAGACGCTGGGCACATTCACATCAACCTTTTTGACCAAATTCTACTCCATTTGCTCAGAAAGTCTGCTTCATTTGGGGAGCTGTGAATGCGGCAAACAAATTCTTATTCAGATCAAAGAATCAGACTCGGCCCGCCTACAAACGCAGGTCATAGCCCGTTTCAAGTGGACCAAATACAGGAAGCGGACTACAGGAAAAAAAAAAAGTCACTTCCTGCGTTTGGCATAGCATTGCATTGTGGGTAAATACATATCAGTTGCGTTCAGAGTCCTCTGCCTCGTCTGTTGCTCATACTGCGTTCATTGTTGCAGTGTATTTCTGCATTATACTTGCATAAGACAAAATAAAAACCCAGACACAGTGATAGTTTCGTCTCCATGTTTAACTCGCAAGTAGAAGAAAAGGAGTTTTCTTCTTTACGAGGCTCTTGTCCGCTCTTTTGCTAGATACTAGTGCAGCGGGCCGTTTGGTGAGAATTGGGATATATTATTCTGATGGTTTAAAAAGGTTTGACCAAAGTGCAACATGAACGTGATCGCTGTCCGCATGAATACACCCCCTACAACTGAGCCGAGACCCCAGCCAGACAGAGTCTAGTGGACTATCCTGATGTGAAAGCACTCGCAGTTTCCATACAGCTAAAAGGCTCATCAAGGAGCCTGAGAGAAGGTGATGTTTTTATAAGCAGAAAAAAGAAGCCAGTCACACCCTTGTGACTGTTTGCCTACTAGAAAGCAAAGTTGCAGTTTAATTTACTGAGTCACAAAGTACACAGTGGAGACTTTAAAGACAAAGGCTTAAGTGTTTACATCTGGTCAAATAAATGGATTCTGACGGAACAAGAAGTTGTGGTTGTGGCAATATTTGAAATGTGGAAGTTGCTGCCAAAAATAAAAAATAAATTCAAACACTGTTGACTTTTTGGATATTAAATGTCACCACTTTATCATAGCAGACATTTGTTTAAAATTTGTCATGAATAACTTGTGAATTCTTCACTTAAAGCCAAAAAAATATTGCTTGATGAGATCACACCTCCTTTTATCCTTGGAAACCAAAACTTTAATCAGTTCATCCTCAAATCTAAGTGGGTGTTTGCATCAAATATAAAAGAATTTCCTCAAGGACTTCCCTGGTAAAGCACCTTTACATGAACTCAGACCGCAAAAGGTTAAATCAGTTCATAAGTGGACTAACTGTTAGTGTTGAATCTGAAGAAATACCTTCAAGGCATCCTGGAATAATATGTCGCTACACAAGGGACAGACAGACGGACAGTCTGTGTGTCCTACTGTGCTGGCTGTTCAGCTGCAGAAACCAGCTTGTTTGAAAAGTTACTACAGAAATATTTTTTTATATGAATGATTCTTAGATAATTTTTTTTTTTATATATATATATATAAACGGTCAAGTCAGTCTTATTAATAAGCAAATTTGAAAAATAACAGGTAATGTGCAACTGCTGTACGACTAAGAGTGAAATTGATATTAAAAATTAATCTTTGTATTAATAAGATAATTTTCAAAGACAATTACATTTTTGATAATTATTCATTAGGGTAAATAAAATAATTCTCCCAGGGAATAATTATGTTTTTATTTCTTTATTTTATTCTTTTGTTTTCTTTTAATTATTATCCAAGTTTATTTCATATGGAAATGGAATGTTTGAAATGTAAAATGAGTGATTATTTTAATTTAATTATTCCTAGGTTTTATTTTATCAATGTTAGTAACTTCCCCCCCCCTTTTTTTTTTTAATTCATACCAATGTTAAACTTACTCATTGATAACTCTCACTTAAATTCCATTGAATTCAATCCAACCAAATCAGAAACTTCACATTACATTTACTTCGTCGTTTTATTAGTTAATGCATTCATGATCATAAAAACTGTATTTTTGTAATGTCTTAATAAACTATACAATATTCATACTGACAAACAAGCTGATAAAACAAGTGTAAAATTACGCAAATAATAAAAAATAATTTTAAAAAAGTATGCAAAATAATTAAAGAAAAATAAAAGTAATTGTCAATGAAATTGGAATGAAACACAAATTGTCAATTTTAATAGCGTACTCAACGAAGGAAAGTTGAGATACTATTAATTAGGTAGTTACTTTAGATTACTTTAGATAATTATTTTTGTCTATTCAAAAATGACTAAATGACTCAAAAATGACTAAATTAGCTTTAAGCCCCACTACTGTGCAGATTTTCACACAGAGGAACATCCGAACAAAAGCATCCAACTAGCATTCTGCCTCTTTGCTGAGCTCTTTGTTCCTGGTAAAAGTCAATTTGATGTTGACTCTTCACTCTTTTTGTCACTTTCTGTCATTCTTTTCTTTACATTCTCCAATAATGTCTTCTGGTGTTTCTTTGAAACATAACAGCACAATTATGATGCACATTTAAAATAGTAACTGTGTTGATATCCAGCTGCTGGTGTGGGATGTGCCATACAGGAAAACACAGCTGTAACGTTGTAATGTGATGCCCTGGCATAGAAAAAAAAAAAAAGAAAGTGAAGTGTGGTTTTCAGGTTGTTGCAAGGCAATGATGGGTCTACAATGTCCAGTTGGAAAAAAAAACAGTTTTTAGGTTTTAAAAATCACAGACGATTAAAGATGCATTTCTACATTACATCTGGTCTTGCGGGCTCAGTCTAGTTTAAAGGGGTGCTATGATGGTATTTGGAGTTTTCTGAGCTTTCTACAGTGTTACAGTGTTGAATCCTCATCAGACATGTGAACGGCACCGTTTTTTTATCACCTAAACGCATGTTTGAGTTTGAGTTCCAGCACTCTCTCCGTTCGGTTTCCATGGCGACGAAAAACACGTAGTTTTAGAGAGTTTTTTCTACTTGGAAATCCTCGTGACGTCCCGGATTTGAGGTGGAGATGCTGGGCACATTCACATCAACCTTTTTGACCAAATTCTACTCCATTTGTTCGGAAAGCCTGCTTCATTTGGGGAGCTGTGAATGCGGCAAACAAATTCTTATTCAGATCAAAGAATCAGACTCGGCCCGCCTACAAACGCAGGTCATGGCCTGTTTCAAGTGGACCAAATAAAGGAGTCCAAGCCCTTCTGATAAGGTTCGGTGATTGGTTACCTTCTACTGGTTAACAAGGACATGTACAAATACATCAGGCGGGTGGAAAACGTGGGATAAAGTTATTTCCAACGATGGCTGGTGAGTTTACCAAAGAGAGACATCCTGCTGCATTCGTTGCTGTGGGTTGCTGTTTTCCACTTCGTTTTCAGGGTCTGATTCAGGTTCCAACATGTAGGGCTGTATGCTATGTGTTGACATTGTAGTTTTTTTTTTTATTGAGTTCATATTAGCCTAATCCTTCTGTTTATGAGATGTTACAATGACGGCGAAAGCAGATGCGGTGCGCGCTCCTGATGTAGTGCAGTGGCGGGAGGCGGGGCTTAATGCGGAAGAGCCACAACCCACTCGTTTTGCCCGCAGGCTGATCTGACAGCCTACGGAGAGGGTCGGTCTGAAGTAAATAAAAAGATTTGTGACAATGACTCCATCAATCCAAGCCCTTCTGGTCTCAGAAATAAAAATAAATTAGCCTGAAATGCACATAACACTTTAAATTTGCATTATTACTACTTACCTTTGATGGTAAGGTTAAAAAGATCAATTTAATTTAATTTGAGCTGTTAAAACCTGTGTGTAAACTGAAGTAAAGGACTGAGGTGAAAGACACATAAAGCACCCCAATAAATCTTGACTTCATTTCTCCATTATGTGCTTTTAAAGTGAAGAGAGTTGGTGTGACAGAGACGAGTGGATCTAGCTTTAACAAACCCTGCTGTGTGTGGATTTACAACTTTTTCTGAAATGCCAGAAAATCAGACATAAATCAATGAACTTTGTCTCTGTAACATTTGCACTTAATAAATTAGAGCTGACTTAATATTGTGGGTAAATAAAACTGGCAAATGCGTGGTTGAATGAAAAGCAGGTGTTTCAGGTTCTGCGGACCTCATCAGATAGGAACATTTTGGTTTTGGTTCTCTGGGTGCAAACTTGGAAGTTAGGGAAGGTACAAAGTTAAAGTTACTTTAAAAAATTCAAGATGTTTGGGTTTTTTTCTTTTTCATCACTGCTGTCCGCCGCTGCTGAGCTGCAACAGTAACTTCAAACATCTTACAACACGTTTTCACCGGTTTATAAATCCGTCTTTCACGTGACAACGAAAGAAAACACACCAGATTACAGGAAGAGGTGGAAACAGTCAGGCATCTGGTTATTACCAGATGCCTGACTGTTGAATACTTTAACCAGTATTCATGTACTTAAATACAATGGTGTCGGTGGGATTGTTGGCTCTGAAAGTTGTCATATGGACCATCACTGGACTCACCCAAATGACCACAAGGGGATGGAGAAGACCTCGATTTGTTGCCTGCAAAGCCCCAAGCACAGCCTCCACCTCAGAGGGGCAAAACTGATTGATCTGCAGACAAAAGGAAAACCATGATCAAATCCGATAAATGCTGGCCAGAACTGGTTCTAACTTTTTACATGGACATGTTTTCACTTCACGGTGAAGCCTTGTTTGAAGGGGGAACTTACAGAAACCTGGATGAAGTTCCACTCCTTGAACAGATACCTTGCGTTGTCTCCAGTTAGGTCTGGGATGACGTCCAGCTCCTGTAATGCAGAGATGTTTGAAATATTCATCTAATATATGTTGGGATAGCATATGAGGCAGGTGCTGCCGTGCCAGAGTCCTGATGCATTTCAGGTCGAGTTGACAGGACAGATCGACTCCAGGGCGCAAAGATCAGGGGCCTTCTGGTTTTTGTTTCAGCCACTTCTTCAATCATTTCACGTGAAAGTACACCCACCTGCTTTCCTGCCATTATTCACTCCATGATTAGAGAGAAGAGGGTAAAAAAAAAAAAAAAAAGGTAGAAAAGCAAGTAGCTTATTTCAACTAACCATCATGAGAAATGTATTTCAACAGATGAGGAGAATTTGAGAAAAAAAAAAAAAAGAGCAATTTATTCTATATTATAATTCTGAACTGGCAGGAAAACTGATGAGAAGATCAATCAGACATAAGCCAAGTTAAATTTCATTACGCTGCAAAATTGAATCAAATGACGAGATACAGCCAAGAACTGTATAAGCTTTTTTTCATTAAAAGAAAAAGCACATTTTAGCTCCTGATTTCTTCTCCTGACTTTTGGCTTTGGCGTGTGCATGACACAAGGCAACCAGATAGCACCCCATGTCAGCCGCGTTAATTCAAACGTCTTTGCTGTTTTGCCTCCAGTTCCAAGCCCGGTACTGCAATATCACAAAGTCAGGAAATAAACACTGAAATAAACATCCAGAGGCCGTGCAGCTTGTTCTGCATCATTAGAAATCCAGAAGGTAATTGAAAATGTGAAATGCTTATGAGAAACATATGTTTAAGGGGTTTAATTGATTCTGAAATATAACTGCTCCTGGCTTTGGGAGGAAAATCATTTCATTTTGACATGTAGATTTAAAGGCTTTAAGAAACTTGACATGATCTAAACCAGGCTGGCAATGAAACCCCAGAGTAGATGTGTTTATTTAAGTTTAGATCTGGAGCTCCAAGAAACCGCAGAGGCCGAGGACACCGGAGAAACGTCCCAGAGCTTCAGCGCAGCAGTCCTGCTCATGGGAATTATAAATGTGTTAAGCCAGTCAAGTTTTAAAACTAAAATCTGGATGAAAAACAACAGGAGGAGATTTCCTTTGTAGCTGCACAACAGTGGAAGAGATAGTTATTACATTAACTGTTTTAGGAAAGCTTTTTGGTAAAATGTGGTTAAAGCAGTATTTGGGTTTGTACTCCAGGTTTCTTCACAAATGAAAGCTTAAATGTCACTTTGCTTTTCAATAACTCTGAGAAAAATCGTTGTTTGCCTTGCAACATGTAGGTGCAGAGCAGGTAATCAGTCATGCTTGGAAAGGAAAAAAAAATACTTCTTACAGTATTTGTTGAAAGAGTTCATTTTTCTTTTTCAAATAATAATATTTAATAAGTAAATCCTGCACATTATGTTTAAAGTGAGATGCTTTGCTGGTAGACAAGTAACAATGCAACCATTCAGTTGCATTTTGAAGATAGAAAAATAAAATATTACAAGTACTTCAGTGCAATTTGAAATGTTATTCCCAAGTTGTGACTGGCAATCTGTCCAGGATGTACGCTGCTTCTAGCATAGTGGCCGCTGAAAGGGTCCAACTCCCTAGAACCTTACACAAAGCTGTCATAATTTATCTGACAAAACACTAAAATAAGGGAAAATTTTTCAAAGGAACAAGCATTCAGTCCTTCCTGTGACATCAGCCTTAATGCGATGGTGTTAAAGAGGCAAATATTTACAAACCAGCATGAAAAACAGCAACATTTCCAGTGCTGTGCATGTACAGCTTTCACACAAGAGCTCTTCAGCGGCTCGACTGCAACCTTCTGACATGAAACACTCATGAGGAACAACAGCATGATGCATATTACACAAGAAATGATGCACTCATGAACTGCAATGGGTCTCTTGGCAGCTTTTTAAAGGAAGAATTCATTTGTGTGCAGAGGAGACTGAAATGAGAAAAAATCTGTACATCCACAACATTGTAAAGGACATTTGCAATTCACTGCATTTATGGGGGATATTCATTCATTTAACATAATTTGCCAAAGTAATATTTAGGCTAAGCTTTGATATTTGTCTAAATACTCTCCTAGCATTACTTTTAACAAAGATGCAGCTAGTCTATGGATTTTACTGGATAACGAATCCTTTTGCGCTTCATGCACACAACGTCATGGAAAAGAAATGAAGAAATGCGTATGATGTTAAAAGCAATAGATTTGGTTGTTGAAAAAGGAAATAGAGCTGCTGCATGCTGAGTGAAGGTTACGTGAAGACTTATATTCAGGTGCGCTCTATAACCCAGAAAGTATATTTGGATACTTGGACACAACGAGGAGCTGTGCATTACATGGTTTTAATGCACAACACGGAGTCTAGATCACCGTAATGCAAAGTGCATTAAAACCATATAATGAACAGCTCAGTGTAGTTTAATCTGCTTATACTATGGTCCCAGACAGTAATGCAAAGTGCATTAAAACCATATAATGAACAGCTCAGTGTAGTTTAATCCGCTTATACTATGGTCCCAGACAGTAATGCAAAGTGCATTAAAAATGTTTATCTTTACAAAACTTGCTAAAATGCTAAAATATAAGTTGATGCACTTTTTATACTAAATAACCACTGTCATACAGCAAGTTTCTCTCATTCACCTGTAAAAAGCCAGATGATCGAGTTGATTAACACGTTGGTATAGTAACAGCCGTAACGGAGTGATATAACTGTGCCAAAAAAATGTGTGTATATATGAAAATAAAATGCATTAAAATTCCCACTGACCATGCTTTAAGGTATATTATAATATTGTGTTGTTCCACATTTAGCATTGTTTGGAAAACAGTGGCATCATGTCTAAATGTTTATGTGTAAATGTTGATCACAGACTTGATCTAAAAGACCACTGTGTGTATCCAAAACAGCCAATCCAGTTGTCAGTGTTTGACATGGTGCAGTAAAACAAAACAACATTGATGTGATGGTCCGGCCTGGAAAAATAAGAGCTGTTGATCGGTTAACAGACAGAAATAGCTCATTCTAAGAGGATAAAAACATGACACTTTGAGTAAAATGATTAAATACCAAGAGATAGAAGGTTTTAAATGACAGTTTACTTTTTTCTGACATTAACATTTTGCACTTTTATGGTCACAAACTTCTTTTAATTAGTGCTATGTTCAGTTACAGAAGCACCAGTTCTGCTTATTTTAGTTAGCATCAGGTGGTAATCCATAACAAGCACAGTGATTTATTTTATTTTCTACTAATTCCTTATGAATTTCATCAAATAAGACAAGTACCATAATAAACTGTCCACAGTGATTGCTGTCCAGCAAACAGGACACAGACTTTATTTAATAACTACAACAAAAGGTTGCATTTACTGCCTGAAGGCTTAAAAAAAAGCATGCAGCGCTAAATCTCCTCAGTTTTATCTGCTGTCTGCCTGCTGCACATGACAAATCCATGAACAGGTTGAGGGTGATCATTTACAAACAGACTTCATTAAGTTGATGCATGAGTCTGATAACTTTTTGTTTTGGACAACTCACAGGAACATATATCAAGATAAAGTGTTATTGATGAGGGTTAGCACACAGAGGAGATAATTTGACACGACATAAAAAAAAAACTAAAAAAAAACCTTCATCCATATCTTTTTGTTCCAATAAAACATCCATTTATCTGAGTTAATCTGTGTTCTGAAGTCAAGTGGAATAACTAATGTTTTTTAATTATGTAGCAAAAAAAAAAAGAAGAGAACTCGAGTCTGCTCAACAGGAAGGACTTTTCACCATTTTCATACAGTTTAGATTTGTTTTAATTGTTTACATTTTTTTTATACTGTATGGAATTTGATCTGAAAGTATTTTACTTTAAATCCTGCAGACGGTCACCCACTGCAAATATTTCATACCATTAGATGATTGATGCATTTATACGTGTTTATTTCTATTTTTAGATACATAGACACGCTACATGATGCATTGGGAAAAACCAGTTAACAAGATGGTAACTTAGAAACATTAGGTGGGTTTCCATGACATCTAGAATTATGCAAAAACTAAATATCGCAATAAAAAACCACTAATGGAAACGCCAACATTTTGAAAAAAGTCTCGTATCACTAATAAGTTTTTAGTGAGGTGGTTTTTC
Source organism: Telmatherina bonti (assembly GCF_933228915.1). Taxonomy (NCBI): domain Eukaryota; kingdom Metazoa; phylum Chordata; class Actinopteri; order Atheriniformes; family Telmatherinidae; genus Telmatherina; species Telmatherina bonti. Next base: position 11,107,369 of record NC_136623.1, read on the forward strand.
GGTTGCTGCGATATTGAAATATATCACAAAAGTATAATGGAAACACTTTCTTCGCATTTGCGTGTCTCTGGACATGATGTCACGACGGAGACACACGGAGACCGACGGAGGGTCTTGACCAGTTCATTTCTGGTAAAAATGGCGCAGTGTGGAACAAACAGCAACAAATTTTTAGCATTTTAGAAAATGAGGGAGAAAAGCTTAGAAAAAGCTTTAACAAATTCTCTGTAGCAACTAGAAAACCTTAAAAAAAAGCCACCCGGCTACCTTGCATTCAGCCGCAATTCTCAAAAAATCTCATCACCTAATCGAGATTTTACAAGAATTGCAGCTTACGCGCTAAACACTGTTCAGTGAAAACACCCACAAATCGCATTTGCTGTTTGTCAAAACTTAGACATATCGCTTTGCGAAGAAATTTAATGGCAACTCGGTTATTGAAATGCTGCCAGAGGCTAAAACTGGCATCATGCTGCTGTGTGACAGTCTCAGGAGTTAACATGACAGATTCCTCCTTGTATACATTTTACATCAGCCTCTCCTCTTCCTCTTTAAGCTTGGCTTTAAAGTGGATTAAATGCATGTCTCCAATAACGTCCTGCTGAAAGAATCCCTGATCATATTTTTGCTCAGAGTGTCTTCATCTTGCTGCACACATGCTGCCAAATCCTCCACCTGCACATACACTCACTGCTTATCCCTGTATTAGATTCATGAAATGGCACAGGGACAAAGGTAATTTTTCATCTTCCGCCTCCTGCGTCTGCCTTTCATCTCCTCTAATTATTCTTCCTTCTTCACAAACTCTGTGTGAAGGATGTATCTGGTTCTGAACGGGTGCGCCGGAAAAACACGGCCCCTCTGGGCACCTGAGCACAGGCGGGAAAGGCTCCAATCAGCCGATCCAAAGAGGCCGACACGGACCCCAATCCGTCTCCGGTGCCTCGGCCAGCACCAGACAGCGAGATCCGCTCGCTCTGACACCGGCTGATGAAGGACTTGGAGCAACTTTAAAAGACGGTGAAGTGTTTGGATCACCGCAGGACATGAAATTCAGCATGTTCTGCTGCCACCCTCCACTGTGCACAGTTACACCCAGAGAATATATACACACATACATCAGGATCCGGATGATTCAGGAGACAATTCTCTGCTCATGGAGACATCGTAAGAAGAATTTCTGTTCTGAGGAGGAGCAACAGTGTTGGGTGTAAAACCTAATACAAAACCCCTGAAATTTTATGTCATCCAATACAAGAACCTTTATATTTTTTGTGAAGCAAAAACTGTGTGTAAGAGATGGTTTATTCAGTCTGTAACCCCTTAACTAAAGCTCATTTCTGAAGAAATAAACTTCATGAAGACGTCAGATTGCCTCTCTTGCTTGTGTTGCCATGTTGGGTCAACTTTTAGATCCTCAGGTTTGTTTTTTGTTTTTTTTTCTTTTTGTCCAGCATTTAGGCAGCAGAATGATGGTCTGGATGCTGTGTTCTGCTGAGCAAATTTTCTTTGTCAAGGAAGCTTTATAGATATAATGATCCCCTTGACTTTCTGAATGTTTATTTTATTTCTATATTTATTTTGTATTATTGTTTGAATTATAGAGTTTGTGCTGCTGGACCGGAGAGGACAGATGAAAGACAGAAAGAGAAAGAAGAGAAAACACCTCATAGGAAAAGTGAAAGAGATACAGGGAGAGGAAAGAAAAAAAAAAAGGTTTGTTGAGACTAATGATCAAGAGTTTTCCATTCATTTCAACCAGGCTAGGTCACCGTGGTAACTTAGGCTGATCCTACAACTTGCTCCAGGTTTGTTTTATGTTGATTACGATAAAATTTATGGTCAAATTTCTCCAACTTTTTTACATTGAAGTTTAAGATGCAGAGACCAAACCTTTGTGACAGTTTCTCTGTGAAATGTGCCTAATAAATAAACTTTACTAACTTCCTTTGTTTTAAACCAACAAGAACCAGGATCCACAACCTTGTTGTGATGTCATACATAAATGTCTGCATGTGCAGTGATTAACTTAGAAACCATCTAAGTTTATGTGTGTTCACTACTGATATTGGATCAGATAACCATGTCTCCGTGTAGATTTGGGCTGTGACGATATGCTTTTGTTCCAATTCAATTCCATTTAAATTTTTTTGGGTGCCAATTCGGATTAATTTGCAATTCTCACAATTATTTGATATTGCTAAATTTTGTAGATTAAAAAACAAAAGAATATTTATAAATTTTTTTTTTTTTTTTGCTCGTCATTTTTCTTGATTTCAATTAGAAAAAGAACACAGTAGCCACACCATCAGTCTGCTGTTATAATGCCCAAGACGACAAGTAAAAAGATTTTTTAAAAAAACAAAAAAAAAACAATAAAAATGACAAATTTTATAATGGATTAATTTTATTTAATTGAAAAAAAAAGATATTTAAACAAAAAAATCTATTTTAAAATTGTGAAGCAAACAATCTTGATTTTCAATTTTTCGATTCAATTTTCCTGCCTCTAGTGTAGATTCTTATTTTCCAACATCAAGCGTATTTGTGTTTTTTTTTTTTTGGTCGTGTCCAGCATTTAAGCTGTTTGTGTATTTTCAAACAAGTAGTTTGTATATCTTGCATTTTTCTACAATATTGAGTATGCACTCATTGTATCTGGTCTGTATGTAGTGTGTGTGTAATAAAACTTATAACTGATGCTGCTGCAACATGAGTTTCCTCAATGCTACAATAAAGACTGTCTCATCTTTTCATTACATTCAATTTATTCTGACTAAAGAGCTCGACACACACAAACAACAGTGACAGGATGAGGTCATCCAGGTGAAACCCAACATACGGGACGCAACAAACAACAGCGACAGCGGCGGTGTTGCGAATCACACTCTCAGATCTCTAATCAAGAAACTTGATTGGTGATGACATTGGAGGGAATTTTGGCATTTTCAAAGCAGTACGTGACAGATGGATGGAAATTTGGGAGTTTTTGCTCGAATTAACAGAAACCTTGCTGTTGATTCTACTGTACAAAAGCAAATGACAACCCTGGTTTGTCCTATTTAAAAAAAAAAAAAAAACTAAACTAAAAAGCCTGGAAATATCTCTATTTGATGGTGGACATCAAGGCTGATCCAGATAAATTCAGACCAAGATGATTCAGTCAATGAAAGCCTCCCTGATTGGTTGTGTTGCCATGTGACGGTGACAAATGTTGAACATTTTTTAACTTTCCTGTCACATTGCAAGCCCACGTGTGCACATCTTGGTAAAAAAGGGTGAAATTTCACATGAACAAACGTCACCAGTTGCTTAAGTGTAGTAGGGCAGCGATTTTGACCTCATAGCGCAGCTTCCATTGGAAATGAATGGAGAAGAAGGGACGTCGCCCCTCCTGTGTCGAGCACATTACTGAGCAGAAACCCAGCAGATGTCGGCCAGTGCAGCTTTTCACATGTGGAAGCTCGATGTGCAGGCAGACTTCATTTCTAAACTTTCCCGTTTTGCACATGGACGCCATTTCCCTCCATCTCCGAGGAAAAATTCTACAGATTAAACAACGAATGTTTGCAACATGGGCCGAAGTCAACTAGCAATCTGACGTGCCGAAAAACCAGGATTACATGTGAAAGGGAGGGGTGTGAACGACAGTGGAAAGTGGGAATATGTCAAGACAAACCGAGCTGAGACAGGAGGAAGATGATGAGGAGGAGGAGGTAAGAATTCATCACTAAACAGTTCATTAATCAAGCAAACTCCCACTGCTCCGGAAATTTGACTGCCATCTGCTCTCCTGTGTGCAGGGGAGGAAAGAGGGGGAGGTCGAGGGTGGAAGGAGAAAATGAGGAGGAGGAGAAGCTTGAGTGTGGACATCCCAGACAGGTTTCATTAGAAGTCTGACCACAGATAGTAAGACTCACCACTGGCCCACCCATGTGGAGCTCACACTGACTTTTTCAAGAGAATATAAAGTATAGAAAAGGAAACGGGGGGGAGAGACAGGGGGAACACACACTGGTGAGCTTCTTTGGTAACGTTACACACCATATTTAGAGCTCCAACGGCCTTTTGGAGGGCATCAGCTAGCCTGACAGCAGGTGTCAATCCTCCAGTGATGAAACAGGCCGACTGCGACAGAGTCTCTGAAAGAAAAGAGACGTGATTAGTTCCAGTCTTCTGTCCAACTAGCAAGATTAAGCAGTACGAGTTAACTAAATAACGTTTGGTAAAGGTTATTAAAATCTATCTCTCTATGAATAAATTTAAAACTATAAAGTGTGATGATGGAAAAAACATGGCGATGGTGCATTAAAGTTGTGGAAATGCACAACACGTGGCGGTGTTGGGTAATATATGCGAGCTGTGATTAATCGTGTAGTTAATAAATTTAACAAACATGAAATATGCCCATTATGTGGGGGGGGGGGGGGAAATCTAAAATCACAAATGTGACTCGACAAAACAATTTCCCTTATAGATTTAGTGAAAGACAGGAAATCTGGTTGGTAAGATGCTGTTATTCTTTGAGAATAAACCTGCTAGAGACGTGCCTGGTGGTGTCTAAATATGTGGGATGTGAATCTAACAATAACTCACAATTCAATTCCATTCTGATTTTTGGGCTAACAATTTGATTCAGAATCAATTCTCCATTAAACAGATTTTTGACTCATAATCAATCAATTTAAGTGCTAATTTCCCAAGTAACTTCCTCCTTCTATAAGCTAGAAAGAAATGAAAAATTGTTATAGCCGATTCGACTTAAATTGAGACATGAACAAAAATTTTTTGCTTGTCATTTTTCTTAATTTCAATTAGGAAAAAAACAACACAGCAGCCAGACCATCATTTTGCTGCTATAATGCTGAAGAAGACAAGTAAAAAGATCAATAAAAAACAATAAAGATGACAAAATATTTTATAATGGATTATTTTTATCGATTTAAAAAAAAAAAATAAATAAATAAAAAAATATTGATTTTAAAATTGTGAAGCAAAAAATCTCAATTTTCAATTTTTTCGATTCCCCACCCCTAATGTGTAGTAGCTTTTAGAGTTTATTAAATATTTAATACCAAAAACGGCACATCAGTGGTTTCTCTATATTATTCAGCATTAGATGCAGTGGGTTGTTCTTTGCAAAAGGAAAGGTCATACTATTACTTTTACTTCCATATTTAAAGCAACATCTTTATTTTTGCAGTTTGCTTACTGATATTTATGTAACTAAGAATAAGTACTGTTGTTTCATTAAATTTTTTTTTACCCTTTTAAATTTTAATATTAGCAGTGAAGTAATGGCCTGGATGAGACAAGAGTAAATGTTTCTTTTAATAACGGAAGAGTCGAATGTTGCTGTTTTCGCATTTTCACTTTTCCTCTCAGGATTATCCATCCAGAACTTCCTCGACTTCGTGCAATTCTTTACCAAGGTCAGGGGAAATTATATATAGGATAAACTCTAGAAGGTATTTTTCAGCCCTCCAGCTGTTCCTTTGATATATAAGAGTATCAGTATTTGGAATGAAGATCTTTATTCTTCAATACAGGCTGAACCTTCATGGAAAAGCTCTTTCTTTCTTTCCTGTAAGTATTCTTCAGGAATAGTTCTGTTCTTGTGTCATTTGGCATGCGCCAGCCTTTTTCTCCCCATTTCCCATCTTTAAGAATGGCGTCTTGACAGCTCTCCTTCCATGGAGACCATTTCTGATGAGGCGTAGTGATGGATGGTCCAGATGCATCTCTCAGGTCCTGTGTCAGGTTTTTTTGCTGGACATTTTTTTCTCCCCATTTCCTCTTCAGGACACTTTCAAAAGCTTTTGATCCACTGTAGATTTAGTTTTTTAGGCCTGCAACTTCCTTTATTGTCCTCCAGTTTTTTCAGATTCTTTAACTACAGATCACAAAATGCAGATATGCCAAATCATTTCAGGTAATAGTTCTTTTGGAGTCACCATGTTCCTGGAAAAATTATTATTTTATGTCTGGTAAACTTGGTAATATTTGGCTTTTTTATGTGTCTGTGTGAAAAATACAACATACTTTGTTTGCTAAGTTGTCTGTTGTGTTTTATCCTTGAAGTTGGGTGTCTTTTTGGTGCTTGAATGATTTATTGGTGAGCATTCAGTAGCTTAAACAGGAAAACACATTCCTAGAAAAATGGTCAGTGTCAAGGAGCGGACTGAAAGTTAGTGAAAAACAGCTAATGCCCAAAGAGTTTGCTTCTTTTAAGAAGAAAATACTTCCTCAAAAAAAGAGAACTGTCGCTCAAAGACACTTAAAAAACAAATTTTAAAAAAATTACAACAAAGTTCGACTACCTTGTTGCATAAGAGTTCACATTATCCTGAAAATAAAGGACGCATTTACAAAACTAAACAGCCTGAAAGTTGGTCAGAGCAGAGTAGCAGCCAGGATTAACAGTAGTTGATTAATATACAATTAAGCCATTACACTGACAGCTGGCTGATACAAAACTCTGACTCACCAACTGGTGCACAATCAGACAAACGAGACATACCAGTAGAAGCATTTAAAGTTTGCAGACAAAAACATTATGATGAGAATCAGCTAATCATAAATTCCTTCAAAAAAAACGTAAGACCTCCTATGAAGCTGTCTCGCTTGAGAGACGACTACTGAGAAATCAAATTGTAAATGTCTGCAGAAACCCACGCCTCTGGCCAGCATAGACACACACCACGCACACACAGCGGTGCCTGTGCATGTGAGCACGCAGAAATGCAAACACACATAAACTGAAGCACTCAGCAGTTACTCAAACTGACAGATGTGAGAACTTCCTTCCACATCTTTTCTAAAAATCACACAAAGAATTCATTCACTTGGGAGGCTCTGGGAATTATCGCTGCGCACCTTATGTCATCATCAAACAGGTAGTTGTTGGTACAGGTGCTGGCAGCGTGAAATATAGGGCTGTGTTTGTTTCCATTGCTCTGATTGTGATAGTCTCCCTTGTCCTGACTTGCTCTCCATAGTATTCACTCACTGGTTACACCCGCCCTCTTCATATCAGGCTAAACAATGCTACAAAGAATCCCCCCCGAGAACAGTGACAGGATATTTAAGTTCAACGTCACCTATTCACTTCCACCTCCAGACTACACAAAAAGAGACAAAACACACTCACACTGCTCATTTGTGACCATTTAACCTGCCTAAGAAGACCTCAGAGAAACAGTCATTCATGTACACGTCTGCAGACATACTTTAAAATGTAAAAGATGAAAAAGATCTATGTATAGAACATGCCGCAGACTATGTGAAAGGTAACCCTGTATGAGGATGGTAACTCACCTTTGATGATGGACTCTGCAGCGGCCAAATCCCGTTTGTAGGTCACCTAGGGGTCAAATAACTCTTCATTCAAAGCAGAAAAGCAGCCAAGATGGTTTAGAAATGTGCATCAGATGCCACTTCATGGTATTTTGCCTGTGAGCTGTTCATGTTGGCATTTGAGCTAATGATGGTCGTTGTGAAGGTATCGTCCAAGTTACCAGCATCCCAGTTAGCCTCTACCTCTACTAATGATTCCACACGCATTGGACCTTAAAAATTCAATAATTTAGTTTTATGTTTTCAGGAGGAATTCTGGGTTTATATTTAATTAATTACATTGTTTCTGGAGCCAAAAAAAGTTTCTGCACAAATTTAGCTGATAGCTAAATAGCTGCCTTTAGCTTTCCGGCTCCTCTCTTATGGAACCAGGTTCCACTGTGGGTTCGGGAGGCAGACTCCCTCCACACCTTTAAGATCGAGCTGAAAACCTTCCTTTTCCATGATTCTTATAGTTAGGATATGAGCATCTCCTGAGTTGGAGTCTGCATGTACAGGACCCAACTGTCCAGGTTATGCTCTTTGCTTTTATAGTTATGGATAGTCTAGCCATCCACTACTTATGTAGCAATGGGGAAGTACTTCGCTCCATTTCTCTAATGTATTAATGTATAAATACACTACTCACAAAAAGTTAGGGATATTTGGCTTTCAGGTGAAATTTATGGAAAATGCAATATGTTCATGCTACAGTGATATAATATCATAAAAGTAAGACATTTAAGTAGAAGGATGCACTACTGATTTCCTCATCTCAAAAAATTCATTCAACACAAAAGGTAACAACAATGGTAGTTACACCACAACAAAAATTTGAACGTCTCAATATCTCGTCATGTGCCCTTGAGCATCAATGGCAGCTTGACAACGACGTCTCATGCTGTTCACAAGGCAACTTATTGCCTGCTGAGGCATGGCATCCCACTCTTCTTGAAGGGCAGCCCTCAGGTCATTGAGGTTCTGGGGTGCAGGGTTTCGAGCCTCTACACGACGGCTCAGCTGATCCCACAGGTTTTCAATGGGATTCAGGTCTGGAGAGAGTGCAGGCCATTCCATTTGAGGTACACCAGTCTCCAACAGCCGTTCCCTGATGATGCGGCCTCGATGAGCAGGAGCATTGTCGTCCATGAAGATGAAATTAGGCCTGTGCTGTTCATGTAGGGGCACAATCACTGGATTAATGATGTTATTCAGGTAGTATGGGCTTGTCACTGTACCATTCAAAAAGTGTAGGGCAGTTCTGTACCAAGTGGACACCCCTGCCCACACTGTAACACCGCCACCACCAAAAGCTGGCCTGGTGACAACAGTGGCTGATGCATAGCGCTCTCCCTGACGTCTCCAACATCGTTGCTGGCCATCATTTCTGCTCAGTGTGAATCGACTTTCATCAGAGAACAGCACTGAGGCCCACTGGTTCCTCGTCCAGCGTAAATGCTCCCTGGCCCATGCAAGACGATGATGCCTGTGCCTGGTGGTGTGGTCAGGTACCCGTGCAGGTCGTCTAGCACGCAGACCACGCTGATGGAAATGGTTTCGAATGGTCTGACGTGACACTTGGGTGCCTCTCACCTCTCTTAAACGTGCCTGGAGTTGAGTGGCATTCATCATCCGGTTTCTCAGGGCAGTGTTCACAATGTAGCGGTCATCAGCACGGGATGTGGCCAAAGGACGTCCACTTCTAGGCCTTTCTGTGACTCTTCCAGTCTCTCCATATCTCTGTTGCAACCTGCTGATGACACTCTGTGACACTCCAAGCTCAGTGGCCACTTCTGTCTGAGAACGTCCTGTTTGAAGCATCGCAATGGCAAGGGACTGTTGTTCCATTGTTAGGTGTCGTCTTGGTCTCATGATGTCAAAATGTGAACAGCATGATGAGGACAACTGTTTAAACACCAGCTCTAATTGAACCAGGACATTTATTGGTCAATTCAAGGATCACACACCTGCCGTGATTTTTGCCGTTAAGCTCCTTGTTAGAGAACAGCAACTTGTGCAAAATTTATTGAAACATTTAACAGTTGGACATGTGCATTTAAAAGCTTAGAGAAGATCACATTAAGTTCACCTGTACAGGTTTGAATGCATTTTAGGTTTGTTGTGAAATTTCACCCAAAAGCTGAATATCCCTAACTTTTTGTGAATAGTGTATATGCCAATATTGTCGTCTCTAACTTATTTCTCCTTTTTCCGCAGGTCTTCCTGAATAAGTGCAGTTGTACAGGTTGTTCTGTCTTTCCTGTCCTCTCCACCCCAACCAGTCGAGGCAGATGGCTGCCCTCCCTGAGCCGGGTTCTGCCGGAGGTTTTCTTCCTGTTAAAGAGGAGTTTTTTTCCTTCCCACTGTCGCCGCGTGCATGCTCAGGATGGGGGATTGGATCGAAGTCATGACTCGATGCAATCAGTTGGTTTCTATTATAGGCTATGTATGAATTGGCTTGAAATGGTGTTGTGAAGTAGTGCTATACAAATAAAGCTGAACTGAATTGAAAATGCATTCCTTGTGTATGAAAACGGGATACAAAATGCCACACTTTTTTTTTTTTAAATACATTTTTTTTCATAGTTTTGACTCAAATACAGTCCTGGTGTTTAACATCTTGTGGCTCCATGGATCAATACACACTAACCATGAACAATAACTGTGCAAAATTAATGAAATTCTATATTCAGGTAAAATACAGAGTCAGCGTTTCAATTGCTATGACTGAGAATTTTTATTTTCACAGAGAAGATATGTAGAGGTCTCTTTTTGTTTGAGGTGAACCAGATCACACCAGGAAGTATGGCGGCTTATGGGAGCATTGGCTGCTCCACTCTTTTCATCCAGTCAATACTACCAGCATAAAAGAATATGTGTTTTGTTTTTTGTTTTTTTTTCCCCAAATAGACTCGATCATTTAAGGCCTAAGATGCATAACTGCAGAGAATTAAGAACAAGACATTATAACCAGAAGTACTTTCACATTTGCCAGCATCCATCACTTTTGAATCAGGAGCTGTCTTTCTGTGGTGGGCTTGCAGCTGTACAAGTCAAAATGTCACTAAATGCACAATCCAAAAATCAAAGTAGGCCCCTGGCAAGCTCACCTTCCACAGTGTTGGCGGGCCCTCGATGAGCTTGGCATTGGTGCCACAGTACTGCAGAGCCAGATGGAGACACTCGGTGCCAAAGTCAAAGTCGGATTCAGTGCACTGCAGAGGGAACACGAGAGCACAGCAGCTGTAGATGAGTGTTCACATCACTGTATTTTTATCAGTCTTAATGGGATTTTAGTCCACTATGTTGACTGACTGACTGGGTGGAACTCCTATATGCATAAAATATATCCCTAATGACAGACCAGAACATACAAGCAGGAAAAAGAAGACATATTTCTGGTGTAGAGACAGTAAAAATTGTTGACTCCCCATCTGAGGACTGAACTCTCTACATGTCACATCAACTTACAAATTTCATGCCAACTTTGTTGTGCACATGTAGGGTGTTCCATTGTCAGTGATACTGTTATGCCGCCTGCTCTCACCAAAATGTGGTTTTCTTGGCTATAATCCAACGTATTCAGAAATATTAATAAATGAGCAATTGGTTAATTAACATTGCAAAAGGTTTAGGTTCACATTCTGACAACTGTGAGTTTTAGAACCTCAAAATCAGTAGATGACATTTTCTTTTATCTAAGTCACATTAAATTTCCATTAGTAAAAGTTTTCTCCATGATCTGCTGAGGTATCCTTGGCTCTGATTGGCTAATAAATGCGTAAATGTGGATGAATCAAAGCAGATTACTGAACGTTACTGATGTTTTAGCCAAGTGACATTAAATCTGATTCATTTTCACCAAAAAAAATGACACCAACTTGTAATTTTCTATTGTAAAATTTAAAGCTATTTCACCACTAGGGGGCACTAAAGTTAAAAAGTGAAAATTAGCTGGTTGCAAACTGGTCCTCATTTTAAAAAAAACTTTTCAGCCAATCATGGTAATAACTTTTAAACATAACTAAAATTATTTGTTGGGCATTGTTTCAGTTTTATTTTTCAATGTCATGACTCAAATGTTAAAACACTGGTAGAATTTAGCGAGGTATTTGGTGATGAGTGTCCTCATAGTCTTCATATGCAACCAGTTAGAAAAAGAACATTTAAGCTAATTTGGCCCTTACATGGCGAGAACTCTGGCCTGCTACACACTTGATTTATTATTCGCTCAATGAGGCATTTCTTTTAGTCCTGCATTTTTTAGATAACATTTATAATATGGACTTAAAGTATCCTTCCTGGGTGATTTTATTTTGCTGTCTTTACTGTGATCAATGGCGGTATTTAGACAGAAAAGGCTCATAACACGACGCTGCCGTCACCACATTTTTCACCAGATGTATCACAGGATGGTATTTTCTTTAGCTGATGGACTGTTGGCCCTGAAACTCTCTTATCTATCTGAATTAAGATTTAAAATCTCCATGAGTGGTATTATCAGGTCCATGAGACATCTTCCAACATTGCTGTAAAAAGAAAAAAAAAAAAAAAAAGATGTTTTCTTATGAGACTGAATGGTTCATCACTTCTGTTTCATCAGAGGAAAATGTCTGACAAGGCAATGCAGTTGGCTCCGGATGGTTCTCCATCACATGATTACCCATTCCCTTGCAGAATGGAAAGGAAGGCCATTTTCTTTTTGCTTTGTTTTTTTTTTTTGTTTTTTTTGTTTTTTTACATAACTGATAAAAAAAGTCATAAGCAAAGAAACCAGCACTAATTCATTTTGCTTTATTATAGGGTTGGTAATGGAAGCTCAGAAACTCACATCATCATCAGCCAAATTCTCAGTTTTATTGTTGACACAATATGACCGTTGTTAGCATCATAAATCCTCCCCAAATTAAAGCCATGGCTGGTCATTTTGCTCAGAAACATTTTATTTTTACTCTGGATGAAGTGGTTCCTCATCCTGATAGTATTCTATACATTTTGTAATCACAAACAATAAGAAATATAGTCAGACCCCTCAGTTTACTGTAAATCTGTAAAAACTCTGACCAATCCAAATGTTCGGACTGAACTGAAGTTGTTTATTTCTTATATTTTGTAAGCTTCTTCTCCCAGCTCCCCTCCTCCCCCTCCAGCAGCGCATACCTGATAGCCACACCCTGCATATAAACAGTGTGTTAGGATGAAAATACAAAGTTGTGAAGAAGAAACTTGGAAGGCAAACATGGCTGAGAAAATGCAGTCAGGATTTCCCAACCCGGCTCGGTTTATTTGCCTCCTCCCACCGAGAAAGAAAATTGTTGGTGGAAAAAGCTGCAAATAAAAAAGCGTTGGATCATGCAAGGAGCAAAACAAGAAGGGGAGGAGTCAAGACAGGGTGCTACTTTCAAATCTTGCTACCTCCCCAACATTACCTACCCCAGCTTTAAGGTGGTGCTGCATGTAGCAGAAAAGAAAATGACCTACTACCCATACCAAGGTATATTGTAAAGAAAAACACCTCTAACGCTGCAAAAACACTCAAATGAAAGCACTTACCATTTCAAGTTTACTCCATTAGATCTTCTCTTTCCAGTTAGCTCCGTTTTTCATTTACACCTAAACCATATCTCCCACTTTAGCAGCTAAATGCTCCACATGTTCACCAGCTGGTTGCTAATGGCGTCTGTTTTACTGTTTGCTTCTGGTAACTATAACCACGAAAGTAATAAGCCTGGTCCTAAACAGTAAAAGGTTCGTGGCAGTGCGTTACAGCTGCCTGAACCCATCGTAGTGATAAATAGTCTACAGATAACTCAACCAAAGCTCAGTTAGTGAAACTTGGATTCAGGCGATGAACTTTTGTCTGAACTTCAAAGACACATTCAGGCTATCAGTGATTATAATAAAGTAATATTTTATAAATACAGAGGGGGGTATTTTATACCAGAAACTATTAAACTACAGGGAGAAATTGAGGCAGAAGATATGCTCTTGGTCTTCAGGTAACATAACCTTTAGCATTTTCTTCTAATACAAAAGCTCCCACTGGGGACTGGATAAAGTGTCTCTTCTTTTGTCTTTTTAGCTCTTAGTTCTTCTCCACTCAATAGATGTCAAGCTACAAATGTGAAGCTCTAAGAGATTTTTCATGAGCATGTCCCAAAGTCCTAACCTGACAGACACCTAACACTTTCCCCTCTTTATAAAGCCTGAAAGGAAGGAGAGGGAGACGTATTCTCAATCAACCTCCCCGGTTTGTCTTTTCTCTTTTTTTTTTTTTTTGTTGCAACTTGACTAACCTTGACACTGCAGAATGAGCTCATTTTCGAACAGGCCAAAGCCAACAGGGCTCTCAGAGCAATCTGTAGCTCCATGTGAGCCAAGAAGGAAAATAACTTCAGACAACTAGAAAGTACTCCAGCTCCAAGTTTGCTGCATCGTTCTGAAACGTGGCTATCAAAGAACCCACTAAATCAAATCAAGGTTAGAACAGCAAATGCAAAGTGTCTGAAAAATAAACAAGGTCAACTTCTTCATCTCCAGTTTCGCATTCAGCTGGCCGGCCGCACTTTAAAAATAAGCTCTTGCTTTCAGAGAAGAATCAGCACACTTGTGACTCATGTCAGCGAATAAATTCTTTCCATTTTGCAGGTACACATATTAAATCTCACTTAACTGCAGAGACAATTCATCTGAGTCCACCTAAATGAGAAGTGCAATTTCAGAGTTCCTTCATCATTTTTCCAACTGAGCTTTTGTTAACTTTATGTTCCACAGACTAATCTGCAGCAGAGTGGCAGAATATATCAACTTGTCATTTCTTTCCCAGATGCAGCAGAGGTAACGGGAAAATGATGGCAACCACGCCACAAGCAGCTCGCACTGAAACCCTGCAGGTTCTGGCACATCATCTGAACACTGAAGGACCGTAAAGGCTAAATATGATGAATGAGAATCAGAAAAGCTTTTTTTATTTTCAAAATATGAATCTTATCATTTGTAAAGTAACTTTTTGAGAAGTAAGAAGCACATGCTTGCAGGACTCGATTTGTCCAATCAATTATATTATGTATTGTCTTTTCTTAACAAATGTATCTGAAATCATCATTTTCAACGTACGTGGTTTGGAGAACTGTTGCGTGGTTTCATCTGTCCCACGTTAAAGTGTTAGTTAAACGAACCGCAACTTGCATGGAGATGATAAACAGCACCTCTAAATGTTCCTGTAGCAGAAATTTGGGCTGAAAGCTCAGAGTTGGGATTGTTACAATTGTTATATTGTTATATAAAACCTTGCTTTTGAAAAATGGAAGCAGTGAAACGGTTTAAAAATAATACAAATGCTATATTTCAATTAAAATATTGTAGGGAAAACATATCAAATTAAGAAGACAACTTGCACAACACTCCATTTGTGTATGTGAATAAATAGGAAAAAGAAAACTGCATGCAAAAACATTGAGGCAAATTTTTTTTAGCCTTTTAAAAATGCATGACGTAACTTTCTAACCTTCAAACTCTACATCCCAGACTTGTTTAATGACACAGTGACATCTATCATCTGCATTTCTGGAGCCGCTGCAACCTCCCGGTGCTGAGAAACCGACACTATACAACTTTTTTTTTTTTTTTTTTAATACAACTTTTAAATCCAGTAAGGGACGTGACGTTGCAGCAGAGTTTTGCTTCGTGGTAGAGAGGTTTTCTCCTGCAAGACTTCCAAAGAAACCATGCTTTTTCTAACTGTACTGTCACCACATGGTAATAGAGCCCTGTAGTGTCTGAGGACCCAGGTTTGCTGCAGTTTCTCTGAGGTTGCATTCATACAATGATAGTCCGCTAAACTCGGTCCGATTTGGGACTCAGTTGTAGGGGGTATCCATGTGGATCAAGATTCACTTTGACCAAACGCATCAAACCATAAGAATAATACATTCCCATTCCCACCAAAGGTGGCGCTGCAGTAGTTTTTAGCAAAAGAAAGAACAAGACCCGCATGAAGAAGAAGAAAATTCTGTTGCCTTCACTTGAGAGTTAAACATGGAGCAGGAAACTATTGCTGCTTTGAGTTTTTATTTTGTCTTATGCAAGTATACTGCAGAAATACACTGCAACAATGGACGCAGTCTGAACAACAGACGAGGCAGAGGACCCTTAACGTGATGGCTATGTATTTACCCACAATGCAATGCTACGTCAAACGCAAGAAGTGACTTTTTTTGTAGTCCACTATCCTATATTTGGTCCGCTTGAAACGGGTTGAGACCCACTTCTTTCGTCCGAATCCGAATTCATTTGGTGCGTTTACAACTCACCAAACCAAGCAGACTTTCCGAGCTAACTAAAACTAGGAGGACTAGGATTTGAATCTAAAAGGCTAATGTGAATGTGCCCCTCAACAAGCAATGTTGCTGATTCAGCAGATAAATGCAAGAAGATTAAAAGAGAGAAAAGGACAAAATAGTCGTCATGAGTCATCATAAGATCGTCTTCTGCTGGCTGGAGAGAGCTAACAGGTCAGGAAGGATGCAAGATGGAGGCCGCATAATCTGTCGATAAGGGGCAGGGAAAATGGCAAAAGTTATGTAGTGTGATTCAATTTGGGTCCAAAGTATATATAAGTTACAAATGGCTGTGAACATCAGACTTGCGCATCTTCCACAAGAAGCGAGAACTTCGTTCTTGCTCTCGAGGCTGCAAGCACAAGAAAATAAGTTATTTTTCATCTGGTGCATTCATACTCCACGAGAAGCTTCATCTGCAACGGGTGGAGATCACTGCGGGCGGTAATGTCTGCTTTTATGTGCAATGAACTCTGTTACTTCATATTTAACAAGACATTTCGTCCACGACAGGATGGGTTTTGCACAGCTGGGTACGTGTGTTTGAATGCTACATGTTGTAAGTCTTCGTAAATCTCACTTCCTCGATTAGCTGTTTTATCAAAACAATCAAAATGCAAACTGTCCACTTTATGTTTTTACCGCGTTAACGACGCCCACCTCAACTGTCCGACCAATCACACGATACTTCTCGGAGCCCCAAAAGAAAAAGGTTCTGCCAACCTGCGTCGAGAATTGTCTTCAACCGTGATTGCGAGAATAAAATGGTGTCGCTTTCTTCTCGGGGCTTTTCTCGCTTCTAGCAGGCTTTAAACCCTAAACATGCCTGTGGTCTGTGGTCTATCATATCATCATTCTGTCATCCACAACAAGGAGCATGCTGTTTGGTAAAGGTATATTACAGAACAAACCTACCCTCTGATAGGCCTGATAGATGACATCATATGTAAATCCCTGAGGCATCTCGCTGGCCCTGTACTTTGCTCGCTCCAGAGAATGATCCAGGAAGCCCTCTGATGTGGTGGCTATCACCGTGGAAACGAGAGGTCGGATAGCTCCTGCAGCCTGCATGAAAGAAGATGAGACTTTTACCACCAAAGTTCAATGAAGGTTAAATTTGGAAGGTTTGTATCTTTTATGATCTGCATGAGAGAAGCGTAATGATCTGTGCAACTTGTCAAGAGTCTGAAAGGTCAAACTTGAGATCACATGGACAGTGTCTGCACGAAAGACAGAAAAAATTAAACAAATTGCTTATTTGTGCACCGCATCATGATCTAAGACTGCGTTCCTTGGACCTATTTTTGTTTCAACATTTTTTTGTCATTTTGTCAAAGATAACGAGGAGGCTTTGGCCCCTGCAGGCATCACGTCGTCTAGCGAACATGTGCATAACACATCCGCATAAAAACAAAGATTTGTAATGTGTATATGGGCACGCATAAATAAAGAGTTGACATGCACTCAGCGTCTGCTCTGAGAGTGTGGAATCAGATTTGTTTCAGAATCTCCAAGCAAAACTTTTTAAAACTCAAGCACAAAAACAACAATTAAAACCAAAACTTTCTAAAACTTAAGTAAAATAAATTATCTCAAAATCAAAAATTTTCAATCATCATGAAAACTATTAGGCTTTTATTTGGTTAAATTGAGGAGATTTGTTTGCAGTTTCTTCTTTCTCTCGTCTTTCCATTTTGGTTGCGTTTCACAGTCTTTGGTTTTGATTCTTAATTGTTTGGTTTCATTTCTGACACAAACCTTTCATGGGGAGGCTCTTTCAGGGGCGCATTCTGATTTGCCGGTGAGTTTTTGATTTTAAAACAATATATTTTACTTAAATTTTAGAAAGTTTTGGTTTAAATTGTTGTTTTTTGCTTGAGTTTTTAAAGTTTTGCTTGGAGATTGTGAAACAAAACTGATTCCATCTGAGAGAAGATCAAGGTTTCAGTCGCAACGTCTACATTGAACACGTTGCAATTTAAACTGCCTTTACTGTCATGCAGGTTTGCAACATAGTTAATGTGAATGCAAAGGTGAGAACATGTTAATATAAGTTCTTTCCAAGCTCATCTGAATCTTCCAGAACAAGTCAGGCTTACTTGTACAGAACGTTGGAGATCTTCTATCACCTTCATGGGAAATCATGAAGCTCTACTCCAGACTTTAGGATATGAATGTAATGCTGTTGTAGCACCAACTAGTTAGAATTTCACCTTTGAGACACATCAATGAAGACATGATGATGCTGTCACGTTGGATTACACTGTAATCCTACATTGTACTGTAATTCATAGTTGGGTGGCAGTGGACATCACACAGAGGACAACCACACCAGATCTGCACTAAAACCATCACTTTATCACCAATACCTGGTTTTTGTTCTTGTCTTATATATTGATTTACTTACATAACCACTACCAGTAACGTCTTATTACTTGATTTGATGATGTTACTTAAATTTTTCTGTGTTTCTATGCCGTTTTTATTTTACTGTCAGTCTGTGTAAGTTTGCTTTGCAGCACTTTGGCCTTAGAAAGCAGCTATTTTCCATTTTCTGTATGAACAGACATATGGCAAATCGACAATAAAGAAACTTACCTTGAAAAAATATAAACAAAACATCATCATTTAATTTTATTTATTCAAGTAGAAAAGTATTTATGGTTATCTCAGAGCTTAATTAATGTCCAACCACAAACTCAGATCAATCTATTTAAGAGATTTGCCTGCAGAAATACTGAAAAAATCTTTTTTTTTTTTTTTTCTTATTGTATTATTAAGAACATTGGTGCCAGGAACCGAAATGACCTGGAGATCAGTGTATAAATGCAAAACAGAAAAATGTGGTGAAAGAAAATCCTAAAAAAGAAAAGTGATTTAATGGTTGAGCAAGAAAGCACATTTCTGGTAATAAGAGACAAATGTACTGATGTTTTATGTGTGTGTGTGTTGGTGAGGGGGGTCAAGCTGCCCTAAAAATTCCCCAGTTTGACTGAACATTTGTATGACACTATGAGGAAAAGTACAGACACAGAAAATAAAATAAACTTTTGCAGAGTAAAAAAAAAACAAAACAAAGCAAACTCAAGTTTCTGTTCCTTCTGTTCTGGTTTTCTGAGGAAAAGAAAAACTGTCGTCAGCTGAAGGATATTTGCACAAACCTAACCTCACTCACCTATTTCTACACCGAGAAGAAAAATAGAGAAGAAAAAGTATAATAATCTAGAAAAGATTTCTAATTTTTTCTTTTTTTTACTTCCCTAAATTTCCAACAATATGTTGAACTAAATAAAAAAATAATGTTTTATTCTCCACCTTGAACAGGATTCTCTGGAAAAAGAGATTTTCTATCCCAAAGGGATCTTCCTAATTAAATAAAAGTAAACAAAAGAAATGCATTTTTCTCTTTTTACCATCAATAAGAACTGCAAAGATAATAACTTCACCTCAAGGTTTTTTTTTTTTTCTTTCCTTTATTTTCCCAAATAATTTTTCTCTGTCCAGCCAAAACTTTGCTAACATTTCCTTGATCACATTTGGAGTTGGCAAGCACGACTACACAACAACAATAAATCCATCTTAACAAGCGCAGCTGGAGCACGCACTGCATGTACTTCCTCTCCTGGAAAAATCAGCATTTCTGAGATAATATTTTCATGTGACTGCGGCACGACTGCATACGGCTTCCAGCAGCACGCAGTCTACGAGGGCGAAAGGAAAGCAAACATGTGTTCTGTGTGTTACACATGCGGTTACGATCTAAATCGTGTATACTGGCAAGATGAATCAAGACCAAACTGCTTGATGTGAGAGGTCTTCACTAAAACAGATTTTCTTTTTTTTTTTTTTTTTTTTAAATAAAGATGCATTCAACCAGGTCTTCTCTCAGCTTGAGAGCCTTAACCACGAATCGCCTGTGAGTTTGTTTATTCACCAGTGGCTGTGGCATTGCTCCAGATGTTTTTCTGTAAATCACTGATCACCATCAGGAGCGATGAAGCTGTCAGTCGAATAATAAGTAAAAAAGATGGATTAAACTGGTTACAAGGAGGCAAATTTAAGGCGTTTGTTCAGGTATGAGGGTGAAACTGCCGGGAAAAGGAGACTGCTGGACTTCAGAGTTCATTTTGCATGTTTGTATACGTGTGAACTTCAGGTTGCATGAATAACTTTGACTCTCAGTGGCCTGTCGTCCTACAAGGTGAAATATTTGAGTCCAGCTGCAGTTGCTACATTTATTTACACTCGGCTCTGTAATTGGACCTTCTCTGGTTTTCGGCTAAAGCTCATGAGAAGATGAAGTATGAGCTCCATTCAAGAAACAATTTAGCTACGCTTTGCCTTCCAAGCATGAGGAACCGGTTGCTTTTAGGGTTATTTCTCTATTTGTACGGGGATTACGTCGTTCTCTCTGCTGCTTTTCTCCTGGAAATAGAATTTCCTGCTTTCATAAGCGACCACATTTTTCCACGTTTTGACCTCAAGTGAACTTTAAACAGAATAATCGCATAGGATACATTTCCATTTGTTTCAGTTAGACGCCATCATAAATCACAATCACAACTTCACAACAAAGACATCCATGTTTTAGGGTAAAATAAATTCTTTTTTTTTTTTTTTTTTTTTTTAAGAATCACAGCAATTGATTTATTGCCTTATCTTAAAATGTCTTGAGACAGATGTGCATTTTTTTCTTATATAAAGCTGCAACTAATGATTATTTTTGCTAAATCCAGCAGCAGTAAGCCATCCGTCGTGTATTTCTAAATGTAAGTCGGCAGGATTTTATATTTATTGGAAAATAAATCAATTTTAAACTTCATATACAAAATGATAATCAGGTAATATTTAGCTTTAGAGCAAAAATTAAAACACTAAAATTCCAGCTGTAAGGACGACTGACAAATGAGACAAACTGGAATGTGGGGAAGCAGGAAAAGCACTAATTTCATGCTTGAGCTGAAATCCTTCATCCAAAGACAGGATGTAAAGGATGCATCTTCCTGCTAAATGAGAATTAACTATCAATGTGCTGAGAGAGTAGAGTACACCAGTGGCTCCTGATCTTGTGGGAGTCATAGTTCACAGGAGGTATGTGAGGCATTCAGCACACAGATATTAAAGTTTTGTTTGCACATGAACAAAATACAAGCATTTTACAGGAGTGTCAAGCATCTGAATGGATGATTAATGGGAAAGTCTTGTAATGATGATATTGTGAACCCCTGTAGAGGCGAGATGGACAGAATGGTTGTTTATATAAGTTTTTATCTCCTGCTTCAAAGTGTCTCTGGAATGAGAACAACTACGATGGACATTATAACCCCTCTGCAGGAGTACGGGACTCTATTCCTGCCATGATCTGAAACTGAAATAAAACATTTTGAAAGCTTGAAAAGTATTTTGAAAGTCTGAAAAAGATGTTTGAATCTCTGTAGCATTTTGTACTAGATTTTTTTTTTTTTTTTATTGTTTCTAAGTGCATATTTTGAGTTTCAGCCTCAAATTTTCAGATTCAAACCTCTTGCTGCACACTTACTGTTTTCAAGTCGACATTTTCAGAGTTTCAAATACGGCGTTGTTGTCCCACCACATTAGTTTTAAAAAATCTTTTGACACCTTGTAATATAAGATCAGAAAATTGCAGTGTGCACGTTTATAAAAAAAAGTTTTGAAACCTTGAGTTTTAAAATGGTAAAATCTTCTGCAAATTTCATTTGGATGTGAGCTCTGGTGCAACGCTGGGTTTTGTTTTGCAGACTTTCAAGCTTCCAATTTTTTAATTGATGGATTTAATTAAAACTAAAGAAAAACAGCCCTTTCTAATTTCCAAAACGAGCACAAGATGATTCATTCACACAATGCTTGTTACACTTTCAGTTCAAAGTGTGAAAAGTCCCAAACGGGGAACAACAATCATTTTCACAGCAGATGCAGCAAACCAAATGTATCCCTTGTCTGCAGTTGTGTGACTATTTGCTCAGAATATCAACGTGTTTTGGTCCACGTTTGCCTAAATGTATGGTTACTTTGCAAAGAAATCGTGTAGCCCTTTCAAAGCAGCAGACCTCAGTGCCAAAGTTTGACCGAACTGGCCGACACGTTCAGAAGGAAATATGTCATTTCAGGCCCTGAAAAGTTGGTTCTTAAATAAACAGTGATTTTCTTCACAAACCGTAACATAAACAGCGGGCGAAGGCTGGGTTCACCTGAATGCCAGAGCAAATAAGCAAGAAGAAAGTGAAGAAGGAATACTACAGCAGCTGGATGCAATGATACGTGTCTATCTGTCAAGCTGGTGGACAACATGATGGGTGATTGAGTAGAAAACCAGGTCACAGCTGCAGAATTCAGCCACAACCAAAGAAGTCCAGTGAATATTGCCTCCCAAGCCTCAGTCCACCACAGATGAAGACAGCAGGAGGACTAAATGCAGTTTGAAAGTTTGAATATGATCAATATGATCCATTTGCTTCTACAATTACGTAGAGCGATTAAAATCCTCGCAGTTTGGTTCAGGACATCATACTAGAAAAGGTTCTGATAGTGCTGAATCAGAGCCAGACCCAGACCCAGAACCAGAACAGTGTCTAATGGTAATCTTATGGTGATGAGCCCACTGGACAGAGGTACACACACATCAAGGAAAAAAGAATTAGAATCAGTATTGATGGGAATAATTTAACCAAAGATCTACTGAGATTGTTTTGACAAAAAAATTAAAGCACTTCCAAGAATTCCCCTCTTGATTAACAACAGACTCATCAGTTATCAGGCAGATTAATAGATAATAACAACGATGGGGTGTAGTTGTGAATGAGAAAAATAAAGTAAATCCTTTGGTTTGGTGTCTTTTAGGCATGCATGTACATAGAGCCTGCGGTGGTTTGGCGAGCTGTCCAGAGTATACCCTGCCTTTTGCCCAAAGACTGCTGGGACAGGCTCCAGCTCCCCGGCGACCCTTCATCAGATTAAGCGGTTAGGATAATGAATGAATGAATGTACATAGAGCCAATGCAGGCAACCAGTATTTGACTGAGAACAAATCTGCTGTTCGGATGCTGCTTCTGCACATACAGACTTGTGTCTCTTGCAAGCATTTTGGTTTAGTATGCAAGTTTTTCTTCTCTGACCAGAGCCTGTTTTGTGCTCACAAAGTTAAAGGTAATAATATTATAAAGAATAATAAAAATCCGATCTCTGACACTCAGTGTTGTAAAACATGGCCTTTCTCGTTTTTTCTACTGCATGGCCATTAGCTGGCTTCATCTTTTAAAAATGACTTAGTTATTCTAACAGGACCATTTTTACAAGCAAAATTAAGCTTTGACAGCAACATAAATCAGTTTCAGAATAAAGGGTTCTCCAAAAGAACTTATCGTACTGACCCCTTGTTCTTTGGCAGCCATTGCTATCTGGTACAGAAAGTCCTCGTCCACAAAAGGCCGCACTGCATCATGTATGATGAGCACCTTGGGTCTGTCAGCTGCAGGCGTCTCCTCCTCACCCAGAGCCAAGACCCCGTTACATATGGATCTGTGGCGGGTCGAGCCGCCTAACACCACTCGAACTTTGATGTGCTGGAACCGCTGGATTATGTCCATCATTAAGTCCATGTTTTCTTTGGCAATAACAACCACAATGATTTGGATCCATGGCACCCTGCAAGAAGACACCAACCACTTAGCAACATTTGTTTACAAAGCAAATCAGACAACATGGGCTACAATTAAACTGTTAATGATATTTACAAGATAATGAAGGAATTGCATAATTCCACTTAGTGTCCAACATCTATGACATATCAGTGTAGCGTGAACTTTTTATACCTTCTGTATATTCCACCTAAAAGTTTAATATCCCTAATTTTATGTGAGGAGTGTTTATACTTTATCATAACAAAGCTCATTTAAATCAATGAGTTGTTTAAAAATGCTAAATTGGAGACAATTAGTTCTGCATAAAGAATAAATATACAGGGTTAGAACCAACCTGAATCTGCCCACCTGGGAAAAAGCTTGCTAAAGCCTGCTAGATGTAATAGATGTGACACTGCCATCAATGCATAGGCTCATTAATATTGCCACCTTCTTATGAAAACCAAACTGATTATTTATAACTGTTATAGTTTGTGTTGCAGGGATGCAGTTCCTACAGACACACATGACTCAACGGCTGTATGTTATTAACCTTCACATGACTGCCAGCGCATTCATGTGCCAAAATTTTAGCAAGCGCTCGACAGCTGCCGGCGCATGAATCCACCAAAATACAGTAACACAGTTCTCTGTTCGTGAACTTGCAGAGCGGCATTTAGAAGACAATAATGTGTCTGAAGGGGAAATGGTTGAGTTATTCTTCAACGGAGAGATTATCGCTCTGTTCCTCCGCCCGACTAATTGGTATGCGAACCAAGTAAAAGATGCAAAGGGGGACAGAGCGGGACGATCAAGTCATGT
Source organism: Telmatherina bonti (assembly GCF_933228915.1). Lineage (NCBI taxonomy): Eukaryota > Metazoa > Chordata > Actinopteri > Atheriniformes > Telmatherinidae > Telmatherina > Telmatherina bonti. Next base: position 11,131,502 of record NC_136623.1, read on the forward strand.
TGCTTTTAAAACAGGTAGGCATGATTCTTTTTTTCTGTTTGTGAAAAAGAACGCAGTTTTGTAAGGAAAAAAGGTCATTTTTTTATGCAGTGGGATGAAAGTTAAATGAGGTTTTGCAGGTATACTTATGAGAAATTTTCTGTCTTAATCCTTCATACAACACCAGGTGCTTGAAATGCTCTTTTACACATTAAAACTACTCAAGCCAATCGAAGTTAGGTTTTATTCATATAACCTTGAAATATACTAACTAGTTTTTACACCTTTTGAGTTCTATTCTTGAAACCTGGCCCTTGGTGATTCCCAATGACAGAAAGTATACCACCTTCATGATACTGAAAAAGCCAGAGGTGGAAGAAAAGCTGCGTCCCATAGTCACCAATCCTGCATTATTGAAGGACTCCTGACAGGGATTCTTTGGATCACTACTGTTGTTTCACTGCCACGCTTATGACCTTTGACCTTACTTTACAGACAACCTCCATATAACCAGTGGACCACACAGGCTGCTTCTCTGCTCATTTCCTGACAAGCAAACAACCAACAAGCTAATGAGATGCATCTGATCAGAAACATCAGATGTTGTTGAAATAACTGTCGTGATGAAGCTCAGGAAGAGACTGCAACTTAATATAAACATCCTCCTCCTCATCTCTAAGTTATGAAGCCTGAAATCTGGTGAAAATATGGCTGTCTGTCTGCCAGAGAGAAATACACAAATACTTCAGCATCGCTACAGTATGAACAAAACCAGGCATTCACAATTTAGAGGAAGTAAACAGCGGCAGATATTAGCATGTGCTAACAAATCAATTAGACACCTCAGGGGCTGAAGAATAAAATTTTGGATCCAGGTCAAGTAATGGATCAGCATGAAAAGATCAAATTTTCAGAGGAGCAATGTGAATGCAAAGGAGAGGAGGGTTTACTCAGTGCAAGACCAAAAAGTAAAAATGATTAACATGACAGACCGTCTTCAGCAACTGTCATGATTTCATGTCATTCTTAGTTTTAATTTGTCAGAAAATACTATAATGCAACAAAAACTGTAACAGCAACCCGACATCTGATGGAACGATCTCTCGGTTGGATTTTGGTTCATACGAATCCTCAATTCAATGAAAAGAATAAAACAGAGTAAAGAAAATGTCATTTAACGTTAAAGTGCATCAGAGAGACGCATCTTTTTTTCTGTAAATTCATTCATTATGTTGCTTATCTACAGCATATACCTGTGGCCTAAATCTAAAGATAAATTCATCAGTACAGCTTTGGCCAGAGGTTGAATGCTTTGTTGTCTGTTTTTATACTTAAAGCATCTTTTCTGAATAAAAGCACTAAAGGACATTATATTGTGAAACAGTAAATTGTTTTAACTGTCATGATATTTTTGTTGTTAGCATTAAGGAAACTAAATTGTTATTTGAATCATTTTATTTATATTTCTTAATTACATGGCTGATTAATTAAATCTTTTTCTACTACATATCACAATAGGCATAATAGGTCTAAAAAAAAAAATTAAAAAAAAAACACACACACAATTGGTTGGGCCCTAGACAAAATAGTCATATTTGTCCATTGATGTTCAAGTTAATTTACTCAGATTGCTTCCACACAGAAATGGACAAATAAATAATTAAATAGAAATTTAGAGTTTCTAATGACAGGAAAACATCATCTTGACATCCTTGAAGATAATATTGGAGAACATTTAGTCTCTTTCCATACCAATTCATTACTAATTGTTCACTTATCAGTTCTGGATGAACTGATGAAGGGGCCCAGCGACATTTTCTTTGCCCAAGGCCCTTAAATCCGGGTTTTACCGCCGTGGAAGGAGATGCATGAATTACTTTCTTATCATTGCAGTTTTGTTTCTACCTGCATGTTTTCACTAACACGGTGTTATTCTGCTTTATCTTATCCTACCTCTCAAAAGCCTGGATAGTGTAGCTTATAAGCGGTCTACCCAGAAACGAGCAGAACTGTTTTGGTGTTTGTAGTCCAGTTCTCTCTCCGGTGCCGCCGGCAGGAAGCACCACGGACACCGGGAAGTCAACGGTGTGTAACACCGGATGGTGGTCGCTCTTTCCGGCTTTGCAGGTTGGGAAAACCCCAGGATGAGCGGGCCTCTGCGGTTCACTGTCATCATTCTTCATGTTTGTCTGACAAACTTCCATCCCTTCATGAGTGGGGGGGTGGTGGGTGTGTCAAAGTGAGTCTTCCCTACAGCTGTTCATTCCTCGCTTTATGGGCGGGGTGCGCGGGGAGGTGAGCAACGTGGGAGCAGAACCGCAACACGCTGTGAAGCTAATGCGGTAACTATTGCACTTCCGGTTTGTGCTTTCACAATAAAACACTCCAGCGCTGAGTTTGACTCCAGGTAAACACGTTTATGTACAGTGGAGCGCTTTTTATGTAGTCTAATTATATTTTTAAATGTTATTAAGTAAGCTGAACATGCATTCTATCAAGAGGGCAAATATACAAATACACAAGCTGTTAAACTGTGAAAGCAATATATTTTTTAATTTAATTTTTAATCATTAAAATTCATGTTAACTATTAGGGCTGTGACAATATGCTTTTGTCCCGATTCGATTCAATTCCGATTTTTTTGGGTGCCGATTCAATTTAAATTGCGATTCCCACAATTCTTTGGTTTTGGTGATTTTTGTCAATTAAAAACAAAAATAATGTACAAGATTTCTTTTTGCTCAGTATGCTTCATGATTTCAACAAGGAAAAAACAACACAATAAGGCAGACCATCATTCTGCTCTTATAATGCCCAAGAAGACAAGTAAAAAGATCAATAAAAACAAAAGAAATGACAAAAAAATTATAATGGATTATTTTTATTTATTTGAAAATAATATTTTTTTAACAAAAACAATCGATTTTAAAATTGTGAAGCAAAAATCCCAATATTTGATTTTTTCGATTCGATTTTCCCACCCCTATAAACTATCATTCAATTCTGTATGATCAGAAGGACTTAAACTTCTTATTGGTTTCCTTATTTCTATTTACTTATTTATTTATTTTTTTTTATGTATCATTTGATTTGGTTAGCAAATTAGTTAGACAGTCATGTCCTTGAAACAACTAGAAAATCTATTCTTTGACAAAGCTTCTGAAATGTTGCCTACTTGAAGAAAAATAGTCAAATGTAAGAGTGTCCGAAAAAGAAAAAAGAAAAAAATTCACTTGAAATATGTAGTATTTGGAAGCTGTCAGTCGATTGAAATGTCACAACTTTACCGGCCAGTAAGATGGAATATCAAATCTTTAATATTAAGGTTGGTGTTTTTGCCTTATACATTTTGATTTAACTTCAGTTTGACATTTTTAATGTACTTTGAAAAAGAAGAAATAATTTGAGCAAATTTCAGTAACTTGACAGTTTCAGAAACCAATCTGCCCCAGGTTGTGTGTTTCTGTTTTTGCTATTCAAAACTGCTATTTGCAGAAAAACAATGACAATTTCAAGAACAGAGTGTATCCACGTTCTAATCCGTTTTTTTTAATCAGCATCTGATGATAATAGATCTAAACTAATGCTTGCAATTACCTATTTGAGTGAAAGCTCATTTAGTCTGTGGTTGTGTTGAGTAGCAGAGCTACACTGTTCTGGCTTTGTTCAAGTTTTAGTGTAATACATTTAGTCAATGCAACACACATAAAAAAAAGTTATATTTATTTCATACAAAGATATAGCAAGAGTGATTAATGACAAAGCTTTTCAGGACTTCCTCCAAACGTTAAAAGTCACTGTTAAGCAAAACAGATCAGATATGTTGCCACAAAAAATATATTACATCATAAACTTACAAAGTAAAATCTTATACACATTTGCCATACTTCAAAACACACATTTTTTTTATATGTACAAGTATTTACACTAGCTTTTTTTTTTTTGGTATTTTTATGGGTGTTGGTTGTAGATCTCCACCAGCACAGGTCTATAGAATAATTATAAAACACATGCATGTCCCTACAGCTGGGACAATGCATTTCTGCACCAGAGAGGACTTCAGACCGCACACCTCAGTATCGTTCATATTCCATTTAACAACATGGATTAAAGAGTCAAAAATAAGTCTTTAGCTTTCTTTTTGGAGTCTCCATCATAGTGAGGAACCAGCTTCACATAAATCAAGTCCCAGTCATCGAGAGATAATCCACAACTGCAACCTCTGGGTGTCACCGAGACTTAACTCCTGAGGGTTACGAGTCAGTCTGCCTGTTTCCCAGCTCTCAAGGCTGAGTCTCGTGCCAGTTCTCACTCATGCGGTTCTTGCCCAGCCTCCTCTTGCTTTTGGATTTGTGTTTGTGCAGGAGCTGCGGCGGCAACACAACGGGCTCCTCGAACTTGTGACCTGACTCATTGTGCTGCCTCGAGTATCGCTTGCACTTGCAGGAAGTGACCACGGTGATTTTGTACGTTCTCGTGCTGCCGTCCTGGCACTGCAGCTGGATGCGCTGGGTGCGGGTCTTGTCATTGACGCACCGCCAGTCATGGTTACCACTCCGACGAGCCCAGAATTTCCTGCCATTTGCCCCACCGATCCAGTTTTCCAGCAGCTGAGCCGGGAGACACTCGCCAGCACACACCAGCTCCTTGATGGGATTGATGCTGGTGCAGTGGCCATCAGAGATGTATTTAGTGGACCTCAGCTCTCTGCATCCGATTTGACTCCTCTCTGTGTGCAACAAGAAAGAGGTGTAAAACATGGCATCTATTGAGTCTAAAATCTGACACTAGAAAGTACCGAGTTCACCATTAATTACGAAAAATGAAAGGAAATAAATTATAAAGTTTGGTTTTCAATTTTAAAAAAAAGTTGCAACATGTATCAAATATTTTGATCTAATAAATTTTCCTTTTCTGTATTGACTGGAACAGCTAAAAAAAAAAAAAAAAATCATTATGAAGTTATTTTTTCATTGTGACATTCAAAGATCAAATTTGACGACTGAATATTTCTCCCATCATGATGATCATCCCTTCGCAGCCCCTGCAAAGCCACAGGAACACAAGGACAAAGCACCTTGACCTTTCTTTTATAAAAGTAATGACACCATTGTTGCTCAGAAGAAGTGTCTCGTTTTTTGGGTTTTTTTTGTTTTGTTTTGTTTTTGTTTTTTTTTAAAAAGTCAAAGCAGCAGGGATTAGAGGGAGAATTATTTCTGCCCATTCTGCCGCGGGCGACAAACACTGTCCCCCCCTGCTCTCCCCACTGTGACTGTAACCCAAGACCAGCTCCATTCACACAGCTTCATACACCTCAGTGACAGCGGTGGATGAATGAAGAGGGGAGAGGCTCCATTTTCCTGTCTCCTGCTACCCTACCCCCCACTGCCATCCCATCCCATTCATCACAGTCAGAAGCTCAGGCACAGTTAGATGGGAGAGCATCAAGAAGTGTGTGATAAATGCTGCCACAGCTCGCTCTGACGATAGGCTACTGTTCGATCAGAGTGATTCAAACTGGGACATTTGCAACCAGTACACCTAAAGTAACTCAAAGTCTATGCAAGTTTTAACTTTCAGTGTGGTTGTCCCAGTCTACAGCTGATATTTTAAGATGATCTCTGACACAGGAAGCCTCAAATAAAACCCTTTAGGGTTTGATTATTTCAATCCCATGTACACCCAGCCAGTCAGTCAAAGTCACCACATGTTGCTGTTTGATAAATGCAGACTACACTGAAAAGATTGCCTGTCAACATGAGTTTGGCAATTTCCTTTTCAGCCTCACATTCAGACTTCACTCCACTCAGTGAGTCTTTCCCCACTCATGTGGTTGTTTCTGCCTTTGGTTTTGAAAACAGCTGCCTTACAGGAATGTGGATGTTTGTCAATAACAATGACAACATGATGATACCATTTTAATTTTTTTTTCACTTGATTTTACTTTATTTTATTTTCTCTGTCTATGGACCAGGATTCTGTGTCCTTAATAAAGTTGAAATTGAATTGAATTGATGATATAAAGTCCTGCCTGGAAAGATCCCAGTTGTTTGTCTGAAAGGATATAGAGGGCCGAATTTAGATTATTTCTGTGTTTAAAACTAAATTTTCGTTGTTGAGAGTTTTGGAAAACAGTTGCTTGAACAGAAAAGCAGTTTTCAGGTTGCAGGTTATTTTAAAATATTCAATTCATGCCAATTTTAATGACAAAAAAATGCCAGAAAATTAATCTAAAAAGTGCATTTTGCACAAAGACTAAATATTTTTCGAAAAAGATGACCAGTCCCTGCATCCACTGAAGAGAAACCCACGCAGCAGAGCATCCTCCATCCCCCTCCTCCCCCCCTCCCTCCATCCACTCACCCCCTCGGTCCTGCGCTGCGTTCCCCGCTCCTCTCCCGCCGGTGCGCGCGCGGTTCAGGGACACATTGCTCTGGATCTCCGGCACCGGCGCGCTCACGTGCGAGAACAGCAGCTCCGTGGCGTCGTTCTTGAAGCTTTGGCAACTCCGCAGGAGGATGCAGAACAAGAGGAGGGAATGGCACGACTCGTGGAAGCTGACAAGCATGCTTGGTTCTTGGAAAAGAAAGAGGACCAGGACTGAAAGGAAAGACCAGCGTCCCGGAGCCGGATGAGCCGAATCACGGCGGGACTTGTGGTTTTATGGTACGAACCGACCCGCCTCTTGTTGTGGTAGCTGCTCAGGTGCGTCTCCTTTGGCAGGTTCTGATTGGTCGACATAAGAGCATGAAATAACCCCTCCCAGCCCTGTTTTTTTTTTTTTTTTGGAGCGTTTAGATTCATCCTGGATGCTGAGGAGAACGACTTTTCCCTCTGTGTTATGATGATAATAATAATAATAATAACATTTTTACATGTGCTTTTGATTTCTTCACGTCTTTTGTGTTTGAAGTAAAACATTCCAGGTTAAATGATGATCATGGGTAAAAAATGATGCTGTAAAGTTGTAGAAGTTTCTGGGGAAACTGATGTTACACGACGATCCCACGCAGAAAACTCCTTTTGGTCCACTTCAGATCAATGCAGCACTAACGTTTCTTATTTTCAGATATCCTGTTGGACAGGATCCTGAGAAGCAAAGAACAGCCTTTACTCTTTAGTTTATTGTTTTTACTATCGCATGCCATGAAATTAAGCTTTTAAATTATGACATATTCTATAAATGTCTTTGAAAACTGATGTAATGAAAGGATCAAGCTGTAACACACATCATAATCCCCAGTGGTCATGAAACAGTTGTGAAAAGATCATTTTGCAGAATGTGCTATAGTTTCAGCAGCATGATATAAGGTGAACTCAGTTACACTGTGGCTATAACCTCCTGCATGAGTCCCAGAATCTCTAGAACTTTTCTCATGTTTACCTTATTTGACAAAAACACACATCCTGTAGGGACTCAATTTGATTTTAATTAAGGCTACGTGTTTTAATATGTTTATTGTGTCTGTAGGACTGTCTTCTTTTGCAAATAAAGTCCTAACGTATAAATAAAGAGAATTTGATTTGATTTTAAAAAGTTAAAGTAAAAATGTGTATTTAATGAGATGTACTTATACAGCACTTTTCATACAAAAGCAGCTCAAAGTGCTTTACATAATAAACACCAATTATAAATGTGTAAAAGAAACCATCACACATTTAGATTAAAAACATTTGTTTCAGAACACACACCTGGTCATAAATTAACTAAAATCATGCACACACATCGTCTCATACACACCGACCGTCGACTTTTTAATATATAAATAAATAATTGTCAGTCGGAAATGATTGAGGCTGTTGCTCCAGATGGTTATGTCTGCAGCGAGGAATGACCTCCTGTACATGTTTGTGTTGCAGTGGACCTGAAGAAGCCTCTCACTGAACATGCTCCGTTGTTCCTTCACTGCGTTGTGTCAAAGGTGAGAAGATAAGTCAAGTTCAGCAACATGTGCTGCATTTGTCTCTAGACAGACATCTAGTCATTTCCAGGAGCTCCAGATCAACAGAGCCAGACTTCTTCATCAGTTTGTTCAGTCTAAACTTTCTGCTCCTGGTTCTGCTGCGTCAGCAGATGGCTGTAAAGTAACCTGCACCTTCTACAACAGCCCTGTAGAAAAGATATGCAACATCTTGGTGCAAACATAAAAGGATCTCACAAGCTGCTCAATCCTTTCTTGTATTGACTGTATCTGTATTCAACCAGCACCTCTGCCTCTTCTTCCAGGATGTAAACAATGCTTTGCTTACTTCTGTCCCTCCTAAAATGCATAATCATCTCTTGTTTGTGTTCAAGCAGCATTGATTGTTTCCACCATCTCAGACATACAAACTGTGGTCTGTATGTGAGGTACTCACAACTCCAGGCAGTCAGGGAGGTATCCATTTGTGTATTCTTGTGCTTCTCACATAACTCTTCATGGTAAACTGTGTTAAAAGCACACAAGAATTTCAAGAACATGATCCTCAAAGGGCTGCCTGATTGGTTCAGATGAGAGTGGACTGGCTGAAGCAGGTAGATTTCAGCATCTACAACCTCAAGTTCACAGCAACAAGTAAACTGTTGTTGGTCCTGATGGGTGTTTACTCGGTTTTTTAGATAATCCAATAAGAGTATCTCAAGGACTTTGATAATGTGAGACGTAACAGGTACTGGTGTGTAGTCATTTAAGGCAGATGGATATTTTGGATGGGATGACTTCCACAGCACAGAAACTTCCTCCTGATACAGACTAATTTTGTGAAGATGCTGCCTATTCCAGCATAGTCATTCTGCACAGGTCTTCTTCAGACACTCGTCCAACCTGCAGCCTTTTTCTTAAAAATAGAAAAAGAAAAATAGAGGTCTTCTTCCTGTTAAAAGGGAGTTTTTTCCTTCCCACTGTCGCCTTGTGCGTGGTCAGGATGGGGGACTGGATCGAAGTAATGTTTTGATGCAATCAGTTGGTTTCTATTATAGGATATGTATGAAAGGGCTTGAATTGATGTGTATGTAAAGTGCCCTGTGACAACAGTGTTGTGAAGTGGCGCTATACAAATAAAGCTGAATTAAATTGAATTGAATTTAGTCCCTCCAGCTGCTTCTTTACCTGACTGCAGGAAACAGATTAAGTGGGGTAAAAGGCAGAAGACATCTCAGTCTGCCACTATATGATAGTCTGTCTGTCTGTCTACAAATAAGGGGTTGATGAGATTCTGTTAAGAATATTGGATCCTGCTCCCTGTCCTATAGCGCCTTATCCCAGAAATATGTATCAGGTATGTTTTTTCCATGTGTAGAAGGGGCATAGTAATGTTACAGTTATAGGATGGCAATACATCCCTTATTTTTGGTCTCTGTGCAGCAAAGTCCCCCCAACAGATGGGAAAAATGACTCACAAATTGTAAAATGTGCAATCTGTATAATTTGCAATCTTACAATCTTATAACATCCAAATTTAAGCAGGAATATTAAATCCAATCCTAACCATGTATTGTTAATTCCTAACCTTTGTGGGGTAGAAAAGTTCGACTTGTGGAAAATGTGGGATAGATTACAGATTAATGCTTCTGATCAGACCCCATTCCTCTGCATAAGCAGAAACTGTCCTCCCAAAAATGAAAAATATGGCCCTGTGAATTGTTTATTATTATGCAGACAAAAAAGATCTGTGATCCCATCCAGGCAACACACAAACCAAAGTGGCCTTGAGAACAACTACATGGGAAGTGACACCAAAACTGTCATGGTGGTGTAGCACAAAGACTGCATTATAGTCCATACCATGATGTTTTCTTTTTGTTTTTAACCCTAAGCAAGTTGTGTTATCCCCTAAACCCATCTAGGTAGGAATTATTTGAGTAAATTGTTGTTGTATCTGTCCATCCATCCATCCATCTTCTGCCGCTTATCCGGGGTCGGGTTGCAGGGGCAGCAGCCTAAGCAGGGAAGCCCAGACTTCCCTCTCCCCAGCCACATTTGCCAACTCTGCGGGGGGGATCCCGAGGCGTTCCCAGGCCAGCCGAGAGATGTAATCCCTCCAGCGTGTCCTGGGTCTTCCCCGGGGTCTCCTCCCAGAGGGATGTGCCTGGAACACCTCACCAGGGAGGCGTCCAGGAGGCATCCTGACCAGATGCCCGAGCCACCTCAACTGGTTCCTCTCGATGCGAAGGAGCAGCGGCTCTACTCTGAGCCCCTCCCGGATGACCGAGCTCCTCACCCTATCTCTAAGGGAGAACCCGGCCACCCTGTGGAGGAAACTCATTTCAGCCGCCTGTACACGAGATCTCGTTCTTTCGGTCACGACCCACAGCTCATGACCATAGGTGAGGGTAGGAACGTAGATCGACTGGTAAATCGAGAGCTTCACCTTCTGGCTCAGCTCCTTCTTCACCACGACAGACCGGCGCAGAGTCCGCATTACTGCAGACGCCGCACCGATCCGTCTGTCGATCTCGCGCTCCATCCTTCCCTCACTCGTGAACAAGACCCCGAGATATTTAAACTCCTCCACTTGAGGCAGGACCTGACCCCCGACCCGGAGAGGGCAATCCACCCTATTCCGGCTGAGGACCATGGTCTCAGATTTTGAGGTGCTGATTCTCATCCCAGCCGCTTCACACTCGGCCGCGAATCGCTCAAGCGAGAGCTGGAGATCAAGACCAGATGAAGCCAACAGGACCACGTCATCCGCAAAAAGCAGGGACCCAATCCTGAGGCCACCAAGTCGGATCCCCTCAACACCTCGGCTGCGCCTAGAAATTCTGTCCATATAAGTTATGAACAGAATCGGTGATAAAGGGCAGCCTTGGCGGAGTCCAACCCTCACCGGAAACGGATCCGACTTACTACCGGCAATGCGGACCAAGCTCTGACACCTGTCGTACAGGGACCGGACAGCTCGTACAAGGGGGTCCGGTACCCCATACTCCCGGAGTACCCCCCACAGGAGCCCCCGGGGGACACGGTCGAATGCCTTCTCCAGGTCCACAAAGCACATGTAGACTGGTTGGGCAAACTCCCTTGCCCCCTCCAGGACCCCAAAGAGGGTATAGAGCTGGTCCACTGTTCCGCGACCAGGACAAAAACCACACTGCTCCTCCTCAATCTGGGATTCGACTATCCGGCGGACCCTCCTCTCCAGGACCCCTGAATAGACCTTACCAGGGAGGCTGAGGAGTGTGATTCAGCTGTAATTGGAACACACCCTCCGGTCCCCCTTCTTAAAAAGGGGGACCACCACCCCAGTCTGCCAATCCAGCGGTACTGCCCCCGATGTCCACGCGATGCTGCAGAGGCGTGTCAGCCAGGACAACCCCACAGCATCCAGAGCCTTAAGGAACTCCGGGCGGATCTCATCCACCCCCGGGGCCTTGCCGCCAAGGAGCTTTTTGACCACCTCAGCGACTTCAGCCCCAGAGATAGGAGAGTCCACCCCTGAGTCCACCAGCTCTGCTCCCTCATGGGAAGACGTGTTGGTAGGATTGAGGAGGTCTTCGAAGTATTCCCTCCACCGACCCACAACGTCCCGAGTTGAGGTCAGCAGCTCCCCACCTCCACTGTACACAGTATTGATGGAGCACTGCTTCCTCCTCCTGAGCCGCCGGATGGTGGACCAGAATCTCCTCGAAGCCGTCCGGAAGTCTTTCTCCATGGCCTCGCCGAACTCCTCCCATGCCCGAATTTTTGCCTCGGCAACAGCTGAAGCTGCATGCCGCTTAGCCCGCCGGTACCCATCAGCTGCCTCCAGAGTCCCACAGGCCAAGAATGCTCGATAGGACTCCTTCTTCAGCTTGACGGCATCCCTCACTGCTGGTGTCCACCAACGAGTCCTGGGATTACCGCCACGACAGGCACCAACGACCTTACGGCCACAGCTCCGGCTGGCCGCCTCAGCAATAGAGGCACGGAACACAGCCCATTCGGACTCAATGTCCCCCGCCTCACTCGGGACATGTTCGAAGCTCTGCTGAAGGTGGGAGTTGAAGCTCGCTCTGACAGGGGACTCAGCCAGATGTTCCCAGCAGACCCTCACAACACGTTTGGGCCTGCCAGCTCTGACCGGCTTCCTCCCCCACCATCTGAGCCAACTCACCACCAGGTGGTGATCAGTTGACAGCTCCGGCCCCCTCTTCACCCGAGTGTCCAAGGCATGTGGCCGCAGGTCCAACGATACGACTACAAAGTCGATCATTGAACTGCGGCCCAGGGAATCCTGATGCCAGGTGTACATATGGACACTCTTATGCTGGAACATGGTGTTCGTTATAGACAATCCATGATGAGCACAGAAGTCCAATAACAAAACACCATTTGGGTTCAGAGGGGGGGGACCATGCCTCCCAATCACTCCCCTCCAGGTCTCACTGTCATTGCCCACGTGAGCATTGAAGTCCCCCAGCAGAACAATGGAGTCCCCAGAAGGAGCACCCTCCAGCACTCCCTCCAAGGACTCCAGAAAGGGTGGGTACTCTGAACTGCTGTTCGGTGCATAAGCACAGACAACAGTCAGGACCCGTCCCCCCACCCGGAGGCGAAGGGAAACTACCCTTTCATCCACCGGGGTAAACCCCAACGTGCAGGCACCAAGCTGGGGGCTGATGAGAATGCCCACACCTGCTTGGCGCCTCTCACCATGAGCAACTCCAGAGTGGAAGAAGGTCCAGCCCCTCTCGAGGGTACTGGTTCCAGAGCCCAAGCCATGCGTCGAGGTGAGTCCAACTATATCTAGTCGGAACCGCTCAACCTCGCGCACAAGCTCAGGCTCCTTCCCCACCAGAGAGGTGACGTTCCACGTCCCTAGAGCCAGCTTCTGCAGCCGGGGATCGGACCGCCAGGGTCCCCGCCCCTTGCTGCCGCCCAGCTCACATTGCACCCGACCCCTACGGCTCCTCCCGCAGATGATGAGCCCACGGGAGGTGGGGCCCATGTAACCCTTTCGGGCTGAGCCCGACCAGGCCCCATGGGCGAAGGCCCGGCCACCAGACGCTCGCTCTCGTACCCTGCCTCCAGGCCTGGCTCCAGAGGGGGGTCCCGGTAAGGGAACATTCATGCCCAGGTTAGTGGTCATCATAGGGGTCTATGAGCCGTGCTTGGTCTGGTCCCTCCCCTAGACACCTGTTTGCCATGGGTGACCCTACCAGGGGCATAAAGCCCCCGACAACATAGCTGCTAGGATCTTCGGGACGCACAAACCCCTCCACCACGATAAGGTGACGGCTCAGGGAGAGGTTGTTGTATCTGGTTGTATAATTTACATCCAGTGGTTGTTTGACCTTGCAGGGCTTCTGTAGAAACATAGTGCTGCAACGTGGTCGACTCTAATGAGGACAACAACCATCTGCAGCTGCAAACTACTGGTTTTACAATAAAAACAACTCAGTGATTCTTATTTTTGTGTGATCTTATTTGAGTGAAGCGATCACTTTGAGTAATTTATTGAATCTGTGCCAACAAATCCGACTGAATGCAAAACACTGAAACTTTGGGTGAATGTCTTTTGTGTTTTTTTTAGGTTGTTGTACAACTAATGCAGCCAAAATAGTTCAGTTAAAAATCAATGCAATGAATATAGATCCATCCATCCATTCACCCATCCATTCACCATCCATCCTATCCATCTATCCATCTATCCATCCATCCATCCATCCATCCATCCATCCATTTACCATCCATCTATCCATACATCCATCCATCCATCCATCCACCCATCCATCCACCCATCCAATCACATCCATCCATCTATCCATCCATCCATCCATCCATCCATTCACCCATCCATTCAACATCCATCCTATCCATCTATCCATCCATCCATCCATCCATCCATCTATCCATCCATCCATCCATCCATCTGTTTACCATCCATCTATCCATCCATCCATCCATCCACCCATCCATCCACCCATCCAATCACCATCCATCCATCTATCCATCCATCCATCCATCCGTCCATCCATCTGTCCATCCATCCATCCATCTATCCATCCATCCATCCATCCATCCATCCATTTACCATCCATCTATCCATCCATCCATCCATCCATCCATCCACCCATCCATTTACCATGCATCCATCCATCTATCCATCCATTCACCATCCATCCATCCATCCATCCATCCATCCAACCATCCATCCATCAAATGTTTCTGCCAACCCCAGAGAGAAAAACGGCAAAATATCCCATATTTCTAATGTAGATGTGAAGTGCTGATTGAAAAGGAAAACTTAAGACAAAGTCTATTTTCTGCGTAGACTAAGAAAGTGACACGAACATAAAACACATGAGGATCATCATTTTCAGAAGTGTTGCATGTCTGAGCTCTCTGACATCCATTATGTTTTCCTTTGAGCCAGAAAAAAAACCACACAAAGCGTTCCAAACTCTGATCGAGTCCACGAGCGCCCATCTTCATTTGTGGCACAGAATTAACCACGCTCTTTTTCCACAGCTGGCAGTTGAAGAGTGAAACACATGTTTTACTTTCTGCTGACTTTCTCATATTCTCCATGTTGTGACTTGTCTCTTTTGGGCGCGTGTTTAATTCAAGAATGAAAACTGACACTGCTTCAGTGTAATTTCTTTGTCTGCCTTTGCTGTCCTCCCTCTTCCGACCTCTCAGTCCCTGTCAGTTACACGGCTAATGATGCGAGTGCCCAGACTAACTGGAGTCTTTGTGTGTGTGCTGAATAAAAACAAGGGGAGATATAATTACTCTTGTGGGGAGCACTCAATCCTGGCTTGTCTTACTGATACGAGAAGAGCAGAGACACTAATTGTTGCTTACGTGAGTGCAAGCTGATATGTGAGATCGGTTGCACGTTGGCATTTGTCATCACACAAATGCTTGTCACCGCTTTTCAAGATGGAGAGCCCGAGGACATCATTGTTGTTCTGACTGAAAGGATTATCACGAATCAGTGGTGGGAGAAATGCTCAAGCTGAATTTACACACAAAATATGTGAGCAGGTTAATCTTTTCTTTCCCGGTAAAAAACAAGAAGGTTTTTTTTATGGTATGAGCCACAATGGAAAGAAACAGGTTGTCATGATATGAAGTTTCAGGTGTTTTTCTCAGATTTGGTTTCCTGTTTTATTTTGTAGTTTTTTTCTGTTCAGTCTCCTTGTTTCCTGCGTAGCCTTTGTTCCTGTCCATAGTTTTCACCTGGTCCTGTTAGTTTCATTCACTACACCTGTTTCTTGTTTGGTTTCACAGTATTTGTAGCCCGTTGTTTCAGTTCTGTTTGCTGGTTCGTTGTGTTCGCTTCAGTTCAGTTCAGTTCAGTTCAGTTCGCTTCAGTTCAGTTCGCCTCAGTTCAGTTCAGTTCAGTTCAGTTCGCTTCAGTTCAGTTCAGTTCATTTCAGTTCAGTTCAGTTCGCTTCAGTTCAGTTCAGTTCAGTTCGCTTCAGTTCAGTTCAGTTCAGTTAGCTTCAGTTCGCTTCAGTTCAGTTAAGTTCAGTTCAGTTCAGTTCAGTTCAGTTCGCCTCAGTTCAGTTCAGTTCAGTTCGCTTCAGTTCAGTTCGCCTCAGTTCAGTTCAGTTCAGTTCGCTTCAGTTCAGTTCGCCTCAGTTCAGTTCAGTTCAGTTCGCTTCAGTTCAGTTCAGTTCAGTTCAGTTCGCTTCAGTTCAGTTCAGTTCAGTTCGCTTCAGTTCAGTTCAGTTCAGTTCAGTTCGCTTCAGTTCAGTTCAGTTCAGTTCAGTTCAGTTCAGTCCTGAGAAAAATTCTTCATTCAGCATTCCTGGGTCTGTTCCTGCATTCAGGTCTTCACCTCCACCAAACCCTGACACAGGTCTAAGTGAAGACCATGGGTTGGGAAGGTTTAAAGAGCAAGGATAGAAATGGAGATAAAAATTGAAAAAAGACAAATATAAAAAGCAGAAAAAATGAAAGGAGAGAGAGAGCAAAAGAAAAGGATAAGAGAAACAAGAAATTAAAAGCAAGATGAAAAAGAACAAAGACAAAAGAAAAGTTAGAAAGTTCTTATCTTTTAATGACATTTGTGTCATGTATGTAACAAAACATCTTCCCAATACCAGCTTAATGTTTGAACACTCGGCAAAAGAATCAAGCTATCCATCGATTTCTTATGTTGTTTCCTTTCAGCTTGTCCATCTGAAGGGGTCGCTATAGCAAATCATTGCACAGTTAAATTGGCATGTGTTTTATGCTGGATACTCTTCCAGGACCAGCCTTTAGGGGGCAATCGTTAGGGGGGATCAAACTGCAGACCGTCAGGTCACTGGACAAGCGGCTGTACCACCTGAGTCACGGCCACTCCCATCATTTTCTCATGAATTGCCAAAAAAACAAGATACAGTTTTAGCTATTTATTCCAGCATGAATACGGAATATAATGCAAAGACACCTGAAAAGAGCAGCTTTGTTCTGATTTCCTTTTGACTTTCTTGTCATTTCTTTCATCATTGTGCAGGATTTGTTCATAAAGGCTATTTTCATGCTCTTTGGTTGTTTTTTAACCTTTTGTTCTGCTTTCTTTCCAGATGATCCGTTGTTGCGTTACAATGCTGAGGTCTGGACTCTGAGGCGGATTCATCACTCCATCAGACCTGTTGCTACTGACTTTCAGTCCAGTTGTGGCGTCATTTTGACTACCTCAGCACTTTCTTCCCATCCCCCATCCTGAAACAAGACTTTTCTGTAATTGCCATTGAGTTTTTCCTTCTTTTCTTAAGGATATTGCTTCAGATCATGTTCTTCTGTATTTTTTTGGATTTTTCTAGTCCTGATACGTCGTTCTTTGGACATCAATTCCTCATTCTTTTTTCTTTTTTTTCTCAGAAATGGAGGCTCAGCCTACAGTCCAGTGAACCTGACTCTTAAAACTGTGCTTGACAAACTGTTTCATGTTGAATCCACACAGCAGGGGAGCAGCTTGTCATTAAACTTCACACTCTGTTATGGTTTCTTTTGTCTTTTTTTCTTCCTCAAACAGACACCAGAGCTTCATTCAGTCCACCTCTGCGACTTCTAAGACGATTACTTACCCTTTGACACCCCTCTGAGTTTCTCATGGGACCTGGTTAACTGACTGCTAAAAATAAATATGATAGCTTTTGTGTTTCATGATGTAATGAAAGAAAAAAACTGAGGCGCCTCCCTCTCTGTGCACTCGAAACGCCGCAGCTTCTTTCTGACCCTCATAGGAAGTTTAAGGTGACTGCTCATTGACGAGCATCAGTGTATGATCAGGAAGCGCCTGTATGTTGGAAAGAGAGGTGTGGCAAAGGGAACCGGAGGTTTGTAAGACACCTGGAACAAAGCTGAACGCCGTTGGAAAACTTCTCAGCAGGAAACAGGAATAGATGACAGATTGTGTCTCTATGTCTGAGATCGTCCAACTTCTCAGGTCTGCTTTTATGCAGTTTATCCTCATAACAAACTGTGCTCTTAAATACTTTATTTAACCTTCTTAAAAAGCTGGATATGGAATAGTTGGATATATTGATTTTTGAATAAAGAGGTCCGATCTTTTAACTGCACATCAACAGCAGAAAAAAAGGATTTTTTTTTAGCCACAAATTGGATATAAAGTCCTGCAACAGATCATAATGACCCCACAGAGCCAGGACTTTGACATCATGCTGTCTCATAAAGAGACAGAAGAAACCACAGAGCTGAATTGGACTGTGGTGAGATCTCCAAGATGCTTGGAACAACAGTTTCCCAGTTCCAACAAGTTTTCATGGCATGCGGGAGATTTTGTTACATATGATGTCTGAGACATGACAAATGGCTTCTTCACTCACTGATTTTCATTGTTCATCAGCAGAGTAAAAAAAAATAAAAGTCCTGTCCAGCAGCTGTTCCAACCAGTCACCAAACCAGCTGAATTTAATGAGCAGAGTTTATTTACCAGGTAAAGGAGCCTGTTAGTGAAAACACCTGTTCTAAATGTACAGGTAGATCCAAAAACATGGCAGGACTTTTACCCTCTGGACCAGGAATTGCCACCTCTGTTCATTAGTGATAATTTGACAGACACAGATAGTTTCCATTTTCCAGTATTTTATACTTGAACAGGTAGGATGATCTCAGGTATGATGCTCAGGTAGAGTCATTAACATTACTTAACTTCCTGACCATAAAACTCTGAGTCCCGGACTTGTTCCATTACACAGTGACCTCCATCATGTGCGCTTCTGGAGCTGCTGCTCCAGTGGCTGAGAAACGGCACTGTGCAACTTTTACATCTGGGTCGCTGTTTGACATTGCAGCAGACTCAGAGTTTCGCTTCACACTAGAAAACGCACCGGCTGTTTTGAACATGCAAACGTTGCTGATTCAACAAAGGAACGCAAGAAGATTAAAAGATAGACAAAACAAGAGTCGTTGTAAGATCATCTTCTGCTGGCTGTAGAGAGCTAACAGGTCAGGTAGGATGCCAGATGGATGCTGAATCAGTCGTCGATAGGGGGCGCATGGCAGGAAAAATGCTTCAGAAGTTCGGAAGTGTGTCATTAATTTAAAAAAAAAAAAGAAAAAAAAAAACACGATAGAAAGCACTTTGAGTTATAAATCTTCTGTATGAAAAGCAGAGGTGTAGAAAGTAGAAAGTATACATCCTGTCCGGCAGCTCTTTCCAACCAGTCACTAAGCCAGTTGAAAGTAATCAGATCAACGCCGCTGCAGGTAGACGAGCCTGTTAGTGAAAACACATTTTCTAAATGCATCAGCAGATCCAGAAACATGGCAGAACTTCTGCTTTATTTTACTTCTGCTTCTACTTCATACATCTCTGATGAAAAGTAAATATTTAAGTCACTTCAAGCTGCTGAGGAAGGCATTATGACTTTTGACCTAAAATTTTAAGGATAAAGTGAAGAAAGATCATTTACAACTGGTTTTGCAAAGCAGAACTTGATAACCTTGAGGTAATGGTGGACTTCAGAAAAAAAAAAAAAGGAATAAATGTAAGCTGGTGGCCCCTTACCCTTCCTCTCTGCTGTGCTTCAGCTCTGCCTCTAAAGCCCCTACCATTCAGAGCAGACGGCCATATGCATTCAGGGTAGTCACCAATACTACTACAGGCAAATGTGATCAACAGTCTTTTACTCTTGGCTCTTAAAAAATTATTATTATTTAGTGCCTATTTTTGCAAATGATGTTTGAATCACTTAAATGAGGGAGAGAAGCTAGCTGTTTTAGCCATACATTTGTTTTAGACATATGCACAGGGAAAGAATTTGCACACATCTATTTGTTCCTGTTGAATAAGTAACTTTGTCCAGGCTTCAAGGTGTGGCAAAGTGTGTCTTTCCCATTGCAGTTAATAAGAAAAGGCTTTTTTGATATAAATAAGATGTCATATTTTAAAAAGGTGGTTGAATTTGTGCTAAAAAAAAAAAAAAAGTAAAGTGGTAACTGTCCACAGTGTAGTGGTAAACCACTACACTGTGGACAGTTGGGAACTATGGGACAAACCTGTAAAACGCTGCTGGTTTGCTTAGAATTTGTGGAAGAACACTGCCCCCTGCTGGACACATTCCTCAACTGCAGATAATGTTGCAGAAAAAGCCCAAAATGAACAAAACGAAACATTTAAGTAATGTAATGTTTTAAATAATAATAATAATAAAAACAATCTGAGTGATTTTCTGTTTCCTAGCAACAAGCAAGACTGATGTAGAGCGATAACAAACAATGGATGTGGCAGAGGTGAGCTTTTCATTTCAAACACTGTCTACATTTTCATATGAATGTAAAAGTTTCTGGTGTTTTTTGTTGCTCTCACTAAACACAGCACATCAAGGACTCTCTCCAGAGGTGTGGAATAAGGAGGGACATGGATGTTAGCCAACTCAGCTTCGCTAAAAAGTAAGACAAAACTGTTCCACCGAGATATTTGTGATGTGCGCAATCTCACCAGGAAGGATCTGTTTGGACAGATTTCTGATGATTTGTTGAACAGGAATATCTGCTGTGTTCCCGACCTACAGAGATTTCACTTTCTGAGGAAACTGTGGCTCAGCAACAACAAGGTGATTCGTCAGAGTGAATGTGAGGAACATGAATAGATAAAGAACTGTTGAAAAAGGTAGAAAAATAAAGTAAAAAAAAAAAAAGAAAATGGCTGATTGAAACACACAGCTACATGATTCCATCTTATCCTTTAACCAGCGTTTGTTTCAAGTCAACCAGTTTGGTTGTATTGATCACTCCAGCACAAACAGCATTCCCAGGTTTAATGGGGTTGAGGTTCAGGACTGCAGACTCCAGCTTCCCTGCTGGAGGTGGTCGCTGATGAAACAAACAAACAAAAGACAGTATCAGAAAAGACTTCTTGGAATTAGCAGAAATGATGTGGAAGGTTTCCATGGAAACCAACAAGAAAAATACACAGGCTTTTCAGTACTATAAGATTTATTGGCAAGAAAGATTGAATGAACACAAATTTCTTTAAATCTGCTATAAAAGTAAACGTATCAATCTTTTGTCATTTGTCTCAATACTCCAACATATATTCATCATTTTATTTACTTGTATTCATGATGTCTAATTACTGAATGATTTTCTTTTTCCTCTAATTCTTTTAGATCAGAGAGCTCAGCTGCCGTTCCCTCAACTGCTGCTTGACTGAACTTTACCTTCAGAATAACAAGATCAAGTCTGTGACAGGTTCAAATTTACTGACTGATGACCTTAAAATATTCTTTACACTTAACCCCATAGAGCCCATCGTGACATATTAGATACATGCAGTTTCTGAGGCATTCTGCATCATTTTAGAGTAAAATCTTTACTCATAATCCTTTTAAACACAATTGGATACTTGCAGAAGATAATACTGTAGTAATCTTAACATTTCACACTGTAGAAAGTGGCAAATATAAAGTATATTTTGTTTAAGGGCCAAATAAAGACGTTAAAATCAAACATTTTTATTTTTCTTACCACTTTCTCATGGGTCAGGCCTCAAAGTACTCTTCTATTAGCTTTAGATGAAGTTTCAGCAGGACAGAATCCTCCCAGCTGAAAAATCACAAAGAAAAAAACCAAAAGCAACAATATTAAAAAGAAAGCTGATTTAACTACAAACAAATAATGCTGCTCAGTAGAGATGGTGGAAGACACATCCCAGTCTTCATTCTATTAATGCAAACTCATAAACACTCCATTTGTAGAATAATTCATACTTTGGACCGATTAATGCTAATATTGCTTCTTAAAGGTCATATTTTAGAATGATTTAGGAAGTTTACTTCTTTTAAATGTCATAAACTGAGATTTATGAAGTAGAGATGTCCGATATTATCAGCATACGGATATTATCAGCCGATATCAACATTAAAATGTTGTATCAGAAATGATCAGGATTGATTTTTACTTTTTTTTAGTGACTCACCGTTTACGCCACATGCTCACAATATACATCAAACTCTTCAGCTATGTCTCCTCTAACTCAAAATGATAACATAAAAGAGATGTCATGTATAGATTTCCAGATATTTTTGTTTATCTGGCACAACTCGCTCCAAAAATGTCGATATGGTTGATGTTGGTATCCAAAATTATGAGAGATTTTAATGTGAATCAAAGTTTGTTTACTTCCACTTTAGTCATGAAAAAGATTATCCTTTATCAGTTTATGCATTGTATACATACATGTAAAAGATTTATGTTGACATACACTACCAGTCAAAAGTTTGGACACACTTTTCCATTAAATGCAATGCAATGCAATGGTGAAAATGCACCCAAACTTTTCACTGGTAGTTTATGTCATTTCCATTTTTCCCCACAGGTGCCCTCAATCATCTGACTTGCCTTCGCCTCCTGTTCCTCCACAACAACCAGATCAGAAGGCTGGAAGAGACAGTTCATGAGCTCAGAAGGATGCAGCAACTTCAAAACATCAGTGGGTGACAAAGCACAAGAGCCAGAACAAATCTTCTTCAACCCACCAGTGTTCACACTAAAAGGTTGGTCAGCAAAAATGTGGCTGGATTTTCTCTTTCAAAACAGCTTTTTTCCTGAATCCTGTGTCTCACGAGCCTGATTATCGCCACTATGTCATCCACTCTTTGCCTTCCGTTGAGGTCTTGGACAGAAAAGGTAAGATTTGTAAATTTGGTAGCACTTTACATTACAGATCGGTAATTATATGGTAATTGTGTGGTAATTTCATAGAAACAAAGAAGAAATTACTTGGTAATTACAGATAATACGCAGTAATTACTACTAGAACCAACCAGGTTATATCCCAGTAACAACACAGGATAGACTAAATGTAATATCCATTTCATGGATACAGAGAAGAAATTACTCAGTAATTAAACACCATAATAACTAGTGGAAATATCCAGGTAATATCCTAGTAGTAACACTGGAAACATCATGGCGACAAGAGACTTGAGCTGATGTTAAATAGATAAGGTGCCAGTTACCCAGAGCAATAGGAGGGCAACATATTTCACAAGAATGTGAAACAATGTGGTATTGTATTAATATTGTGTAATTACTTAGTAGCTGCCTGGAAATGTCATCAAATATCTATACATGATTAAAGAAAACAATAATTATGTTGCGATAACATCATTATTACCTAATTATAAGAGGTTGGTTTCTATGTAATAACCACAAACCAAGGCAGTAAAATAATGCATTTAATGTTTCCATTTTATTTCATAGTAACATTACATTACAGCAGCGACAATAACCTGGAAACAACATCAGTAGTGTCTACATAATAACTACAAATCAGTGCTGTAAAGTAAAGCATGACTTGTTTCCATGTTATTACATAGTAATGTTACATAATAAGCAGGAAACAAACAAGTGTTACCAAGTTATTTCTTCACTGTTTCTATGAAATTACCACACAGTTACCATATAATTACCAATCTGTAATGTAAAGTGCTACCATAAAAATTATATAACTTTTTTTCTGCGTTCACAACATAATCTGTCTGTTGTGTTGCCAGAAGTGATGCCAGCAGAGAGGAGGAGGGCTCTTCATATTTACAACCAGGATGGTCACCGAGTCCTCCAGTCTGTGGCCTTTGGCAGACAGAAAGCATAGAGAGATGAGAGAAAAGAGATGCATTTCATGTTTTTTGTTTGCAGATGGATGCAGTAGTCATTAAAAAGTCCAAAGATCTCTTCCACTGCATGGGTGTCTCTTTAGACTAGAGACTAAATGAGCAAAATGGCCTCAAAGACATGCTAACCATCAGATTCAAACAATTAACGGCCCAAACATGTTGTAAAAACAGCCACAAATGATTGTGAATGTTAAATGACCTGGTCCAGACCAAAAAAAAGACTGGCTGCAAGGCGAGCCAGAAGGCTAAAAAATGATTAAAACTTATTCTAGAACAATTATTCACATAAAACAACGTAACACTGACTGTAGCATGGTTACTGAACAGAAGATATTTAACAAATTTTAAATGCATTTGTTACAAGAGGTGCAATGTCAAATGAGCCACAAATATACAAAGAGACTGTTAAATATACCAGAACATGATATAAAAAGCTTTAGGAAATATGATTTTATGTCCTGCTATTGAACTTTGGTGCAAAAAAAGAAAAAAAAACAGCCAATTTAGCATCATCTCTCTTTTCTAAGCTCTCTTCAACCAATAAAAATCAATCCAATCATGGCTTTTGGATTATTTCTTAATCTGCCACTTTTTTCTTGTCCTTTCTTCTCCTCTGATATTGTCTTGTATTCCTCTGCTGAACCATCCATTGTCTCAGCTTCAAGACGCTGCAGAGAAACAGCAACTCCAGCAATGTGAATAATAAATATCAGCATGCCCTCAAAGCTGATCAGAAGCTCAAGGTTTTATGGTCAGAAACGTATGAAGTGTTGCTTTACAGTGACAAGAAATCTTCTCAAATTTGCAAAAAAGTTGTTATAATTTGCTGAAAGATAAAAATAAGATGATAAAATTATGAAAATACGCAGCATAGAGAACATAAAGCGACCACACAAAGACATTGTAGAAATTTATTCATTTTCTTCACTGCTTTGTTTAATCAGGGTTGTGGGAAACTGGAGCCTATCCCAGCAATCAGTGGTATACTCTGGACAGGTTTCCAGTCCATCGCAGGGCCAACACAGAGAGACAAGGTAACATTCCCACTCACTCCTAGGGACATTTAGATTAACCAATTAACCCAACATGCACGTCTTTGGACAATGGGAGGAAGCCAGAGAGAACCCACGCATACACACCATTTCAAGCTTTGAACCTCCAACCTTACAGCTGGGAGGCTGCAGTGCTAAACACTGCACCACTGTGCAGCCAATAACAAAACAAAGTAACTAAAAATGATTTTAAAATGACCAAATTTGTCATAAATGACCTTTGTAGACTCAAAGTTGTCAGCGTCAAACATCCAGAGATGTAAACTGATTACAGATGTAAAGATGGAAGAAACTTGTGCACAACAGGAACCATGAGTATCATGGCTGAGTGATAACATGAATACATATAACTGTACTTCAATACTTAGTATCGCTATATTTATTGGAAAGTTGGAGAGCTTAGCCCAGTTCTTTGCAACAAACTTGATATTAATTCTGTATTGTAACATAGGTGACATTATATGGTAGGAAGGGAGTAAACAAAAAAAAAAAAAAAAAAGTCTGTAGCACTTCATGCAAGGATCTGCATCCAAGTGGACAGTTCACTAGCATCTTCCTACGATGTCCTCTACTGTTTGAGTTTGTGCTTGTGTTGTTCTCACCCATATGTAAGTCGCTTTGGATAAAAGCGTCTGCTAAATGACTGTAGAATAGAATAGAATAGAACTGCCTTGTCGAGTTATAAGGGCCTGAACTCGACCAGGCTTGGCACAGAGGACGCAGGAATGAACTCGATTCAATCCTTTTAACTTTCATGTCTTCTGGTTAAAGAGCAGGTTGATAGCCTCGAAGAGAAAGAGTAACAGATGTTAATTCACCATGTCATTCAGTCATGTTTAGTGTACTTTAAAGAGTCAAAATAAAACAAATAAAGTCTAAATAACAAAATAAAGCTATACATACCAATAGCGTCTCTGTGCTCTCTGACTCAGATCAGACTCAGGCAGACAGACAAAAGACTCACAGGTGCACACTTACAGGAAATTATTCAGTGCTTCCTGAACACACTCGTGCTCCCGACTGCCCCCTGACACACTCCATCCGCCAGTTAACTATTTACCACATACCAGAGCTGAGAATATGAACCAAACAAAATTTGTGCTTAACCAAACATGCCTTGTTGCAAAACCCATCCATGGCTGATATGGATAAAAACATTGTCGATGTGTCTTCTCAGGAAACTTTTCCACTTTGGTTCTTTCCGATCACTTCGCTGCTCACAAATTGAGAGAAACACACACACAAAAAAAAAAAAATCTGTGAAGTTGGTCTTTAATCAATGACAAAGATCACATCAGATGACAAAACTAAAGTCCCCTCAGGACAAACAAAAACGGGACATTATTTCTGACGTCACCTTTTCCTTTCCATTCAGGCTGCACAATAAATACACACCAAACCCAAAGTCATACTTCTCAAGGCATTTACACTTTTTTCTTGACAATACTGAACAAGCATGATGAATCTGGAGGGAAAAAAAACTTTTCATTTCCTTCTAGCTGGAAAAATCCTGAGAAGCAACCTCATATTTCACAACACACTAAAATAGTCATGTTTACATCATTCCCAGTTAAAAATATTCATGTACATTTTGGTCAGTGTTGAGCAGCCGTGCCATCCACACACTCAGGCTGTCGGTACAACATACATCCCCAACGATCAGCTGTATTGCAAGCGAACTGTTCCGATTGGCCACACAGTCACTTGTTTCCCACAGTTTGCTACAGTTTAAGGCAGTTTTACGTTCTTTTGTGGATGTGAACAGTTAGCTTTTCGCGGATCTCCAACAGTTCCTCCTAGAGATCGGCTTATGTAGTTTTCACATTCACAAATGACAAATCATTTGAAAAACAGAGGACAGAAAGATGGCAGCTGTGGCGCGACCAGCAACTCTTCTGCTCTGCTGACAAAGTCTCAGGCGGATAATAAATATGAATTCTCTGCCTGGTCTCTGTGCCAGCTTCCCTCTGTCTGTGGTGGATGGATGTACCGTGGAGAATGCGCTTGCTGCCGTACACTGATTCCTAGTTGTCAGCAACGGGGATGGAAGTCGGGTTTAACGGTGCAACTTCACCACTGGTTTCCACTGAGAGCTCCTGCATGGAGTCTGTGGCGTCCTCCACTGCTGCGCTCTCCTCTGGAACACAAGACAACAGTTTAGGTTACAAGCAGCAAACTAATTTTTTATTTCACTTGAGTCTGATGAAGAAGTTGATCAGAAGTTTTGATTAAGTGTTGATCAACAGTGATGGCAGCAATATCCATAGTTCATGCTGATTCCTCTTATTCAACAATACTGAGTAATATATATATATATATATATATATATCTGTTTGTCTATCTATATATCTATATGTATATATAATCACTCGTCGTAGGAAGATAAAATTTAGTTAAATTTTCTGAGTGAAAGTCTGTTTATCCACATCTCTCTCTCTCTCTCTCTCTCTCTCATATATATATATATATATATATATATATATATATATATGTACATATATATATATATATACATATATACATACATACACACACACACACACACACACACACACACACACACACACACACACACACACACACACACACACACACACACACACACACACACACACACTATTCACAAAAAGTTAGGGATATTCAGCTTTTGGGTGAAATTTCACAACAAGCCTAAAATGCATTCAAACCTGTACAGGTGAACTTAATGTGATCTTCTCTAAGCTTTTAAATGCACGTGTCCAACTGTTAAATGTTTCAATAAATTTTGCACAAGTTGCTTTTCTCTAACAAGGAGCTTAACGGCAAAAATCACGGCAGGTGTGTGATCCTTGAATTGACCAATAAATGTCCTGGTTCAATTAGAGCTGGTGTTTAAACAGTTGTCCTCATCATGCTGTTCACATTTTGACATCATGAGACCAAGACGACACCTAACAATGGAACAACAGTCCCTTGCCGTTGCGATGCTTCAAACAGGACGTTCTCAGACAGAAGTGGCCACTGAGCTTGGAGTGTCACAGAGTGTCATCAGCAGGTTGCAACAGAGATATGGAGAGACTGGAAGAGTCACAGAAAGGCCTAGAAGTGGACGTCCTTTGGCCACATCCCGTGCTGATGACCGCTACATTGTGAACACTGCCCTGAGAAACCGGATGATGAATGCCACTCAACTCCAGGCACGTTTAAGAGAGGTGAGAGGCACCCAAGTGTCACGTCAGACCATTCCAAACCATTTCCATCAGCGTGGTCTGCGTGCTAGACGACCTGCACGGGTACCTGACCACACCACCAGGCACAGGCATCATCGTCTTGCATGGGCCAGGGAGCATTTACGCTGGACGAGGAACCAGTGGGCCTCAGTGCTGTTCTCTGATGAAAGTCGATTCACACTGAGCAGAAATGATGGCCGGCAACGATGTTGGAGACGTCAGGGAGAGCGCTATGCATCAGCCACTGTTGTCACCAGGCCAGCTTTTGGTGGTGGCGGTGTTACAGTGTGGGCAGGGGTGTCCACTTGGTACAGAACTGCCCTACACTTTTTGAATGGTACAGTGACAAGCCCATACTACCTGAATAACATCATTAATCCAGTGATTGTGCCCCTACATGAACAGCACAGGCCTAATTTCATCTTCATGGACGACAATGCTCCTGCTCATCGAGGCCGCATCATCAGGGAACGGCTGTTGGAGACTGGTGTACCTCAAATGGAATGGCCTGCACTCTCTCCAGACCTGAATCCCATTGAAAACCTGTGGGATCAGCTGAGCCGTCGTGTAGAGGCTCGAAACCCTGCACCCCAGAACCTCAATGACCTGAGGGCTGCCCTTCAAGAAGAGTGGGATGCCATGCCTCAGCAGGCAATAAGTTGCCTTGTGAACAGCATGAGACGTCGTTGTCAAGCTGTAATTGATGCTCAAGGGCACATGACGAGATATTGGGACGTTCAAATTTTTTGTTGTGGTGTAACTACCATTGTTGTTACCTTTTGTGTTGAATGAATTTTTTGAGATGAGGAAATCAGTAGTGCATCCTTCTACTTAAATGTCTTACTTTTATAATATATCACTGTAGCATGAACATATTGCATTTTCCATAAATTTCACCTGAAAGCCAAATATCCCTAACTTTTTGTGAGTAGTGTATATATATATATATATATATATATATATATATATATATATATATATATATATACACACACACACGTTGGCCTGGATGTACTTTTTATGCCAAACTACTGCTGTCAACCTACAGCGCAATTTTCTCAGTCATCTGTTAAAAGACAACTGATCTGAACCAGCTGGTTAACGCGTTGCTATGGTGACACCCTGTAACGGAGGGGCGCTCACCACTCCTCTTCCCATCCATCAAATGTTTTATTTTGGCCAAAATTATTGAAATTCACCTCAAAATTTATTCCACAGCGCGTTACAATCATTCGCCTGTCAAAAAGCAGCTGATCTGAATCAGTTCATTAACTCATTGCCATGGTGATGCCCGTAGCGGAGCAATACTTCAGTGATTTAACTCGCCGAACTACGTGTGCGTATATAGGAAAATAATGCACGCCAGTTGTCATTAGAATTATGGTAAAAATATCTATCTACAAAATCTTGGTAACAAGGAAGAAGAATTGGCATTACCACGGCAACAGAAGGGATGGGCACATAATGTGATGTAAAACCAAGGTGGTGGTGATGGTACATAACCTGATGCCCACATGACAACACTGTAACCAGAGTTTCAGCATCTTTAACCTGATCTGCTTTTTTAAAACAATTCCTTTTCACGGGGCATCTTATATGCATCTGTGTCAACTACCTCGTCTTCCCGCCTTCAGTTACTGGCGGCTCACAGTCTTATGGGTCTCTAAAAAGCCAGAGAAGGTGGTCCTGGTTTCCACCACCAGTTCCAGCAAGACCGTGTTGTTTCATTAGTCTTTGCTTTGTGGTTATTTATAGTTGAGTTGGGAGTTTTTATTGGTGCCGTCTCCAGCATTTATAGGTTTTGAGGTTAAAGGAGAAACCTGAACACGAGCTGCCACTGCATGGCTGGCTTGTGCCCTTCTTCCGCGTTTGTTCCCATCACCCTTATGCTTATTTGTTTGCAAGTACACATTTATATGAAGCTTTCTTCAAGTTGTTGCCGTTTTCTTGTGGTTTTAACTGTGATGGGAGCTTTGAGCTGCTTTCCTGCACCGTGAGGGATACCTCTATTCTGCTGCATCCTCAATTTGGCTGCTTCTGCCTCATGCTTCTCTCGCTGCTCTTGAAGCTTCTTACAAACCTTCTTGTGGGTAAACCAGTGCATTTTCTGGCAAGCTTGATCACAGTAGATCACCTGATTAAGACAAAAGCAATGATTTCAACTCAAAACGATTGTCTTTCAAAGACGGAGCTGGTCCAGCTGAACAGGGCTTATCTCAACTTTTTACTGCTCACCATTTTACAGATGGAGCATCTCTTCTCAGCTCCTTTCTCCCCGCAGGTGGTGCAGAACTCCACATCCATGAAGCCAACCTGACCCGTGATGGCCTGAGTCAGCACAGACAGAGCCGTGGGGTCGTGACTCTGCAGCGAAGTGAAGAGGAAAAGAAAACTCAGTCACTTTATGACAAGCAACAGTAACTCAATCAGATTCAAGAAGCCGCAAAAACAACCTTCATCACAGGAAGGAAACACATTTTAGGGATCGTTTTGGTGACAAAATGAACAAATACTCACAATCTCCACAGGAGCAATACTCCGCACCAGCTGCTGCAGCAGCGTGGCGTCACAGTACGGGAACTTTCGGATGCACTCTCTAATGAACTTCTCCTGGTACACAGGGAAGCCGTCGTTGTCCTGACCCTTCAGCAAACTGCAGAACAGAAGCGCATTACTTACCAACTAACTGATAAAAAAACATGGTTTAACATCTAATTAAAACTCAACTACAAAGAAAGTTAAAACAAATTTCAGATTCAATCATTTAACGTTTGTTCGTCTTTTCTTAACACCATCTAACCTAAATTGCAATAGTAGCGATATTGTGATTTTTTTTTTTTAAACCCCGCGATAAAAGAAATTTACGGGAATTTTCAACAGATGACTTGAATATTTGCCCGTCACGATAACAAATTTTGCCCCGCGATTAATTGTCTCAGAAATTATTGCGATAAACGATAATATTGCACTAAGTGATTATTCTTGTCATTTTAAGACCATTTCTAACTAAAATAACAATAATGCCAAAATAATAAGGCATTACATTAATATGGCATTAATTTTATTGAATTTCCCTTTGGGGATTAATAAAGTATGTTTCATTTCATTTCATAATGCAAGTACACCCTTTCAAAGATCAGCATGCTTATAAATATTTAGCTTGATGTGCAGACTAGTTTATGCTCATGCAGTCCCCAGTCTGCTAAAACAGATCAGGATTTCTCCTGGGGGTTTTGGCAACGTGGTTATCTGGAACATAGGGTCTCTGAACACCATGTAACAGGTGGTCAAGCTCATATTCGGGGACATGTTTGGACTTCAATGTTAGAAAGGTAAAACTGAAGGTCTTTGAGTATGTCATTTTTCATGTCATTGTAAAGTTGTGGATTTGCCGTTTGTAACATGTCTGCTCATCCAAGCAGATTGTTAATGTCTTTTTTTTATTCCCAGCTGGGAAAAACACAGCTGATGATTGGGTTTTAAGTGAAGATGGAAGCTTATTGTATTGCCCTGTTTAGTTAATATTGTCTTAAAACAAATGCGGCACTCGCTCGGAGGAAGCGAGAGAGAAAAGAAAGACAAATGAAAATTTGTCTTTAGTAGTTCTATTCTACTTGAATAGAACTTTAAATTATGCATCAGTCCTGCCGTCTTGTTGACAGTTAACCTGCACTGATCTGACCTCTTTTTGTGAATGTTACAAGCATGGTTTTTCTCTGCATTTGAGTTTTTCTGGTTATGTTTTAACACTTGCTTTTGTTCTGCTAGGTCCTGAATACATGTTTCGTTCTATAACCTGCAAACGTGAATTGTGTTTTCCTATGAAGGTTTGCTTACTGCCATTGGAAATAAACAAACCTGTGTGTGAGAACATCAAATTCATTCGCCTCCTACATTGCAGGAGGCACGATGTGATTTTTGTACACACTTACTAATGATTATTGCCAAATGATAGATTGTGCAGCTGTAATAGATGGTCCCACCTTTTAATCAGGCCGTCCAGCTTGTCTTCTCGATCCTTGAGGAACGATGCACACTTTCCCAGCACACAGCTGATATAATGCATCTTCATGGCCAGAACTTCGTTCATGTCCTGCTGCTTGATGCACTTCTCACAGATGAGCTCCATCACTCGCCGGCATTTATCCAGAGCTTCCACCTCTGCAAGCAGCGGGTTTTCCTTCACAAGCATCACTAACTGGAAAACACAAGATATAATACCCATAAAGCATCAGGTCTTCCCATTGTTTTTTTTATCTGTTAGTCACCTGAAGGGAATACAATGACAGAACATTGATTTTAAAAAAAACAAACAAAAATAATATTCATCCTAAAATAATCCCTCTTAGTCAATTCTTATCACTGAATACTCAGAGTACTTTGCAGAAAAGATGCAGCTCCCTCGGTCGGTACTGTTTGGAACATTTGCAAGTGTGAAGGCATTTATATTTAAGAACATAAGTCAAACTTTGTAGATCCTTCAACAATACTTTCTATCATTTACTGCTTTGTTATTGTGACTGTAGTCTGCATTTCTGAAAACAAAGCTGTATTTATGATGTGTTTTATAAAAACTGAAAGCTCCAAGTTTTCTATGCAAGATTGTGATTAAAAAAAAGAACAAGAAAAAAAAAACTGTTTAACAGTAAGGATGCACAGATACCAATGCTGATATCGGTATCTGTGCATCCTTACTGTTGAGTAATGCTGCATTTCATGTAGGACACTGGTTCAATACCAAGCGTGTATACTTGTACGTGCTTGTTATTAAAAGTGGACCGATACCCAATACCACACTCGTCAAGCCAGCGCAGATGTGTTTGATGACATGCCTCGGACGTGTTTTAAGGGAAATAAAAGTCTTGAATTTTAAAATGCGACATTTTTTGTTCCACTAAAGTGATATCTTTGTTTCAAAACCACACATTTATAGTTGTATTTGGGTAAAATGTGCCAAATCAAAATAAAACTTGTTGAAATTGTTAGATCCGTAATGTTATTATATTTGTTTTGGTGAGGTAACTTCAGAAAGGATGGGTCATTTATCCCAACCTAATAACATCTTACACAGTTATAACAGCAATAATAATCATAGTCACAATAATGTTCACATAAACAGATTTGGTATCGGCAGATATTCAAATTTCAGATATCTGTATCGGAATTCCCAAAAAGTCGATCGGTGCATCCCTACTCAACAGCAAAAATTAATGTCTGCACCTACAGCTTGTTCTGTAAATTTTATTTATAAGATAAGCTTCAATGTGCAAACTGATGCATGCAAAAGGCTGCTGCAGCTCTGAAGTATGGAGAATATGTCATCTGAATTTAAAGACAAACTATAAAAAAGCAACAAATACACTGAATCCAGTATGAAATCTGCAAGCTACCTTAACGGGGTTCAGGTTGGTGCTCATGATGACCTTGTGCAGAGGTCCAGCCAGCTTGGGTGGCAGCTTGGGTTCTTTCTCCAAACCCTGAGGCCTGGTGTAGTAGTCCAGTCTGGCACGGGAAAAGAAGTTGTTGATCACCGTCACACAGTCGTGTTGCCCTAAAGAGGGATAAAGGAGGAGCTTTACTTTCATGCAGAAGCACTACAAACATATAACATTTCTTCTATTATTCCCCAAAGGGCCACATTTTACATTAAAACTAACCTTTCATGTGAAACATTTTATTCAAATTGATCTTTGGGAATATTTACATCTGACAACACATTAGTCTGAGAATTGCCAGGTACTAGGACTGGAAGTAAAGTGAGTTAAAAATCAGCCAGAAACCAAAGGAAAAGTTTTAAAGAACTTCAGAAAGGCTTGAAAGTGGAAGTTCAGAGAATGAAGAAATGAAGGCTGGCTCAAGATAGTTAAGCACCACAGTAGAGTATATAAGGTACAAAAATGTACAAAAATACAATATAAAATATAAATATATAATATAATAAAAATATATAATATATATTATATTAAATATATAATATAATTAATATATAATATCTAATATAAAATACAATATAAAAATACAAAAATTGACTTTTGTTTTGTTATTTAAGCTTATTAAGAAAAAACTAAAATCTAAAATGAACTTTAATATAAATTTGATGACCAGCTTTTGTCCGAATGTCAGTCTTTGTCAATGGATTAAGGCAAGTGAAAGCATCTCTCAAATGATCTGCCTATAAATTATATTCTATCTGATACAAGAACCAGTCCTTGCATTCACAACCCAGCATCAATGAAAAATACAATAAGAGTAAGGACACATTTCATCTTAACACACCGACAAAGGCTGCCATCTGCGCAGCAGTCCGTCCAACAGAGTTGGTCACATCTGTTTCTGCTCCTGCATCCAACATCATCCGAGTGATATCAGTCTTCCCTGCAGGCACAAAATTCCCATATAGGTTAAAAGCAATCATTTTATTTGAATTATTTTGATTAGCAACACAAACATGTTAAATTCAAACTCACCTGAAAGACCAGCAAACATGAGTGCTGTGTATCCGTGCTCATGTTCATTACAATTCACATCTGCGCCGTGTTGTAGAAGCAATCTGCACATGTCTGCTTTTCCCTTGTAAGCCGCATGCATGAGAGGAGTCATCCCATACTGTGGATTTGGCAAAAACGTACATTATTTAGCTGATCAATAAGTACAAACTGTAGAGAGATCTATCTTTATAAATGCCCACATACTAAATCAGATTTATATGTGAATAAATCCAGAGGGGGAAAAAATCAGCTAGTAGAAGTAGGGCTGACAGCTGACACTAGAAATATATTTTAGGTAATTAAAGAAGAAAAACCATCGTTTTCAATTCAATAGAGGTTAGTAGAAAAGTTGTCAGAAATGCCTTGTTACCTCATCCAAACAGTTGACTCGAACATCCTTACAGCCCAGCAGCCTGGAAGCTTCTTGGACATTTCCTAAAAACAAAAAGATCTTAATAAAACATATAAACTGTCACTAAGACAGCTTTCTACCAACTGAGAAACATCAACAGAATTAAAAGTTTAGTCTCCCAGAAAGATCAGGAGAAACTCATCCATGCATTCATCTCCAGCAGACTGGATTACTGTAACGGTCTTTTAACAGGACTTCCTAAAAAGAGCATTAAACATCTGCAGCTCATCCAGATGCTGCTGCTGCTTTAACTAGAACTAAGAGGTCTGAACACATCACACCAGTTTTAACATCTCTACACAGGCTTCCAGTCAATCACAGGATAGATATCAAAACCCTGCTGATTGTTTACAAATCCCAGAATGGTTTAGGACCAGAATACATCTGTGATATGTTCAGAGAATATAAACTAAGCAGAGCTCTTCGATCCAAAGACTCGGGTCAACTAGTCCAGACCAGAGTCCAGACTCTTATGTTGTAGCATTTAGGCACAGATGATTGTTAATCGTAACAAATATAATGTACTGTTCGTTGCTGTGTTTTGGATTGCATGATCATGGATAATGTAGTCTGGGGTGATTATGTGTGAGTTAAGATCTTGTATGTCCTATAATGGGGGCTCAGCTAAAATGCATGGTCTGATGTCTGAAGCTGTAATTCTGTATTTACATGTGGATTTATGCTGTGTGTGATTATATGATGAGCAACCTTGACAATTAGAAAAAGGGCTATGATTTGAACATATAGATTGTTCCCTTGTATAATATATATATATATATATATATATGGGTTTTTTTTTTCTTTGCGTCACGTGTGACCTCTTAATTTTGTTTGCTTTGCTGTTTTATATTCATGTTTGAGTACTAATTACTGTTCGAAATAAACAATAAACAACAAAGACTAAAACATGGAGAAGCAGCATTTAGCTGCAAACAAGTGGAATAATCTGCAAGTGGAGATTAAACTTTCACCAAATGCAGAAACTTTTAAATCCAGGTTAAAAACATTTCTTTTCTCATGCGCCTATGCGTGACATCTGCACAGTGACTTTTAATTAATTCTGCTTGTAATTACTTAAATATAATTTATGATTTTATTGTGATTTTGCTATTCGTATTTTCTTTTCTTTTTTTTTCTGTAATGCTTTTAATGTTTCATGTAAAGCACTTTGAATGGTCTTGTACATGAAAGATGCTATACAAACAAGCTTGCCTGGCCTAAAATGCAACAACAACAACAACAAAAACCATAAATAAAAGCTTTCCAAGCAGCTTTTCCAGCCTTTCCTTTATAGCATCAAGTTTAAGATCATAATGACAACATTTAAGACAACATGCTGCCCAAAGTAAACCCAGGTTCTAGTTTTTATATGAAGATGACTGCTAACAAAACACACAAGCAAACTGAACATTCATTCATTCATTTTCCGAACCGCTTATTCCAATTCAGGGTCGCGGGGCAAACTGAACATATTGTAACGATTTAAGTCATATTGTTGGGAAGCAGTAAAAAAAAAAAAAAAAAATCAACTCTAACATTAATCCTTTAGTTTAACATGCATCTTATCCTGCAAGCTAACCAGGGATTAGCGTTAGCCGCAGAGGCTTACCTGCACTTATAACTCCAAATAACTCCTTTTCGCTTGAAGACAAGTCTCCCTTCTTAGGCCCAGACATGTTGGTGGCTCAAAATGTCAATCAAAGATGCAATGATGGAAATATTACGCTACGTTTTTAAATATAAAAAAGATGTTTCCGTGATTCTGACAGTGTGTTAATCAGGCATGAATGGTAGCTAAGGAGGCGGCGTCATTTGGAATGTACCACTAGCATTTCCCAAGAGGGGGAAGATCGGTCACAGCAAAAAATTAAATTTAAAGAATAAACCTGTACTCGAGTAAATAAAATTGGTCTTTCAAAAAAGATTGTCTGTTACAAATTAAAATTGCGAAGACATGTCATGGTTTATGTAAAAAACGGTCAAAATATTAAATTAATCGAAACAATCGACCAACTATTCTTTTGTGAAAATGATCAGATCCAAGGAAATCTAGAAAGTTCATTCATAAACGCTTTGGAGGTGCACGTGAGAAGATACGAAATTTAATCTAAAATAGTAGATAAAACAAGAAGTAAATAAGTTAAATCAAAACTAGAAAATGGTTCAGTCAGAATAGAAAATGAATGAAATTAAATTAAATGAATAAAATGAAATGAAATGAAAAATACTTTATTAATCCCAAAAGGGAAATTCAATTAATCAATCAATAGATCAATTAAAATAGACAAATAGATAAGTAAATCAATATCTGTATGAGATCCACAAGGTTTTCTATTTGAATACTGGAGATGTAATTACACAATCAGATTTATAAATATATAGCACTTTTTGCATTGTTTAAGCACTTTGCCTGTAAATACCTATTTTAAATTGAGTTATTCTTTATAATATGCAATACACAGGGAACCTTGGATATGTCTGCTTTTATAAGGAACTGGGGAGTAAATAAAAGCATCAACAGAGTTTATTTAACATTAATTTTGACTTACTAAATAAATATAACATTCAAATGCAACAACTATGCAAAGTGAACAAGTATCTTTAAAATGATCACAATACATAAAAACACCAAACACATACTTTCCTTTTATCATGGATATCTCATTATTTATGACATTTTCACTGACCGAATGGGGGATTAAAGAACTATCAAACTATATACCAGCATTTCATGGTAGTTTGTAGGCATGAAATTGTTGAAAAAATTGACAATATAAGATCTTTGGGTATCAAATGAGAAGCAGGGTTGTACCACAAGATAAGAGATTATAGGCCGTGCATAAATGCCCTTCAGGCAGATCATTGCATGTTGGCAAGCGATAATATGAAAACGAGATCATGTATACTCAGAGGGAAATAGCTGCATAAAATACAGCAGCATTTGTGCCAAATTTCAGGGCTCAGACCTTGCAAAGTATCTCAGTGACCTGCATTTTGCTTCCATGTGATTTTACTCATTTGAATTAGGGCTCTAGGCAGCTGAGAGGCAGGCAGGTGAAATTTGCATGAGTTTGTAAACAGCATTTTAGTGGTTAAGTTACGGTGATATCTAATTTATGAGCCTTAAACTGAGAAAACTAGGTTAACTGAGTATATTAGGTGTAAAAGGACAAGTTAGTGGCAAGCTGATGATTGGAAAAAGACTGACAAAAATGACAAAGATACTGAACTTACAGAACACAATCACAAATAGAAAGCAGGAATTACAAAAAGACACCACTTTCAGGATAATCAACAGAAGGATGTTACCGTCCCACCTGGAGTAAAAGAGACACCAACAATGTGGAAACTCAAGGTAGCACTAACTTTATACAACAACGGCATAAAAATATTCACAAGTGATGTAAATATACAGTTAACAATATTTTAAGAGAAACCGATTAAATGTTTGAAGACACAAACATCACTTGATGTAAGATAAAAACATATGGATATATTTCTGAAATGCAAGTTGAGTATGTATCAGTAACTTGATGAAACAAGAGAGTTGCACATTCAAAGTGAGACTGTGGAGATTAATGGAGGCAGACCTGGTTTGTCTGTCCTTCCTGCATTGAAATGATGGACTTTCTCTTACCAAAGACTAGAGTAGACTGAAGACTTATCTTTTATGATAAGTCCTATAGGGGATCGGTAGCATCCCTTAGTTATGCTGCTATAGGTTTAGACTGCTGAGGGACATTTCCTGGTACACTGAGCTTCTTTCTCTCTCTTTATCTCTCTCTCTTATTCACCAACAGATTGAGATGGAGCTTCCAACTCAATCTGTTGGTTTCCTTATATAGGCTAATGTGAATTGGCTTTCATTATGTTTTTTTCCTGTCTGTAAGGCATCTTGAGATGGCATTGCCATGATTTGACGCAATATAAATACCAACCCAGATGAGCTTATGTCACTCCGCTGCTAAACGCTCTTCACTGGCTTCCGGTCGCAGCACGCATCAAATTCAAAGCCTTGCTTCTGGCTTACAAAACAATAACTCAAACGGCTCCCGTCTACCTTCACTCCCTAACCCAGACCTACACTCCCTCTTGACAGCTACGTTCCACCAGTGAAAGACGCCTCGTGTTACCACCACAATGTGGGACTAAATCACTAGCTAGACTCTTTTCCTCTGTTGTGCCATGATGGTGGAATGATCTCCCAAACTCTATCCGCTCTGCAGAGTCCCTGTCTACTTTTAAGAGCAAGCTGAAGACTCAGCTCTTCAAGGAGCACTTCAACACTTAGTACAGCTGTATTTATTGGAAAGTTGGAGAACTTAGCCCAGTTCTTTGCAACAACTTTATGATATTAATTCTTTGTATTATAACATGGGTGATATTATGGGGTGGGAAGAGAATAAACAAAAAACAAAAAAAACAAACAAACAATAAAAAAAAAAAGCCTGTAGCACTTCATTGAAGGGTCTGCATCCAAGTGGACAGTCCACTAGCATCTTCCTACAATGTCCTCTACTGTTTGATTTCGTGCCCTGCGATGGACTGGCGAGCTGTCCAGGGTGTACCCTGCCTGTCGCCCAAAGCCGGCTGGGATAGGCTCCAGCTTCCCCGCGACCCTGAATTGGAATAAGCGGTTCGGAAAATGAATGAATGAATGAATGTTTGATTTCGTGCTTGTGTTGTTCTCACTCATATGTAAGTCGCTTTGGATAAAAGCGTCTGCTAAATGACCGTAGAATAGAATAAAAAAAGTTTAATTGAAAGCATGGTAGCCTTTCTTCAATCTTGTCTCTGTACAACTTAGACCTTGTCATGACCATATGATGTCTTTTGTACTTTTTTTTTTTGTACCATGACTGAACGCTTCCACTGTGAAGGATAGTTGAACTGCAGGGCTTCTTTGCATATGCAGAAAGAGTGAGTGAGGTGGGGCCGATTTGCATGTCGACCTTTCTTTATGTGATGAAAAGGTGGCAAAGGTGTAAAATTATTTGCCGTTTTAGAGCCAGAGAAGATCCTTTTAATTAATAAGTAGAAATACCCAGCAATTTTGATGAGAACAAGACTTGTTGTTGCCTTTTGGCAGTCACTAGTTCAAGTTAAGACATGGTTATGGTTAGAAGTGAAATACGTTATTTTTCCAACATGACCACCAAATTCATGAATGGTATTTTTAACATTAGCACACAGTATGACCAACAGAGACCCCATATCTAACAGAGTGCAACATGGATTGTAGTGATAACCTAATTTCAATGAGGAGCAGCTGACAGTCAACAACCCGAGTTTTGGAAAATAAAACATGTACAGTTTATTAAAAGCAATAAAAAGGAGTCCCAGCGAAATAAAAGTCTTCAGTCTAACGGCTGGCAGGAGGAATGCAGTCCTTCACCAAACAGTTCTTCAAACAACCCAAATTAACACCAACCACTGCTTCAGATGAACCAGGTTTATATCCACTGCAGACAAAATAATAAAGTGTATGACCAAACCACAGAAAAAAAGGAAAAATTAAACCAAATAAACAGCAAACATGGCAGCTGTTAAAATGGTTTTATCTCCAGAATGGAATTAAAACAGAGAGAGGTTACGTGGATGGATGGAGAGGTGAAGCGTGCTGGAGACAAGGCTATGTTCTTTAAACTTTGTTATATGTTTGGTAGCAATAATAAAACTGGTTTTTATATTCCCCAACATATCAGAACCTTGCCTTGGTTGAAGAAGTTGTCTTGAGTGAGGTTACAGATGTCAGTTTGGGTGGGGTTGGATTGGGATTACATGGCGCTAACAGTACAACACATCATCAGTTGTGCGTCCAGTCATCTCATGTTTCGGCCTTCATCACAAGACGCACTTGGAGAGGCTGGCCCACCACATTATGATCAGACCTGGGTGTTGCATGTTGGCTCCATGTGATCATTTGGCTGCCCGTACTGTCTCCTTCAGTTTCAGCCACAGCCAGCGACTGCTCCTCTCGGCGACACTGGCGAGCTTGTTGATGGCGTTATGTTGGGTTTGCATTGTAAATCCCATCTCCTTCAGCAGCATTGTGATAAAACTAGCATAAAACTGATAAAACTAGCATAAAACTAACAACCCACCTTCACAGGGCACACTGTGACATCTCATCATTTGTTCTCTGCTTCAGCTGCAATGTC
Source organism: Telmatherina bonti (assembly GCF_933228915.1). Classification (NCBI taxonomy): domain Eukaryota; kingdom Metazoa; phylum Chordata; class Actinopteri; order Atheriniformes; family Telmatherinidae; genus Telmatherina; species Telmatherina bonti. The sequence continues at coordinate 11,171,847 of NC_136623.1, forward strand.
AGCAGATCCCAACTTCTGAATACCTGCTTGATGGCTTCTAACCAATGACCACCAAAGACTCCATATTCCTTGAATATTGTTGTATGTATACATATATATATATATATATATATATATATATATATATATATATATATATATATATATATATATATATACATCTTTAAACATAATTACACTTGGAGGAGCATACTACATACTACATGTTTTAAGGGAGGCCAGTGACACATGAGAGCAATGCAGATGAATATATATCTTCTGCTACTATCAACTGCTCTGCATAGTTTGTTTATACTGCTCCTGATTTCATGTAATTAGTTAGGGTTATGTAAACATAACAAATTGTTTTATTACATGCCAGTAATTCCTGTATATGTAAATAAAATAAATAAGAGGGACAAAAATGACCACAGACAGATCCTCCTTCTATCATTATCAGTATTTTTGCCACACCGGTCTTCATTTATTTTTCGGTTAAAAAAATGTAAGTCATGTTTAAGTCAAAAATGAACATGCATGCAAATTTAAATGTTTTATAACTTTTATTTTCATACCTCAAAACCAAAATTTTAAAGAAGCCTCTGTTACTTTATGTTGATGATGATACTACACCAACTCTGCATCAGTCCCTTTCACTTACCCAAAGACTTTGATTTTAGGTCACTCTTCTCGTGGTTTGGAGTCATTTGCATTGAACTCAATACAGGTATTACCTGTGTTTTCCATATTGAGGAAGGTGATTGTGCATAATGCATGTAAATGTGACAAATAATGTTAATTAAACCTAGATGAACCTTCCTTGAATCAGCCATGTACACCCAGGTTTGTAGTGACCTGCAGAGTGTGCAGAGAGATAACATTTACAAAGCTGAAATAAAAGGACCGATCAAACACTGGGTAAGTCAAAGGTTTTCTTTTCTTCTGCAAACAAACTTTAATGTATCTTGTATTGTACTACACATTGGAAATTAAGATTTGCTAACTTTATCTAATATTTTTGTGAAAACTTGTGAGTTTGAATGAAAATTAAAAGGAGTAAAAAGTTGTAATGTAAACCTAAGCAAAATTATGTAAATATTCATATTTACAACAGAACAGAAAGAGCAAAGAATTTATATATATATATGTTTAAATTCACATTTCATTTTTTTTCTCTTTCAGGATAAATAAATCTCTACTTTTTTTCTTTCATCTTCTTGATGAACCATACTGCTGTTATGGGAAGGGTGGTGAATTTATTAACACTTGCAGGTCAGTGTTGTTGCAAATATATCTTCGAGCTCTTTAACTTGACCGTTTCCACTGACAGATCAATAAAAGCAGGTCATATCTTCATGTTACAGGACTTGCTACCACTCTATTTTCTTGTCTTCTGTTGTCTCAGTGTCTAAATAAACAACAGAAATGGGAATTCATCACACCTTATATTTACATCTTGTCTTTTTCAGGACTGTGCTTTCTCTCTTTGAGCACTTCCCAATACCAATTTTCTTCTTTCCAAACTCCAAAAACCTGGACCGAGGCTCAGACCTACTGCAGAGAGGAGTGCATTGACCTGGCCACCACCCACGACATGGATGAGTTGAAGGATATTCTACAATTAGTTGAGGGCAAATATGATGATGCGGTGTGGTTTGGGCTTATGAAAGGCGAGACCAGGAGATGGCACTGGTCCTTGACTGGCAAACAATTCTACAAGGATGGAGAAAAAGATTATTTGGACTGGGGTGTCAGTCCAACTTATCACTGTGGGACTTACAAAAAAGGACACTTGTATGCACTTCCTTGTCATCACACCCTACCTTCAATCTGCTTTGGCGGTAAGTGTTGAATGTTTAAATGGAATACTGACACACAAGTGCTTTAAAGCTAAATGTGATGCAGATTTTTACAGCAATTCCACAGCATCAATTTACAACCTTTACACCTGTAAGCGGTGCACATGTACGAAACAGTATTAGGGCCAATGAAAAAAAAAATTTAATTCTGAGAAAAAAGTCAGAATTCTGTCTTTAATCTCAGAATTCTGACTTTTTAATTTTTCAGAATCTGAATATAATTTTTTTCCCCCTTCAATGGCCCTAATACTATTCTGTACACATGCAACTGCACCTGCACACATGGAAAGCATAATCTGCCAAGGATGTTTTTATGACTTCATGTTTCACTTCAGTCACATGCAAGCCATGTTTTCACTGCATGTAGTTGGATTCTGGACCCAACTTTTGCTTGTTGATCTGAATGAGAGCTGTAGATGTGCTTATTCATAATTTCATCAGTTCAACTCTATAAAAAATAACCTTGTGGGGTTACAGTGGTACTTTATCTTTACACAAACTTTTGACAGTCCAGTAAATTGTGTCATGGAAGTGGAAATTGTGGGAATGAAAGCATGGCAGATTAGTTGGATGTTTGGTTTGGAGCTTTAGGTTTTTGTTTGTTTTTTTTTTTTGTTTTTTTTTTTAATAAATATTTTTATCTAACAGCATGGAAAAGCTACATTTATGTATATTAAAATAAAGCGTAGAATTGGTGTGCACTAAAATATGTTAAATTAATGGAATATAATATAATATAATTATAATATAATATAATATAATATAATATAATATAATATAATATAATATAATATAATATAATATAATATAATATAATATAATACCTTCTTATTCATGCACAAACATATATATATATATATATATATATATATATATATATATATATATATATACACATATATATATATATATATACATATATAGCTTAACAAAATATAAAGAGCTTCACTAAAAGACACATTGTCCCTTAAAAATGTTTGTGCCAGTTATTCATACATTCATACATCATAATTTCAGAGAAAGAAAAAGAAGCAAACAAATAAAAAACAACTTTGTTTGAATTCACTAAATCAATACAAGTTTTTTTCTGCATTGCTTTTGTGAAAGATTATTTAAAAAACTGTTTTTTAATGTTGCAAATATGAAATGTTGGAATAAAATGTTTATTGAAACAGAATGTGACAACAACAAACTATTGAAAAACCATCAATGTTTTCATGTTAAATAAAAGTTTGACAGTAATAGAAACTAACAAGCAAAATGAAAAACAAAAAAGCAGGATTGTCAGCGTTAAACTATAAAGCAGATTATATCATATTCTATAATTTACTGTAAAATGACTTTCTCTTGTTCTTAGACACAAAAGAAGGTGAAGATGAACACATTCTCATTCAAACACCAATGGGCTGGACCGAGGCTCTGAACAACTGCAGAACCAACCACACAGACCTGACCAGTGTGAGGAACGCTGCAGAGCTCAGCATCATCCAGACACTTGCTGCTAATCTGCAGGTGTGGGTTGGTTACTTCAGAGATCCCTGGGAGTGGTCAGACCAGACCGACTCCTCCCTGAGGTTCTGGCCACCAGACCAGAATGTTTGGAGTGAAGACGACAACAACTGTGGGGCTTTTCTAAGTGCTGAGTCTGGTAGATGGGGAGGCCGTAACTGTTCTGAAAAACACCCATTTGTCTGTTCCTGCAAGGCCCCAGGTTCTTCATTCAGATCAAATGATCTATTTTGTAAACAGTTGTTATAATATCAGGAAAAATATGTGTGTGTGCTTCTTTTCATAACAGAAACCAAACAAATGCTGATAAAAGTGAGGATCAGTCCACAGGACTCCACACTGGATCTAAACAGTCCTGCGATGCAAGACAGCATCTTGGAGCAAGTAAATGTTCAGTTTTAAGTTTTAGATGTAGTTTTTTTGGGGGGGGGTTTAGGTGTGATTGAACATAAAAACATGAAAATATTTATTAAAAAAGCAAATTATTTAGCAGTACACATGACCCGCTTTTTAAAATAACACATTTCAACTCATTCCTGCCTGAACTTTAGTCTGTTTCATTAGCACTTCAGAACAAAGGATAAAATCTATAGGTTGTCTTAAGGTTGTCAACTCCTCTAAACTAGCACCCCTATAGGTGACAGTAGGTATTGCATATGCCAGAGTAACCATTAATGACATTTGTGACACGCTTAAATGTAACTTTCATGACTTTTTCCTCAATGAAAAAAATCTTGTGTCGTTTTTAATCACAAAATCAACTTAAAGAGTCAGGAGTAGAAAATGAATGATCACAACTGCTGGTTTTTCACCTTTGTTTCAAGTTTTAAGCTGTTTATTTGTCATGTGCGCATGAAAGGTGAAATGCAGTCACACATGCTGAGGCTGTGCGCAATCATTTAACACCAATTTAAAAAAACAACACAGGCAGAAAGTAAAAGGTATAATAAATATAAACATGATGAGCCACAGTGCAACGGTTGTGCAGTAATATGCAGGCTTTACAAGCTGTGAGTAACCTACAGGCAATATTGACACGCAACACTTTTGGCAACATCCTGAACATTTTAGATATATATATTTATCAGTAGATTATGAGATTCTGCACTACTTAAATTTTATGCAAAATTACAAAGATAAATAACAACACCCTCCGGTATATAACCTACTGTTTCCACCTTGTTTTAATTCCTATTTTCCTTTCTTGTTTGTCTGTTTACCAGATGATGCTGAAGCTGAACATAAGTGGAAGTGTTAAGAAGCCACGATGGAGAAAACAGTCAGATGGAACAGTTTTTCTTCAGGAGACTCCCTGAAAAGTGATTCTGACTTGTAGCCTGTGCTGAGCTTGAAGATGTAAAAAAAAAAAATTAAATAAAATTAAACAATCTGCCAGAATTGTAACAGTCAACATTGATGTTTGTCACACTTCTAAATGTAGCAGTTTAGAAACTCCAGCTGAAGCACGAAGCAGTAAATTTAAAGCGTATTTGGTTTTTACTTCCTCGTATGTGAGTGAGAAAGAGAGTGTGTGTATGTTAGTTTAAAAAAAAAGTACAGGTTATAAAGGTTTTCAGGAAATTTATATCTATAATATTTGAAAGCAAAGTTCAGTGGGATTATCGGTGTCATAACTCTGCATTTACTAGATGATGAAATTTCAGCAGGTCCTGGTGATTCGGTCTATTTAACCCGCCTGTAGAGCTGGTTGTTGTTTGGTTTAATCTTTTCTCTCCTATGAGGCTGTCTGATGTCATTATTTGCCTTCAAAACTTGTGTTGTTAACTTTGCTTATCAGTTCTTTAAACTACTGTTAATGTCACTTGTAGAATAATTTGTTTGCATACATTTAATAAACAATGACCGCCCAATGATCAGCCATTATTTGTTTTCATCACGTATTCTCGTTGTGAATGAACTCAGATATAAATACTGTTATTGACCCTTAAAGATTGCTCAAGTTCATCAAAAAGCACAGGACACTGACATTTGACTGATATAATAAAATAATACATAAGTCATTCTGGACTTTTTAATAGAAAGACAATAATTCTTCATCTATAATGTATTTTTTGAAAAAAAAAACTTAATTGGAAATTTTCTTTAAAAGCCAGTGTAACATTTTTATTGTATAAGCTGTATAAGATGAATAAAACACTATTTGGGAAAAAAAAAAAACGTCCTAAAGAGGTTGCAGATAAATGCTAACTTCATGGATATTTGCTGAATCTTGATTTTTTTCTTTTGTATTTTCAACTATTGAGTATGTGTCTTCATCTTCAAGTTTTAGCAAAGTTTTTCTTTTCTCTGTGCCAATTTTACCGTTGCCATGACAATTTCTAAGAAGTTTGTTCATTAGACATAATTAACACTCACACAAAGTTGTACTATGATTGACTGAGGTTGAATTCAAAGCAAATATCTTGACAAGATCAATGTAGATTTGTTGTTTTTCCACATTTAGGCCTACTTTTCCATGCTGATGCGTCCTCCTCAGCAGATCAAAGAAATGGAAACTATGACCAGTTTAAACTATGCTAATTCAGTTCACGGTGCTATGTTTCAGTCAAACAAGAACCCAAATGCAGCACATGTTAAAACAATAACCAGGTGGAAAAAGTAAACAGAGTAAACAAGGGTGTGAGGATATTGGAGGCAGACCGAGGACAGGTTAGTCTCACAACAAGAAGCTTATTAAAGTTATAAAAAGAAGATTGTTAGCTTTTAGTAGTGTGTCCCCACCCTACACTGTGAAAAATGAATTAACTTAAAAAAAATTGGCAACCAGCTGCAAAACTTTTCAGAGTAAACTCAACTAACAGTTTCTGGTAATGTGTAAAGCTAAACTTAAAGGATAGCTCAGAGTAAAATCTTAAATTTAACTAAATTAGAAGAGATTTTAACTCACTTAATTCTGTGAATATATATAAAAAGCAGTCTCAAGTTTGTCCAACTTAATATATCTGATTCACACTTGTAAGTTTACATGACACAAGGCTCGTGCTTTAGTTGAAAATCTGTGTTTCATCCATTCAAAAAGAGACACAATAATGTACACTCCCACATTCAACATGCAGTCTCCACCCAGACAGCCCAAGGTTCAAACCAGGAACCTTCTCATAGTGAGGTACCCGCGCCATCCACCACACCACCATTGGCAGAGCACAACTTTTACACTTAGTGCCATTGGGTTGATGAAGCTTTTATCATGGTGCATAAATAAGAGAAAAAGGAATCACTTGTTGCAAATATTTCCACTGGGTGGTCCAGATTACTAATGGTGTTTTGTTTTTCCAAGCAGTGTCTGCAAGTGTTAGAGAGGAACATCTGATTTGTAGGTTCCCCTGATAAAGTCTCGCCCACCCTCTATGGGGTCTATGGCGATTTGCTCTGTTTTGCAGCCCCTAGCAGATGAAGGGGGAACTGCAGTTTTATGCACTTCCGCATAGGCTTCACTTTTGACCTCCGGAGGTTGCCGCTTGGCGTGGACACAGAAAGAGCTTTCTTTGAAGTTTATCTGATTTGTGTCAGCCTGACTTTGCTCGAATCTTTAGTTACAAGTGCAGGTTTTTTATGTCTAGATACAGCTCAGCTTTGCAACAACATATTTCAGTGTTGGGTAAATAAATACGACAAAATAGGGCAAAAAACCAGAACTAAAGACTACACAAAAACCTCCACACGGTGGAGGGAAACAACAAAAACCTGGCAGATACCGTCTCTCAAGCTTTTTTAGTTGCAGGTCCAAACCTGTGGAATGAGCTCGTCCTCCATGTTAGACAATCTTCCTCACTGTCCACTTTTAATACTTATCTTAAAACCCTTTTTTATTCCTTGACCTTCCCCCCAGCATGAGGCTGCTTCTGGTCAGTGTGCTATGGTTTTTTTTTTCTTTTGGTTATTGGTTTTATTTACTTTTCATTCTTTTTTTAAATTGTTTTAATTCCTCATTCATTGTATGACCTGTTGTTTTATTGTGTTATTTATTTGCCTTTTAACTGTTTTATTCTGTTGTTATTTTGGATGATCGTGCACAGCATTTTGTTTCAAATCTGGTTGTTTTAAAAGGCTTCATAAATAAAGATGAGTTGAGTTGAGTTGAGTTGAGGACTAGAGTTTGACACCACTGTCAGACACTAGTTGGACCAAATAATTAGCTGGAAAGTAACAGTGACATACCATTATTCCTACAATACATGTTTATTTGTATGATTTACATGTATCCAGTAAATATGTACACTGAAATTTCCCATCCACATCACATTAAAGCACTGTATTGTCTGTCCAGCAGGGAGAGCACTGTCTCTTCGAAACTTCAGCACGTAATGCATTCATTATTTTGAAATTTAGACATAAATATTAATGCCTTTGAATGAGAAGCTACATTGGAAAATATGTTGAGCTGAGATATATTCATACATTGTTAAACTTACAAATCCATAATAATTTAGTATGGTTTATATTTTACTGTGTTCACAAAATCGCTTTGTTTAGGTTTCAGTATTTATTAGACATGATTCATGAAGCATCACATAGATAAGAACAATTATTTTTTCACCTTTGTATTTTCATACATTGAGAAATAAATATCTACAAATGAATTATGTTTTGCACTTCTCTGTTTCTACACCTGCAGAGCAAACCCTGACTGAGCAACTTCTGCAGTCACTCATTTAGTTCTTGCAGAGAGGACAAAAGAAATTATGTTTCTACTGGATGTTTAAAACTCATTTTTCCTGAATTTTTCCAATCAGTTAAAAAAGTTTTGGTTTTTGCTTCATTTAAACGAACATGTTCCAAGTTCTATGTCAAGTTTTCCGTATCAAAGGAAAATACAACATTTAAGAAAGAAATCTAATACAATCCACCTAAAAGAAACTCATAAAGTCTGATAACACTAAAGTAGATGTACATGAATATTTAACTTTATTTGAAAACTGCCAAATGCATCCGTTAATGTTCATTATGTTCATGTCACCTGTCAGGGATCTGGGTCATCTCTGTGGGAGTAGTGTTTTTCAGGTTCCACCAGAGGGTGCCAGTGGATCTTTTCCTGGAGGGTGATTTCCACAGGTGTGCTGTCCTACACACCTGTTGGAGGTATAGTGATCATTCCCCTGCGCTAGTTCTGGAGCTGGCTGCCAGTCCTTTGTTGCTTGAGCCAGGGGTCTCCAATTCTGGTCCTCGGGGACCGGTGTCCTGCAGGTTTTCCAAATGTCCCCTCTGCAACACACCTGATGCAAATCAATGAGTATTTAGCAGACATGTGCAGAGCTTGTCTGAGTCTGAGTCACGTGTTCCAGCAGGAACACTTGGAAAACCTGCGGGACACTGGGCCTTGAGGACCAGGTTTGGGGATCCTTGGCTTGGGCGTTGAGCCCAGTGATAAAACCCGAGCTCTCCTGTGTTTTCTTTGAATACCCTTGTGCAACTTTACAGAGTCTCTGTGTTTTCCAGAAACAAACCAACTGGATTCCCTTGAGCGCCCCGTGTTTTTCCAGCGGTCGTCATCTCCAAAAATCATCCCTATAACAACTCACTTGGTAATCCTCTCCTACTGGCAGCCTTCCGGATCTGGAAACAAACAGCACTGTGCAGCCTGTCCTGTCCGCCCTCCAACGATTCACCATCACTGGTGCTCTCCCTCCCGGATCTCCCGACATCACCCAGACAGTCTACAAATTTGACACTTTTAAAGAAATCTCCAAATTGTACCTCTGCTCATTGCAGTGAACCTATAGTTACAAGCCTCTAGATTTCCTGGACACCACACCCCTCATTTCTCTAATAAAACCTTTTCTCTATTCTCCAGTTCTTGCTTAATATGCATGTGGGTCAAAGCACCATGACATTACCAAACGATGCATCCATTATAGAAATGGTTCACTGCAATATAGAAATAGTAAAGCTCTACCTTGAACCAGGCAAAAATGTAAAGTTTAGTGAGATGGGGGCTTTATTGCAGAATTGCTTAAAAGCTTTGAAAAACAAAAAATTAGAAAATATTTGAAAAAAAAAAAAGTAAAAAGCTGTAACATAGCTAAATGTACACACAGAAAATTGTGATCTTTATCTCGTTTGAAACATCTGACAGCTGTTGGTCTGAATTTGACACATTTTTAGACATTTTGCTCTTATTTAACCAGTTTAATTTCCTTTGCCAAGTATTAAAATGATATTTATAACTTTCTAAAGAAACACCACACATATATAAACTTAGCACAAAAAGTAAGTATAAGAATGTTCAGTATCCTATTTACTAAAAGCAGTTGATGTTGTATTTTACATAGTTGGAAAGCCTGAGTAGTCAACTTTACAATGAGGTATGATTTGTAAGTGCAAGTTCATGTTTTTTTCTCCTAAAGCCAGCGCTTCTGGCCATTTCAGGACAAAAAAACCTCCCATAAGGCTGCGTTTTCCAATGTGACTGCCCATCATCAATCATGCTTCTTTTCAGATTTGGCCTCATCTGACAAACAAAAATGTCAAGTTTATTAATGTAGCACATTTAGCCAAAGCCTCCAAATTGCTTTCCACAAACTAATAAAGTAGGAAAACGCAAAGATACCAAACAAATGTACAGCATAATACAACCTCAATGTGGCGCCTGTACTTAGTCTCAGGTGAAGGTCAACACGCAAAGATTTCCAGGTGGAAAGACTGTTTGCAGACCGCACACTGAAAAGGCTTATTCTCCTTTAGTTTTTAGGTGAGATCAATAAACTTCCAAGACCGTCTAACTGGCTGAAAGAAGCACTAGAGGGTCAATGCACAATGATGTCAGACTGAACACACACGATATAAAAAAAAAACCACACCAAAAATACCCCAAATTAGTACGAACAATGGAAAGAAAGAAAAAATATACACATACCTATACATACATATGTACACACACACACACACACACACACACATTTATATACATATAAAGACTATTGAAGAAAATGACAATATCCATAATATTAATAATAAAAAAAACAAACAAAAAAACCTATAAAACAAACAAAGTACAAAGCAGAATCTTGCTTCACTGTTGCTGATGCGAAAGCTTTACCTCAGCCTAGAGAAAGCCCAAACAGCTTCTTTTTTTTTTTTTTTTTTTTTTTTTTTTTCTAGCTCCATCACCTGGATGTTTGAGAATTTACACCAGGGATCATTAAACCTGGTTCTCTTTGTACTGCTCGTTGTAAGTGTTTTCTTTCACACATCTAGTTAATTATTGGGTCGTTAACAGGCTTGTAAAAAGTTTTTGGAAATTTAATTTTAATTTTCAGAACTCCGGCCCTCCAGGATTAGGATTGACCTGACCTACATCACCATAATAAAAGAGAAAGTAAAAAATATAATAGACTTACCACTAGTTAGAGCTGTAATTTCTACAATAGTTTGCTGTTGTTTAGATTTGTAAAGTTGTTCCCTTCTTTTCTCACTCTGGGGGTGTTTCTACAGTGTCAAAGACTTCATTAGTTCTCAGTTTAAAATACAATATGGAAAAATTGTCATTGGCTGTGTTGGTGTGTAAGCCAGCTGTCCTTGAGTGGATGTGAAAACAATAAATGCTGATTTAGTCACAAACCTTTGCATAAGCAGGAGATCCTTCCTGAGTATGTAAAGCTTATGGAAACAAGCGACAGACATATACTCCTTATACCGAAGACATAAAACACAGCTATACATACAACCACATTACCAGCAACACCTCTCACCAGAGTGCCGTTCATATTTGATAGTCAACAATTATCAGCTGGATTGCATCCAGTTTTCATGTGAATGCAGCTACATGTATATTTTCTCTTTATTAGATGCCATTTTGCATACATTTTTTTCAGACACAGCAACAGAATGGATCAAATGTGAGATTAAAGACAAAAGAAATTATGAAAAGAAAGCCATCAGCTCATTTGTTGATGGAATTTAAGTCTAATAGACGGCAGAAACATTTCCAGCTTTGTAATGATTAAGAATGACAAAGAACTACACAGGTAGATTTTCTGCCTTAGTGGTTATTGCTAGCAGTGTTGCAGGTCAGTTGCAGGTTTACGACAACCGCACTCACAACAAACGTGCATGATATAAAAAGCTAATTCACAATATAGACAATGAATAGGAATCAGTGTAAACAGGAAGTAATTTTCTTTTACAAAACAAAAGAAAACTGATTTGATTTTTTTTTTTTTTTTAAGCCTGAAGCCTTTTTACGACAGAAATCAAACAGAAAATGGTTCCCTGGAGAAAATGTTATTAATTGCATGAAGGATTTTCAGCTTAGAAAAGTTGCCATGTAAGCAAACTGTGGAGCATCTCAAAGACACTGTTGCAGGAATTTTTCTGTGTTCATTATCCGTTGTTGATATAAATCAAATGGAAGAAGAGACTCTTAGGCTGCATGACATGCTAAAAAAACGTGCGTCAGGAAACATGGGAAACAAGAAAATCACAAGGCATGTGTTGCTGAATAAGTCAATGGTATTTTCATCTCCTCACAAATGATCAACATTTAATTTCATGTAAAAGAAAATAGTTTCCATGGCCTTACATTGGATGTTCCCATTCAAGTTAAATCTATCATTTAATGTTTTATTTAAACTATTTTCACCCTCTAAAGCCAAACCTAAGAAAAACTGGGGTGAAAAGTCCCATTTTTAAAATAAAAAAAAATCTTTATTTGGCCCTTCAACTGAATTTGAAAAAAGTAACAAGGTTTTATTTTTTTGTTTGTTTTGTTTTTACTATTTATGAACATGTGATATGTCAAATTATTGTAGTGTTGTAGTGTGATTATGAACAATAAGAAATATAGTTAGACCCCTCAGTTTACTGTAAATCTGTAAAAACTGACTAATCTAAACATTCTGGTCAAAATGAAGTTTCTTATATTTCATAAGCTTCCCTCTCCTGGTTCCCCTCCTCCCCCTCCTGCAGCGCATACCTGACAGCCACACCCTGCATATAAATAGCGTGTTAGGATGAAAACACAAAGTAGTGAAGAAGAAACTCGGAAGGCAAACATGGCTGAGAAAATGCAGGAAGGATTTCCCCGACTCAACTCGGTTTTTTGCCTCCTCCTGCTAAACAGTCGAGAAAGAGAAAATAGTTGGTGGAAAAAGCTGCGAATAAAAAAGCCTCGGATCACGCAAGGAGCAAAATCAGAGGGGGAGAAGCCAAGTCAGGGTGCTACTTTTAAATCTTTTAAATCCCAACTTACTACCTTTGCACTTGCAGAATCTAAATTTTCTATTTTTTTTATGACAAAAGTAGGATAGTGACAATATTCAAAAACAGACAAAAAAAATGAAAAATAAAAGTAAAAAAAGTAAATGAATTAATAAAATAACAATTACAATACCAACCGTTATCAAACACACCTACAGAGAGTCATCAGCAACATTTAGTAGGAAGCAGATGGGAAGATGAGCGCTTTGTGGGCGTGCACTTGTGAGTGTGCAACCGAGCCCAGAACAGTGGAAGCCTCCAGGCAGGTGCCACCCGGCGCGACAAGGCAGGGGCACCGGGTAGCACAGGGTGACGGCAAGCCGGCCTGGCGGGCGCCGGGTGCCGAAGCGCGGGCCGCACAGAGAGCCGGCAGCCCACAGGCCCCAGGACCGCCCGTTCCCTCCGGCAGAGCCCCGGCCAAGACCCAGCAGGCCCCACCCGCCCAGAGCAAAATCATAGCGGGCCGCGCCACCACGACACCAGGGGCGGGATCCCCAAGGACAAGGACACGTCCATAGACCATCCCCCCAACAACCCCTCCCCACAACCCTCCCGCTGCTTCCTATCCCCCCCTCACCAGCACCCTCCCCATCCCTCTCCATCCCAAGCCCTACTGTCCCCAACACTCCCACCCCCCCCTTCCTCCCAACCCACCCCACCCACCCCCCCACCCCTCCCTCCCATTCCACACACCCCCTCCCTCCCTCCCACACACCTACTCTCATTCAATCCTCCCTCTCCCTCCCAATCCTCCCCCCAGCGACAGCCGGAGCCGGAGGACTGCAAGCCCCAGACCTGAACTCTCCACATTCACACACCCACACACACACACTTATGCAGCCAACCAGAGACCCTGCCGGCCCCCTCATGCGGCCCAGGCATCGCCCAGAACAGAGGGCCCCGTCCCCAACCCCCAGGCCAGCACCAGGCCCGCCCCCCATACCCTGAGTGCTCCCCACGAAGAGGGGGCATAGGAAGACCCCTGCCCCAATTTGGCCTTATCAACAACAGCAAAGGCACAAAAAGAAGAACTTTTCTATTTTATCATATCTTATTGTAGAATAAAAACTATTGATGTGAAGGGGTGGAGGGGTTTGTGTGTCCTGAAGAACCTAGCAGCTATATTTTCGGGGGCTTTATGCCCTTGGTAAGGTCACCCATGGCAAACAGGTTTTTAGGGGAGGGACTAAGTGCGGCTCAGAGACCTCTATGATGACTGCAACTATTGGCATAAATGTTCCCTTGCCCAGACGCTGATCACTGGGGCCCCCCTCTGGAGCCAGGCCTGGAGGTGGGGCATGAGAATGAGCGTCTGGTGGCCAGGCCTTTGCCCGTGGGCCCCGGTAGGGCTCAGCCCTAAAGGGCTACATGGGCCCCACCTCCCGTGGGCTCACCATCTGCGGGAGGAGTTGCAGGGGTCGGGTGCAATGTTAGCTGGGCGGCAGCAAAAGGCGGGGACCCTGGCGGTTTGATCCCAGGTGTAGAAAAGGGCTCTAGGGACGTGGAATGTCACCTCTATGGTGGGGAAGTAGCCTGAGCTTGTGCGCGAAGTTGAGTGGTTCCGGCTAGATATAGTTGGACTCACCTCGACGCACGGCTTGGGCTCTGGAATCAGTACACTCGAGAGTGGCTGAACCTTCTTCCACTCTGGAGTTGCTCATGGTTGGAGGTGCCGAGCAGGTGTGGGCATTCTAATAAGCCCCCAGCTTGGTGCCTGCACATTGGGGTTTACCCTGGTGGATGAAAGGGTAGTTTGACAGTGAGGCCTGGAGGGGAGTGATTGGGAGGCATCCCTCCCCTCCTCTGAAAATGGCATTTTGTTATTGAACTTCTGTGCTCGTCATGGATTGTCCATAACAACCAACATGTTCGAACATAAGAGTGTCCATATGTACACCTGGCATCAGAACTCCCTGGGCTGCAGTCCGATGATCGATTTTGTAGTCATATCATCAGACCTCCATCACACACCTGATCACCAGATCAGTAAGATCTTAGGAAGGGGGACCTGATGGTGTGTTCCAATTGCAGGGGAATCACACACCACAGCCTCTCCGGTAAGGTGTGTTTGGGGGTCCTGGAGCATAGGGTTCATCAGGTAGTTGAATCTCGGCTTGAGGAGGAGCAGTGTGGTTTTCGTCCTGGTTGCGGAACAGTGGACCAGCTCTATACCCTCTTTGAGGTCCTGGAGGGGGCATGGGAGTTTGCCCAACCAGTCTACATGTGCTTTGTGGACATAGAAAAGGCATTTGACCGTATCCCCTGGGGGCTCCTGTGGGAGGTACTCTGGGAGTATGGGGTACCGGACCCCCCTGTATGAGCAATCCGGTCCCTGTATGACAAGTGTCAGAGCTTGGTTCGCATTGCCGGTATAAGTCGGATTAGTTTCCGGTGAGGGTTGGACTCCACCAAGGCTCCCCTTGATCACCGATTCTGTTCATAACTTATATGGACAGAATTTCTAGGAGCAGGCGAGGGGTTGAAGGGATCCAACTTGGTAGCCTCAGGATTGGGTCCCTGCTTTTTGCAGATGACGTGGTCCTGTTGGCTTCATCTGGTCGTGATCTCCAGCTCTCGCTTGAGCAATTTGCGGCCGAGTGTGAAGCAGCTAGGATGAGAATCAGCACCTCCAAATCTGAGACCATGGTCCTCAGCCGGAATAGGGAGGATTGTCCTCTCCGGGTTGGGAGTCAGGTCCTGCCTCAAGTGGGGGAGTTTAAATATCTCGGGGTCTTATTCATGAGTGAGGGAAGGATGGAGTGTGAGATCGACAGATTGGTGCGGTGTCTGCAGTAATACGGACTCTGCGCCGGTCTGTTGTGGTGAAGAAGAAGCTGAGCCAGAAGGCAAAGCTCTCAATTTACCAGTCGATCTACGTTCCTACCCTCACCTATGGTCATGAGCTGTGGGTCGTGACCGAAAGAACGAGATCTCATCTACAGGCGGCTGAAATGACTTTCCTCCGCAGGGTGGCCGGGCTCTCCCTTAGAGATAGGGTGAGGAGCTCGGTCATCTGGGAAGGGCTCAGAGCTCCTCCGCATTGAAAGGAAACAGTTGAGGTGGTTCAGGCATCTGGTCAGGATGCTTCCTGGACGCCTCCCTGCTGAGGTGTTCCGGGCACGTCCCTCTGGGAGGGGACGCCGGGGAAGACCCAGGACATGCTGGAGGGATTATATCTCTTGGCTGGCCTGGGAACACCTTGGGATCACTCATGCAGAGTTGGCAAATGTGGCTGGGGAGAGGGAAGTCTGGGTTTCCCTGCTTAGGCTGCTGCCCCTGCGACCTGACCCGGGACAAGTGGAAGAAGGTGGATGGATGGATGGAAACTTCATTTCTCAAAATACAAACACATTGGCTTTTTATGAAGAGATAGAAATGTTTTTCTTTTATATGCCTCATGGAGGGCTGCACGGTGGCGCAGTGGTTAGCACTGTGGCCTCACAGCAAGAAGGTCGCTGGTTCGATCCTTGGCTCAGTGGCCTTTCTGTGTGGAGTTTGCATGTTCTCCCCATGTATGCGTGGGTTCTCTCCGGGTATTCCGGCTTCCTCCCACCATCCAAAGACATGCATGTTAGGTTAATTGGTCACTCTAAATTGCCCCTAGGAGTGAGTGTGAGCATGAGTGGTTGTTTGTCTCTGTGTGTGGCCCTGCGATGGACTGGCAAGCTGTCCAGGGTGTACCCTGCCTGTTGCCCAAAGCCAGCTGGGATAGGCTCCAGCTTCCCCACAACCCTGCTCAGGCTCCATGAGGCATCAAAGGCTCATGGAGGCTCCATTTGCAATTTATGGGATTGGCAAAAATTTGGAATATTATTCATTAAATCGATTTAATTATTCTATTGCTTTCAAATTTATGATCCATACAACCTCGTACCAACGTGGCATGTTTGTATGCAGGACAGGACAATCTAGTCATTAGCAAAGACCATTCAACCTCTAGTGGTCAGAAAGAAATGTAGTCATGTAGAGCATTGTTATGTTGTAAGAAACTATCAGTAAGTGGGAAAAGTTTAATAGTAATTGTGGTTTTATTACCTGACTGAGTGCTGGTTTTTATCTAAAATTAACCAGAGGTTTAAGATTAACAGTCCTGCACTTAACAGTAAGCTGTCTATTGTAGGAGCAACATGTCACTCGACACCATTTCAGGTTGTATTTACAGATGTAAATACACCTGGGCTGAGCTGCTCTGCCTCTCTGCGGAGCCTGGTCACAGCTGTGGCCAACTGGTGATCAGGACCAGTGACACTATCAAAGACAGTCCTGCTTACCTGGAAGGGCTGACCTGAGAGCAAGCAGGGTGGAAGTGACAAAGAGTGGTAACGTATAATGTTTTATTGGTCATTGTAATATTGACATTTACTTTGGGTCCTTGATAAGACCATTAAACAAGAGCCACTCACCCTGGCTGCTCTTGGGGAGGTCTGTTTTATTGTACATTTGTTTTTAGTGATTTTTGCATTTTTAACTGTTTTTATCTGTTCCCTTTTTAGTGGTCTCCTGTCGTACAGAGTTGCTCCACCTGCCTGGTGGTCGGGTATAATTTTAGATTGGATTATATTTTAATGGTTTTATAGCATGTGGTTTTAGTGTTTCACTTTCTTTGCTATTAGCGTTGTTTTGTGTTTTTACCAGTCTGGGATTAAAGCCCAGAACCACTGGAGGTGGCAGCTATGGACTACATTTTGTAATACACAGGAGACAATAAACCTTTCTAATCTATTTATCCTGTCTTGCTTGGCCTGCTGAGGTGCTCTGACCAGGGGTGTCCTTATAGGGGAAGCTTAAGGGGGACACAGCCCCTCTTCCCCTTTTTGTACGTGCTACACAGGAACAAACAGATGTGACTGTTTCAGATGAGGGACTTGCATTGATTTGCATTTAACCAGAATAACAGCTTTAGGTGTTTTTATTGACGTCTTCAGACCTCTGTTTGTAGAGTTTTGCTGTTCAGCCGCAACATGCAAACAAATTCCTCACCACATAAACATGTTTAAGTCCTACATGCTTAAACAGAATTTGCATAGCTATATGAAATGCCGATGAAAAATGTCTCACCATCAAAGCAAACTGAAAGCCTTTCCACTGTGCAATAGCCCGTGTTTAGTTTCCCATCTTTGAAAACTACACAATTATCGCCACTTTTTGAGCCCCATTTGAAATAATTGCTTTCTCCTTCCTTATAAAACCCTTTCTGTGCTAAAGACCAGTGCCAGCTTAGAGTTTCCCCTTTGTTCAAACCGATCCACACAGCTTCACTATATTTGCTTTCAACCGCTTGAAGAGATTTCTCTATATCGTTCATGTCTTCCATGGTAGCCAGGTCGTCACATTTGTCCCTGCAGAAGCCCTGTGCCTCTCTCCAGGTTTTTGGAGTTTGGAATAAGACGTACTCATGCTGAGAGGTACACACAGACAGGAAACACAGTCCTGTTAGAGAAAAGTCAGAAATACACATGAATAAAACTACATCTCATCCTCTTTATTCTCAAAGTGATGCTTTTCAAACGAATGAACGTGACACATATTGGATGTGTGTTTGAGGGAAAACTAACCTGAAAGCAGCATGAGATTCATGATGCTTATGGCTGTAAAGGATTTCCTAGAAATTGAAAAAAGGAGTAACTTTGGGTGGGCTGAGGCTGAAACAAGGAACCTTCTTGCCGTGAGTACACAGTGCTAACTATACCCCACCATGCAGCCCATGCATGTGTTAATAAAAAATAAATAAAACTCTGGTCGTGTCATTAATAGATGCAAAATAGTGCTTTTGCTTCCATCTACATCTGCAGTTGCAATTAACATGCAATTTTCGTACCCCATTTTGCCTGTGTTGTGAGGACAAAATGTAAGTATGTAAAACTTGGCACTTACAAAGTTCTAAATCTATCAAAGTTGAAAGCAGTTTTGCTTTTAGAAACTGTGCCTATTTTCAAGCTGTTTCAAACAGAGGTGCAAACAGTGTGTGTGCGTATGATGACTGCAGTTACTGATAGGTCACAAATATTAAAATGTTTTTTGCTCGATATATTTGCTGAAAACAAATTACTAGAGCAGAATTATTTTGTAAAGTCTGTGCTGTGTAACCTTTTTACCATGCTAGTATACTGTCTCTACAGAGTGGTATGTTTGGAAAAAAAACAAATCTAAATAATATTGGAGAAGAGACTTACCAGATTGTTGAGTCTTGTTTTGTCACCAGTTTGTTGTTAAAATCTCTGGTTTTCAGTTGCTGTCCTCTCCCTAAACGTGCGTTTAACTTTGACAGCCGGGACTAATGGAAATTTATTCTCTCTTTTTGATAGTTGTCACTTCCTAAGTATGCAAAACGCATGAAAACTAGAAATGCACTTGGAGACTGCAGAGCTCTGTCAAGCAAGGCAAGTTTATTCGTACAGCCCATTTAATGTACAAGACAATTCAAAGTGATTAGTATAAAATATTAAAAGCATTGCTCACAGTGTAAAGAAGCATAAAATGTAGCTTAAAAAAAGCAAAAATCACAATATAAATTAAATTAAAATAATTAAAAGCTAGATACGTTATGCAGATTTCCTGCAGGCGCATTAGAAAAATGTTTTAATCTGGAATAAAAAGTGTGCACGTGTGGTGAAAGTTTAATCTCCACTCACAGTGTGTTCCACATGTTTGCAGCATAACAGTGAAATGCTGCTTCTACATGTTTAATCTGGATTCTGGTCTGGATTCTGGTGTGGACTAGTTGGTCTGAGTGTTTAGATCCAAGAGCTCTGTTTGATTTATATTCTCCCTCAATATGTCACAGCCATATTCTGGACCTAAAATGTACTGGGATTTGTAAACCATCCGTGGGTTTTAATCCTATAAAGCCAAATGTATCATATCTGATACAGTTTTTGAGACATTTTGCATCGCTTTTTGGTAGAAACTTTGCTCAAAATCCTGTTAAACACAATTTGATTCTTTTCTTCTGCCCCGCCATGGAAGCCAAGAAGCAGAAGATCACACTACAATAAATTTGACACATCTTATGGTAATTAAATAGTAAAAATACAAAAAAAAAAAAAAAAAAAAAAAGGTTTTAGAGGGTTAAAATCTCATCTATGACTGACTGACAGCCAGTGTAAAGATTTTAAACTGGTGTGATGTGTTCAGATCTCATTGCCCCAAAGCTCTAGCAGTGTTCTACTAGAGATGAAGGTATGAAGATTATTTGTACCCATGTTGTGATTTCCACTATGTTCTAGTGCTATATTCATACATAAAAACTAAAGATCCTCAATTTTTTCCTGTTTTGTTTTTTGTTTGTTTTGTTTTCTGTTTTAGTGATTATTAGTAGCGGTACCATAGAAGGGTTGCAGGGTCATGACAGCACTCACAGCAAAAGTGCTTGCAAAAAGCTGTATAGAAAACAATGCCCCATGTTGCCATTGTCTGTGTGAATCAAGGGAAACAGGAAGTAAATACCAATTATTCTAATAATGATAAAATTCTCTTTTTGTTTTTGTTTTTGTTTTTGAGCCTGACTGAATGACAAAAATTGGCTCCCTGGAGAGAATTTGTTTAATTGCGTGAGGAATTTTCAAATTAGAAAAGCTACCATCTAAGTTTTATCTTCTTGCACATCACAAATTAAACATCATCACGGACTATGATCGCTGGAGCATAATGACATTGTTTAAGTTTCATTTTGGAAGGATTTTCTGTTCATTATTGCTGATTTAAATCACATGGAAGATGCGACTCTTAGGCTAAGGACACTCTAAAATACATGTCTCAGGAAACATGTAAAACAAGGAAAGCACAGAAACACCAGGCATGTGCAGCTGAATAAGTCAACGGCAGTTTAGCCCTGAATAAAAAAAATTCTCATGTTATCAACATTCATCTGAATGTTAATGAGAATTTGTATGACCTATTCATGCTAAATCTATCATTTATTGTTTTATTTATTCATTCATCATCCTAACCGCTTAGTCTGATGAAGGGTTGTGGGGAAGCTGGAGCCTATCCCAGTAGTATTTGGGTGAAAGGCAGGGTACACCCTGGACAGCTCACCAGTCCATCGCAGGGCTTTGTTATTTTAATTAAACTATTTTAAGTCTACCAGTTTTGCACTTCTACATAAAGATCAGGATTTCTATTATATTTTTCAACTCTTGCTCAAACCTTTCCCTCATAGGAAGGTTTCTTTGTCATTTTTTTCCATTCTCCTTGATGGCTCTCAGGTGCAGATGGAAGTCACCTGTTGCATTGCTGCTCAGCCTCTGCTTCAGCTGGTGGAAAGAAAACATTTATATAACCATTTATCAGTACAAATAGATGTTGTCAGCCTGCCTGTCATCTCATACTCTGTAACTTACTCTGGAAAAATCAACATTTACTCTTAACTAAACATGATGCACAGTTATCTCCAGATTTACCTGCTCCAAAATGCTTTGCTGTACCAAAGGGTCATCCAGATCCAGCGTGGAGGGCTGCAGGCTGATCCCCACTCTGAAGAACTGCAGCTTTTTCACAGCTATAAAAGGAAGTAAATGCATGATCTGTGTGTTTGTGTCTCTTTGTGTAAAGCAACGCTGCTGGCATCACAGGCAGGATTCACACCAGGATAGTCAGCTTTACTTTCACAATGCAATATTTAAAGCAAGGGGGTCAAATCCAGTCTGCAAGATCTACTATTCTGCTACTTTTAGATGCAGCCCTTGCCCAACACACCAGAATCAAATAAAGGTCTCGTCACCAGGCCTCTGCAGGGCTGGATGACTTGCAG
Organism: Telmatherina bonti; assembly: GCF_933228915.1. Taxonomy (NCBI): domain Eukaryota; kingdom Metazoa; phylum Chordata; class Actinopteri; order Atheriniformes; family Telmatherinidae; genus Telmatherina; species Telmatherina bonti. The sequence continues at coordinate 11,193,162 of NC_136623.1, forward strand.
ATGAGGGATTCATCTGTTTGATTCAGATGTGTTGGAGAAGGAATGCTTCTAAATGTTGCAGGGTGGTAAATCTTATCGACCAGACCAGGATGCCCCTGACATCAACTAATCTGACCTTTTAACAAAACTTATTCCACTTTGTGCCAAAAGCAGCCCCTCACCATAAATAAATAAAGATGATGAGACACACACTGAAAAAGAAAAACTGGTGAATGCAGGACAACATCTGTTTCCACCACTTAAAAGCAAAACATGGAGCTGCAACAAATCCTTGTTTTGATCATATTTCTGTCAGATTTTACCAGGTTCTTCCTCAATCCCTCGAGCGATGCCACAGCACTTCAGTTATTGTTTCCATATTGTTGGTTTGTTTTGATTCATTAAGGGAACAGACAAAAGTTTTGAGTATTGATACTTTAGATGTTTTCATTTTTAGTTAAATATCATATTTGGGACTGATCTCGCCATGTTTTGGGGGACAATGGGTCTGAAAATCAGTTTTCAGTGAGCACCTCAGTACTGCAGGAATATGATAATATCCTGCCATGTCTGGAACATTTAACGCCTCATGAACCAAACTGTAGGCCTTCTTTTTGAGCTATTGAGTAATTTTCTTGTGTTGTTAGCGAGGCTGGGCTACTGCAAGCTTTGTACTGAGTGTTTTTCCTTTGTTCACACTTTGTAGCAGGGAGGGAAATAGTGATGGTCCGTCAGGGAAATGGAGACCTAAGTTATGAAAATGAGCTGTTGCTTTTCCCACAATTAAAATAATTACCTTGATATATTTCTGCTAGTTTTAAACTAACAGTTGCACAATAGTGATCCATTGTTTGGTCTCTTCAGTTCAATTCAGGATGAGTCAAAGAATGAGTCAGTGGGAAAAAAGAATCAAGGTTCCCGAGTCAGAAAGTCATCATTGAATACTCAATGATTTGTTTAAAACTGCTTTGCTACACTAGAGTTCAAATCAGAAGGTCTGGTGTGAATGCGACCTTCAACACTGACATTGATTATATGTGATGATTAGACTCACCACATGTACAGAGGAATGGGTGTGCCTCTGTGCAGTCTCTGCTTCCCCATCTGCCAGATTCCTCCTTCAGTAAAGCGACACAGTTTTCAGAGTTTACAGCGTAAACTGTCTGGTTTGCATTCCAGTGACGCACCGAGGAGTCGGTTTGGTCTGACCACTCCCAGGGGTCTCTGAAGAGGCCAACGTACACTCCACTCCCACTGGTTACTTCCTGAACTATCTGGTACTCTGCATCATTTCTCAAGCTGGTCAGGTCTGTGTGATGCTCCCTGCAGTAATCCCGAGCATCCGTCCAAGTCATTGCCTGTGGCGTGACGATGTACTGTTCTGCTCCTTGTTTTGACCCTGAAAAAGGAAAGTTGGACAGTTTTTACCAAGGCTGGTCGAATTTCTGACCAATGTTCATTTTATGCAAACAAATCCTTCACCACATAAACATATGTTTAAGTCCTACATGCTTAAACAGAATTTGCATAGCTATATGAAACGCCGATGAAAAATGTCTCACCATCAAAGCAAACTGAAAGCCTTTCCACTGTGCAATAGCCCGTGTTTAGTTTCCCATCTTTGAAAACTACACAATTATTGCCACTTTCTGAGCCCCATTTGAAATAATTGCTTTCTCCTTCCTTATAAAACCCTTTCTGTGCTAAAGACCAGTGCCAGCTTAGAGTTTCCCCTTTGTTCAAACCGATCCACACAGCTTCACTATATTTGCCTTCAACCGCTTGAAGAGATTTCTCTATGTCGTTCATGTCTTCCATGGTAGCCAGGTCGTCACATTTGTCCCTGCAGAAGCCCTGTGCCTCTCTCCAGGTTTTTGGAGTTTGGAATAAGACGTACTGATGCTGAGAGGTACACACAGACAGGAAACACAGTCCTGTTAGAGAAAAGTCAGAAATGCACATGAATAAAACTACATCTCATCCTCTTTATTCTCAAAGTGATGCTTTTCAAACGAATGAACGTGACACATATTGGATGTGTGTTTGAAGGAAAACTAACCTGAAAGCAGCATGAGATTCATGATGCTTATCATGGCTGTAAAGGATTTCCTAGAAATTGAAAAAAGGAGTAACTTTGGGTGGGCTGAGGCTGAAACAAGGAACCTTCTTGCTGTGAGTACACAGTGATTTCCAAGAAGTGAAAAAAGAAAGGAGAAAAAAAAAGTGTATTTTTGTTTTTATTTTTTTAATTTTTCCCTTTCTTTCATTATGTACCCATGGTTCATAAAAAGGAGGAGCCAAAGGGAGCTCTGCTCCTCTGCAAAGCATGAGCTCGCCTCAGAGGAACTTTAAAATGAGTCTACTTTTAGGTTATCTGTCATTTATAATACAATAATAATACAATAACAGGCTCTTGGTGTTTCTTAAGACAAATAGCATTACTCTGTTAACATTGTGATTTTTCATAATAAAATGTTTTGTTTGATTTGTTATGTTTGCTTTAGCGCTGTATAACAGAAGTATTGTTTGCTTATTGTGCGCTGTGAGCCAATTAAACAACAACCACTTATCAGCTGCATAGCACAATGTTTTTGGTTGTAACCATCCTTTTGACCGCGCTGCTGTACGTGAGTATAAATATAAATATAAAATAAATATAAAGTATAAATATAAATGCACGTAAAATTTCATCTTCATGCACCCAAAAATAATAACATGCTGAGTGTTTTGAGCTCATCAATGCAAAGCTGTCTGGTTGTAAACTGTGGCGAATGACCATCAGTGCTCGGTTTATGAAAGTTTGTAACTAAAGAAACACTTTTTTGTTTGTTTTTCAAAAGACATATTTTGAACATGTTAAATCCAGAATGTCTTTCATGACAAATATTTTCTTGTCACATAAAATTCAGGCTTTTTTCCTCAAGAACATAAAAGAAAAAAGTTCTCTCTTGATGCAGAACAGGGACGTGTTTGTAAATATTATCCAATAAAAACAAGTTGTGGATTTTCACTCACATCTGTAAATTCATCCAAATGAATTGAAACTGATTCTTAAAGTTTTCCACAACTTGTTGAACATGAACCATGTTTACATGAACATTAATATTTGGATTGAAAGCCGAAAGCTTGAAATCCTTCATGTAAACTCAAAATATCAGATATGCATATATGTGATCAGTCTTACAGGATTATTACAAGTTTCACATGTTTACTACTTTTGCTTGTTTTAATTATAAACTTGTGTAACCTATCTTTAAATAGCCTAAGAGGTCTGTGTGCCCCTATTTTAGAAACAATGAATAAATCTTTCACCAACTGGAACTAAACAGCAGAAGACCCACATCTACTGAGCCAAAACAGGAGAGCGTTTCTCTCCCAGTGGTCCAGCAACTGGTCTCTTCTGTTCCCAGATGTCTACAGCCAGTAACACCATCTCTTCTTTTCACAACATAGTGGTAAACATAGATCTCAGCTAAGTCATGAAATGGTAAAATCTTTTGCCTTTTAACACTTGAAATGTAACTTTTTTAATAGTTTATGTGATTTATAAGTCATTGCACTCATTTTTTTCATTCTTGTTTTGTAGATTTATAGTTTTCCATTAAAAAAAAAGATGAAGAAATACATATTTTCAGCTAAGTAATAGATAGAGCATATTTGTTTTTCTGTCTACTGTGTTCACTGCAGTTTGTCTCTGAAGAGAAGCAAAATTTAGGATAAATAGTTTATAAAATTCATATTTAAACTGCTGGAGAGACTTACCGGATTTTTGCCGACTCTTGTTTTGTCACAAACCGGATTTGTTGTCAGAATCTCTGGTTTTCAGCTGCTGTCTTCTCTGCAGGAAGTTAAAGATTTGCTTCAGTGTTTGACTTTGACAGTCGGGATTCATGGAAACTGATTCTTACTCTCAAATAGATGCTACATCCTCATTATGTAAAACACATGGAAACTAGAATCTGTCATTCCAGTAAAACGACACGGTTAATTTCCTGCACTAAATGATTGGAAAAGGCAAAATGGAAAGCTCCAAAGATCAAACTGGTGTTGACAAATGTTCAACATGCCTAAAACCAGTGGTGTAGTCCAGAGTATACGCGGTTACACGGACTATACACACTTCTTTTTCAGTCAGAATTGAGTATACCCACTTCTAATTCCCCCTGTGATGCTACTTTCACAATTACAAACATCCCTACATATGTACCTACATCACCCAGCAGCTCAGATAAGGTTACCAGTACGCTGGTGCAGTTAGCCATCAGCTGCGTTACTTACAGCCTGAACATAGACATAATACAGATATGTCTATGAGCCTGTCTCTCTCCAGTCTGTGTGCCAGTACTGGTTTAATTATTCCATAACTCTTCCTCCCTGAAACAGAAGTGCAGAAATGATGTGATGATGAGCAGAAATATTGATGGATTTAGTCCTACATGTAGTCCTAGAGTAGTCCTAGTCCTACATGTCACTGTTTCTGAAACCGCGTTTTCTGGGCTACTTTTATTCTGGGTTTTTTTTTTGGTTTTTTTTTTAATAAAGGGCAAAAAATTTGGAGTATGCCCACTTCTCGAGGGACCACTACACCACTGCCTAAAACGTACTGAGTCAGTTCAGAACACTGAACCTAAGGTATTTGCATGAAAGCTGGTAAATGCACAGTGCTTTTCTAGTCAACTTTACCATCCAAAGCACTAAATACTACATATCACATTCACTTCTATCTTTTATATAAAGTCTTCACTGCTAAAACTGAAATCTAAGTAAGATTAAAAATCTTAAATTTAATACACATATGCTGATTTTTTTTAAAGGTAAGATAATTCTTAGTTTTATGCCAGAGAATTCCTCTTGTTTTAAGAGTATTTTTACTTGTTTTGGGAAGTCTTGACAAGCCAAATTTTATCGGTCTGTTGGCAGATAATTTTTCTGATTTTAAGCAACATTTACCTAATTTTTGTATATTTTTTTCTTGTTTTTTAAGGCTGAGTTTTCGCAGTGTTGCCCAAGGACCCTTCATGGAAGACCTGGAATTGAACCACTGACTCTCAGCGGCATGACAGCTCTTCCTCCTGAGCTACAGTCACCCGCTAGATAGATTTGATTTGATAAGCATATCTATGCAAATGTATGGTTGACTCGGGACAATATAAGATCAAGTCGTGTCAGACTTTAAAACTGAGCTTATTTTTCCTGAGGGAGGAAGGGACAGGGGCAGCATCAGTAAAACAGTGAAAACTTTATTTAAAGGGACAAATTAGAAATCTTCTCTTATGGATTAACCTCAAGTGAGACATCTATAAATTGTTGACCACAGGTTGCATATATATGACTACAACATGTTGCCATGATATGACCACATTGAAAGGGATGCACATTAAAATATTCTTACCATCCCAAATAAAGAAATAATCAGCTAAATAACAACATTTATTCATATTTACATCTTTACTGTCATTTAGATGAATAAAAACAGACAGATCAGGAAAATGTTTTAAGTTAAAGGTAGAGTATATAAGATTTTCAATATTTTCAAAATAAATTAACTAAGAAAATAACTACAATCATAATTAGATAGTTTTTTAAACATGTAGGTTCCAGTCAGTCCATAATTGATGCATTATTAAATTACAAGTTTAATTAATGACAAAGACCCTTCTTGAATGTTTTCTGACCAGTAAAAAAAAAAAGTACTTTTTTTCCACCAGTAGGGGGAGTATAAGCCCATTTATTGCAGAGCGGCTCTGAGCTACAGCTCACAAGCGATTCCTGCCCTCATTGGAGCTGGCAAGGAGGAGGGGTGAGGGGTGAGTTTTGCTCATTACTGCCAACCTGTGGTCGTTTGTGGAGGTAGCAGTCTTGTGGTTTTGCTCACGACATGGTGTTTGCCACCTGTTGGTGGAAACCTTGAAATCTTACATACTCTGCCTTTAAAGGTGTCAGGGATCTGGGTTTTCTATGAGGTATTTTTCAGGTTCCACCAGAGGGAGCCAGAGGAACCTTTTCTGGAGGGGGATTTTCCCACAGGTGTGCTGGCCTGCACACCTGTGGGGGATTTGTGATCAACTCCCCAGCATTATATCTGGAGCTGACTGTCAGTCCTTCGTCGTTTGAGCGTTGAGCCTTGTGGTAAAACTTAAGCCCTCCAGTGTTTTCTTGTGTACTCTTGCGTTCTTGCGAAACATTAAGAATCCTTGGGGTTTTTTTCCCCCCCCAGAAACCAACATCTTGGATTCCTTTGAGCTCCCAGGGATTTCTCCCTGCTGTATTCATCTCCGGCAATCATTTCTACAATAACCAACAACTTTGAAACTTCTTTCACTGGCAGACTGCCAGATCTGGTAATCTTGGTGCAGCCTGTCCGCCCTCCAACGAAAAAACCCTCACTGGGTCCTACTGTCACCACCAGTCTTCCCGGATCACCTGACACTGCCCTGATTCTCTGCAACTCCAAACAAGTAGGAAAATCATCACTTCCCAAGATATCTTATTCATCATTGCGCCACTCGTTTATCTGTCATTACAGAGAAACCAGCCTTCAGATCTCCCGGAACCACATCCCTTCATTCGTCAATAAAACTTCTAATTCTCCAGGTTTTTTTTTTTTTGGTTTTTTTTTTGGCATGTGGGTCAAACATCTTCACATCATGACAAAAGGACTGCAAGCCAGTGAATATTCATGAAAAATGGACAGTACAGTCATTGACTGACTGTACAGGTCCGAGTGGTATGACGAAAGGATTAAAAATAAATTCATATTCTGAATAAACATGTTTAATTTTTCTCCTTTGCAACTTACCAGCTTAAACACAGGACTGAAGATTCAGCTGCAGCTTGTCTTGGATGCTATCTGTAAACCTGACTTTGTGTGGTGGACTAGTGGGGCGTTTTCCCCCATTTCAAATGATAATTCTAGTTTTAAAAATAATCCGTTAAAAATAATTGGATGAATAAGAATAACCCTTAGCTGCCTTATTTCAATTCCCCTGTACTTCTTATTCTTAGGCTTCTTGTTAAACCGCTTCTGTAAGTTCAGTGTTCATGCAAATGTAAAGCCACATGAGAAATGTGCGAACTTATTCAGATGATTCACAACAGGGTACCTTAAGGTATAAAGATTACTGCTCAACACTGTAACTGCTTTTTGTGAGATTTTTTAGGAGTTATAATGAATCTTATTGCATTTATACCACTTGGTTTGGGATGAAATACCAAAGTAAATGTGTGTTATCTCATTACTCTTACATTTTATGACGATTTAATGATCAAGGTTATCTCAACCATTCGTATAAAAATATTGATTCTTCTTCTTATTGTCCCAAAAAAATAAAAACAAATTTACCCCAAAACTTTTATCTTAGTGTGAACATTAAAGGGTTAAATATATAAACCTTGTAATACTGTATGCCCAGCATGTGCTTTTTCTTTTTACACTTCACTTAATGTAATTGTAGAAATGATATTTATGTTATTTATGATGTGTTATGTGTTATTTGTTATGTGGACCTTACATAAAGCATTAACACTGTGTGCAAAGTTGGGGGGGGGGAAATCAGTTGCTGCGTTATAAATAAATCGTAAACTGCATTAAATAACACACATTTTTGGGTTTTGAATACCTTATGCTAAATGTATGTTGCAAATTTCCTTGCTACAAGGAAACACTAAAAAACTCCAATGTGTAATGTATTAAATAGGAGTTTGTTTTTTTGGTTTGTTTTTTTTATTTTTTTAGTTTTTTGCTCTCATCCTAGATGCATTTAAATCAAATTATTTATCTGTGCAATGTATTAAATATCAATAATTTGAATTAAATCCATCTAGTATGAGAGTTTGACCTGTCATGGGTGTGATTTGCTCAGAAACATAAAGCTGTATTTGGACTCCAGTCCAGTAGATGGCATCGGTGCTCGTGTGGTCCACTTTAAACCAGTGTGTTGCTTTAAACTACTCACAGGGCTGCAGATCGCTTCCTGCAGCTGAAAGTAAACAGATGCACTCTGTGGTAAGAGGTTTCTTTTGCTTATTTTAAGGTTTGTTGTGACATTACTAACATCTTTAAATGTACTTCAGTTGAAGTTATTGTTATATAATAGCGCCTAAACTGTGGATTGAGCTTCCTGTATGTATTAGACAGGCCTCCTCTGTATCTGTTGTTAAATCTTTGCTGAAGACCCATTTGTTTAAGCTGGCTTCTTCCACACAATGATAAGCTGATATTTTCAATCTGATTTTATTTTGATTACTTTAATTTTTGATTGCTTTTAGATGACTAATTTTTTAATATTTTACTTTTAGAACTAGTATTTTACATTGTAATTGTCTGTTTTTAGTTTAACTCCCCACAATGGGACACTTTGGTCAGCGTTGTTGTTTTTAAAGTGCGTTGTAAATAAAATTGCAGTAATAACATTTTCTCTTACCATGTGTGAGAAAGGCAAAGAGCTCATTTTTAATTTGAAGGTGCAGACGCCTGCTATCTTAAGAAACTGGGTAATAAAAGAGGCTATACGTTTAATTTAAGCCGATTGTGTGACTAACACTGTGTGGTATCCTGATTGTGATGCAGATCTCGGTGTGGAAATGAAACAGGAGTTCCAGGATCTTGTCCTGCAGGCATGTGGAGCTTCATCCCTGCGCATTGGTGCTAAGATCCAGACCCTGTGGAGTGGTTATGGTGAGATAGTGCGGCTGCATTTGGAGGGCTGCGACCGGCCTTCTGTGGTCGTTAAACATGTTAAGTTTCCAGATGAGGCCGAACACCCTGGCGGATGGAATACAGATCGCTCCCACAGACGTAAAGTGAGATCCTACCAGGTGGAAACACACTGGTACCAGAGTTATTCCACTAATCAAAGCTGCCGCATCCCTGCCTGTTTGGCTGCCTGTTCCTATAGTGACGAGATGCTGATAGTGCTGGAGGATCTGGATGTGGCAGGTTATGATCAGAGAAGGTATAAAGACAGAATATCCTGAATGAAAATGAGTTCTCCCAAGTCTAGAACATGAAAAAAATGTTTTTATATCACATTTTAATTTTAGTGAATTATACTTCTCCCAATACAGGTTCACCTCGATTAGGAAAAACAGACAAAAAAAACTGCTCACTGTGGGAGGATGCTATTTTAAGGATTTTAAATCACTCATGTACAAACAGCAGACACTTTTTTATGGCTGGGCTTGCATTTCTTTAATGTTTTATACATTTATTGAAGGGTTTTTCACTTTTCCTTTCATTTTTACCCTCTTCTATAAACTACAAAATACAGTTTCACATCCTCATCACGCCACCAGGATGTGGGTTTGGAATACAAATTAAAAGAAAAATCTTTTATAACTTAAATAAGTTCGACTTTAACAAGCCACTAAATGTAATTTGTATGCAGGCACAGAATGTAGTCATGTAACCTTATCGTGATTAGCTGGGCCGGATTAAAAGTGAACAGGCCCCTGGGCCCAGAGTGTCCCATGGGCCCCACTTCCCCAGTGCAAAATAGTGAAAACTGTGAATGATGCAGTGTGAAACGACATTTCTAACATCTCTCAGCCAGTGGTACCAATTACAATACACTATACAATGGTGTAACTATCTGGCTTTTATGTACATTTTGTTTCATGTCCAAACTGCTGGTGTATGGCCTACGTGGGCACCACTAGTCTGAAAATGGGGCCCCAAGTGGGTGTGGGTCCCTGCGCCCGTGCTCATAATGCCCATTGGATAAGCCAGCCTTGATAGTAAGTGTTAGGTGGACCAGATGTGGTCTGAAAATCATGATCCAGGCTTACTGTAAGTGTTGTGAAGGCCAGACAGGCATAACATAAATTCAGGTTTGCCATGTCTGTTAGCTTAGTTGCCAAGTTTTGGCAGCTGCTTCCCCATTACAGTGTAAGAAGACTTCATTGTGATAACTTTAAAACAGCTCTGAAAGTGAACACCTGTTTGTGCTTTTTAGGACCAGTGTGAAGGACCCGGAGATCAGAGCTTGCCTGAGTTGGCTTGCCCATTTTCATGCCCTCTTCCTTGGTGTGGCACCAGAGGGACTGTGGCCTGTTGGAACTTACTGGCATTTGGAGACCCGTCCAGATGAGCTGGAAGCCATGGACGATGCTGAGCTCAAAGCAGCAGCTGGTGACATCAACAGGATACTTAATGAATGTTGCTTCAAGACCATTGTTCATGGAGATGCCAAACTAGCTAATTTCTGTTTTTCCCAGAGTGGAGAGGATGTGGCCGCTGTGGACTTTCAGTATGTTGGTGGGGGCTGCGGGGTGAAAGATGTTGTTTACTTTCTTGGAAGCTGCATGACCGAGAAGGAGTGTGAAAAAAGAGTACCGGGACTGCTGGAGCACTATTTCACAGAACTAAAAGCATCAGTGAAAAAAGATGTGGATTTTGACGCTCTTGAGAAAGAGTGGAGAGAGATATTTGCATTTGCATGGACAGATTTTCATCGTTTTCTGCTGGGATGGATGCCTGGACACTGGAAGATCAACCGATATAGTAAACAGCTGACGAAGGAGGTTCTGCTCAAGCTGAAGCAGCAATAAACCTTCACAAGAAAACCTTCAGCATAAAAGAAAGAAAAATATGCCGCTGTTTTCTGTCAGACATGCTTTTCAAGTAATTTGTGAATTAATAAAAGTCTTTAAAAAGCACAGAAGTAGTTATTCTTTCTGTATTCATTCATATAAGGGAGGTTCGGACTAGATAAGTGCCCAACTTCTTCCAAAACCCTTTTTTGAACTTAAGAAACTTGTTTTATTTGTTGTAACCGATATTTGTTCTTTTCAAAGTCCTTTTTGAGATCGAAAGAAATAAATAAATACATTTTTTTTTAAAAAATGTTTATTTTCTTAACCACTTAGTCCAATTCAGGGTTGCAGTGAAGCTGGAACATATCAGTCACTAGGCAAGAGGTAGGGTTCACCCGAGACAGATCATCAGTCCATCACAGGGCTTCTTTCCTCTGTATTGCTGCAATTAGGATTTAGAAAAAGAAGTTATATTTAGTTAATTGTGCTTGTAAGGCTTTAGATAAAATAAAAATTGTTCTATGTTTCTAAAGATTTTGATGTCTTCAGATTTATTTGTAAAAGTAAACGATATTTTTTAAAATCGTTTATAGAGAAAAAGACAATTCTTACTGGTTTTACTACTTCCAAAAGATAATTTAAAGTTTTTTTTATTGACTCTTAACTCTGTTTTTGGCACTTAAAGAGTTCTATATATATTCATTAGCTTGGAAAAGGGGTTATTTGCTATGTATCTTTGCTTATTTATGTTTTAATATCTGTCACAAAACCAGATAGATTTTCTTTTAGTTTTATTATATATCAAAGGAAGCATTTTGTACAACAGCAGATATCGCCACAAAGCCACCTTAGTGTCACTTATGATTTTCCTTTTTTTGTTAGTGATTCAATGAATAGAGAATCTTCATTCAAGCCTCGTTTGAGATGGATTATCAAGACATACTGACTTCACTGGCTTTGCAAGAACTACACTATTGTTAGCAAAAGACAGCTAACAATGATCCAAAAAGTGTATGGACTGTATGCTGGCAATATACTATGTTTGATTGTTTTTATAGACTTCATAGTGGCTCATCTGGAAAGACAGAGAAAGCTTTATGGACACGAGAGTTGTACCAAATCCATGGCACAGTCATTTGAAGGCGGATACCTTTAAATGGCATGTGGCTAGATATGCAGACAACCACACAGACTTCTGATTGCAGTGAATCTCAACCTTAAAAATGTTCTTTAAACCCATTTAAACATTATTATTATATTCTAATACAAGCCATAATACAAAGTGGTGCAGTAATTTCAAAATCAAAGCACCATTAATAACATGTATGTGTTATTTTTATATTTGTGTTAAATAAGTTATTATATTGAATGTGTGATGAGGCATTGTGGGTTTCCTGTATTTCTGTAAATAAAATAAGACAAAGATAAGTCAGTGGGGAGAACAGTCAAAGAAGTTTCAGCTAGCAGAATGTGATCTGAGAGAAAACATTAAGACATTTGAAGAGAAAGCACTTTACTCTTGTTCTTTGCACTGGCTCTCAGTATGTTTTTATTATTGATTTTAAGTTCTTGTTGACTTTTGAAACTTTTTATAGCCTTTTAGCCTCCTTTTTATCAGACATTTTACAACTTTATAAGCCTGTCAGAGGTTTGAGATGCTCTGAGGGCTTTTAGTTATCCCAGAGACTCAACTGATGATCAGAGATCTTCAAGCATTTGTGGTCAAACCCCATAAACTCAGGTACGTGCAACCTGAGGCAAGGCCGGATTATGCAATGGGCATTATGGGCACGGGCCCAGGGGCCCATGTGGGGCCCATGTAGGACATACATCAGCAGTTTGAACATGAAACAAAATGTACGTAAAAGCCAGATAGTTGGTGTTTAGTGAACTGCTATTGGTACCACTGGCTGAGAGATGTTAAAAATGTTGTTTCACATTGTAACATTCACAATTTTTACAATGTTATGTTGTGAAACAGGGCCCCTGTAACTCTCTGGGCCCAGGGGCCTGTACACTTTTAAGCCAGTCCTGCCTGAGGAGATCATGTCAAAGGAGTCAGTATTATCCTCTTTAAATCTCTCTTAAAATAAACTTTTACTTCGCAGCCTTTCCTGATTTTCTCTACTACTTTTATTGATTGTATTTGCTGTGTGATTTGCTTTTCTACCATTTTATTGTACTGGGTTGTTTTTAAGTTGTTTTAGTATTGCTGTGTGAAGCACTTTGTAACATTTATTTTGGTAAGTGCTGTATTAACAAGGCCATTTTGATTATTATAATGTGACGAGTCATGGAATTTGTTGAAACCCTGTTTAACTTCTGGCATGAATATTTCATTTCCGCATTCATATCTTTGCTTACTTTGGCTTTTTTTTTTTTTTTTTTAACAAATCTTTATTCTTGTCATTGCAGTGGTATATCAAATAACAAAGCATTATGAGACATAATGGAAACATTTAGCTGATGCCAGGGGTTGTATATACAACAGGAAAATTACAAATATTTGGAAGCATATAATTTATAAGAAAATAGTGAATTTAGAGCAAAGTGACATTGTTTTCAGGGCTTTACTGTTGGAGGAAAAAGATGGAGTGCCAATATATAGTTTTGGTTTGGAAAGTTTATTTCGATATGTCCAATAAAATAAAATAAAACATACAATAAATAAATAAATAAATAAATAAAAGTAACTTTAAAAAAAGAAGAAAGAAACATCAAAACCAGACGTACTCGAAAAGGAGTGGGCAGAAGTTAAAACAAAAACAAACATTAAACCCCACCTTTCATTTCTTTGATGAAGCTGATGTATGAGGGTATGGTCTTAGTAACTTTGCATTTATGAATATAAAATGTGGCTAACAGCAGGATAAAATTGCACAAAAAGAGTTGGTCTTTACTTTTTTTCCCAGTAAATTTTGTTTTATTTGACGTTTTTTCCTTTTTCTCTTTTTTTTTCTGATCAGCTGTTGACAACGCAACGATCACGTGACTTCCGCCTTCTCAGCCGACATTAACAACAAGGCTAGCCGAGCCGAGGAAGGGACGAGGGGGAGACGACGTTGTTCGAAGGGTGCAAAGGTACAACAAGAAAGCTATTTTAGTGGATAATCTTGCTTTATTTTGTCAAGGTTTAACTGTTGAACGTGTTGTCAGTGCGTAATGTAACGTAATGCTAAAGGCAGGCAAGCCGCAGCTAGGTTAGCATTAGCTAAAAAAAAACAAGAAAAAAAACAGCTGTATTATCCTGGCTTTAAGACAAGGGTCATATTAAAAATCAGTCTAAACAACAAGGTTTTTTTCTGTATGTTTCATGCTTTGAGCATTTTACATGTAAAATGCATGAATACAAACACTGTTCTTTGGTATTTGGTAAAGACAAATGGATGAAGATTGCTATTTGTGAGTTGTTTTGACAGTTTAAGTGATACAACATGGCAGGTGTCAGGAAGCCCCAACTCACCACCCCTCAGGGTCTGTTTCCGTCTTTTTGCCTAACTTATTCCAAGTTAACAAGAAATTACATTTTCCTTCGTTCGAATTATTAACATTTTATTCAGACTGTGGTAAATATTATTATGTAACATGTCATTACTGTTTTGTATTTTATTAGTCAGGGTCACCCTCATATGTATTCATAAACTTTAATAAAAGAAAAGGCTGAATTTACAGAAGTCACTCAAATAACTGGAGACTTAAAAAAGAACAATAACTAAAAATTTTCAAAAATATAATTTAGTAATATAAGACACTGTTTTTTCATTTAATTGAGTTGAAGAAAGGAGAAAAAAAACAACAACAAACAAATTGGTCCTGGACAAATTAGAGCACTTTTTTGTTGAACAGTGGGACAAAATACCTGTCAACAGGTGCCGAAATCTGACTGAGAGGAACAGAAAACACCTGACTGTAGCGGAAACATTAAAGGATTGTTCAACAAAATTTTAGTTTGAGTGATGTAATATGTAATAAATTATCTTATTTGTTTGCTTTTCTTTAAAAAAAAAATTCTATTGAACCAGAATTAGAAAATAATGTAATTATTTTCAAAAAAATAATTACAATAATTAATTAAAATAAAATTTTTATTTATTATTACTTTAATCAGTTTCGGCTTATGTTACAGGCAGCTGTTTTTTTCCCTTCTTTAATGAATGGGTATGAATAAATATGAGCACAACTGTATATAGAAAAACAGTGCCTGTCTTTGTTGCAGGTGATTGTTTTGAATATTGTTTCAGCTGCAAAATCTATTTTAAATGAAACATTAACAAACTGGAAGACAGGATGAAAGGTGCTTAAAGAATGTATACTAATAATAAATAAATAAGCAATCTTCTTTTCTGTTTGAACTTTCAGGCATGCCATGATACTTCAGTACCATGTTAAGGAAATAAGCAGTGCTATACAGTGCACAGAAATATAAATAAACATTAATATGATATATTCTCACTTCTCTTTTAATCAGAAATTAAAGACCTGCTACCTGAAGAATTCCTGCAATTTCCTGGATACAGCGATAGATATGAAGATGAAGCAGACATTTTAGAGGAGGAAGACCCATCCTTTACCCAGTGCAAGGACTGTTTCAGGTGTTTGGTGGAAGCCAAAATGGAGAATATTTAAAGCCAGTTAAAAACTGTCCTCAGGTTAGTCCTGAGTTGTGACACTACAGGTTCTTGAAACAGCTATATTATCAATGATATGAGCCATGGACTCTGGTGCAGTTGATAGTCCTGTAACTCTGGTCATAAAGGCCCCCAACCAAAAGTACGAAGACCACACCATTAACTGCTTCCTGAACTGGACCGTGGAGAGACTGAAGAGTCACATCTCTGCTGTTTACCCCAGCAAGCCGGTTCGTAGCTCTTTGCTTGTCTGCATGTTGTCCAGATGGAGTTAAGTATGTGTAGAATAGGGATCCTCATTTTATAATTCCACTTATCCCAAACCACAAAGTTTATAAATAAAGTCAAAGGGAATCTAAAACGCCAGCACAAAGTGTCACAGATGCACCGTTTTGTACATCATGCTGTTGTTGCTGTTTGTACAGTACTTGAAAACCAAGGCTGAAGTTGTAGAATACTGTTTTAAAAACAGCATATTTTGTCTGATTCTCTTAAATCTCCAATTTTAAACCACAGCACTACTTCTTCAAATTTCCCTGTCACATTGTTCAGTTAAGAGTTAAAGTAGTTTCTGATAAGTGCTTACTGTAATCAGGTCGCTGAAAATGAAAGTGAAAAAGCTATTTTTGGTGTTTATAAAAACTAATTGTTGCAGAAGGCTGTAAGCTAAATAGTGGTTAAATTTATAGAATTGTATTAGACATAAACAGCCTCTTAGGTGCAAATACTTTTCTTGTGTTGAAAATAATCTTAATACTCAAACACGTAGTACTCCATTGATGCAGACGCGTTCATAACCCCACTTAGAATAGCCAAATGCTTCCCATCTGTGTGTGATAATGGGGTTTATTATACAAAGTGATTTGCTCCTCCAGCTGAGGGCAGGTGGAAGCTTTAATCAAGCGCTCGATGAATGCGCTAAACTCTAATCAAATCTGGCATTTACAACTGATCCAAACCTGTCAACCATTTTACGAGAAAAAAAATATGGGTTTGATTTCACATGTTCCTCTCAGCAACAAGTTCTCTCATCTAGACATGAAATTGAGCTGAGCTTTTCACTCGGGAGCACCTCTGAGCTTTATGCAGGCTGAGAGGTAGCTGGCAGCCTTTCCTGAAAACACTTTTATGGACGTTTGGGTTTAATTTTAGCCGTGAGGCATGGCTTTGCCTTCAGGCTCTTTTGTCGCACTAGTTCCACCACGTCTCAAGAGGAGTTGCAGCATATTTAATCAAGTTTTTTTTTTTCCCCAGGTTATGTTTTATTGCAGTTAGCTTTGTATGAATAAGTACATGAAAGACATGTAAGCTGCTGCACAGAATCTTTATACTCATCTGTTTGTTGTATTGTTGATATGATGCTGTTTTCTGTTGTAGCTGTCCAAAGACCAGCAGCTGGTGTACTCAGGAAGGTTACTTCAAGATCACCTGCAGCTTGGAGATGTACTTAGAAAGGTAAGAATTCTGTAATTTTTTTTTTTTTTTTCTTTTCATCAGATAGATGCATAAATGGATATATCTGTTTGAAAAATCATGTCATAAAGTTTGTGGATGATTGCTTAGTATTAAATGATCTAAAACAGCACAAATAATGTACAAAGCAAGTAATAATTTACAGCCAAAACATATTCAGAGAATGTTCACAGAAAGAGAAGGAAATTATAATTTAAGGGGAAAGCTACAATTCAGTAAGCAAAAAGTAAGAACAATGAAAAGTATGTGCATATCAAGTTGTGGAGTGACTTTGTGGAACAAGCTGGATGATAAGTTAAAGCAAAGCATAATATAAGTATATTTAAAAATAGGTACAAACATTTTTTTTAAAAAAAGTACATGGAAGAGGGATAAAATAAGATAAAAATGATATAAGGAATATAATAAGTAGAGGGATATTTTTGCAATATTTTGTAGATACGGGTGTAAGTATTTGTACGTTATGTAGTATATCTGTATGGATGTGTTTATATGAATGGAGGTGTATGGAAATGTGTGTGTATGTGTAAATATATATAGTAAATTGAATAAGTATGTTGTGACGTGCAGCGACAGAAAATAAATCTTGATAAGTAGAAAGGGGTGGGAATACCAAATAAGTGTATACTTCTTCCCACTCCTTTTTCAAACTCCTTTTATTTCACAAATTTATTTGATTATCAAATTGATGAGGAATGATCATTATTATTGTTATGAGTATTAATATTAATATAATGATTTTTATTATTTTCTTCATTAGTATTTATATGTATGTATATATGTGTGTATGTACATATGTATGTATCGGTATGTACGTATGTTTTTTCTTTTCTTATATTCTTTCATTTGTTCAAAATAAACAAACTAACTAACTAATGGTTATATGATGCATTAATAGTAGCAAAACAGCCCAAAAAACTGCAATAAAAGGCATTAAGGTTGTTATAATAAACATGTTATTTGTAGTTAAGCTGCAGTACATTAGAATTAAACTTAAATGCATTTAGGTGCAGATGACATCATCTGCATACAGTGAAATCAAATACATTTAGTCTGCTGTTATACCTGCAGTTACAACCTGACTAAGGTAAGAGGTAGTTCTTTTGTAGAGATTTGTGTGTTTGTGATTAAACATTGTGTTTACCGTGTAAATCACTTAGCCATTCAGTCATTGCATATAAGTGTGTGTGTTGCATTAGTGGGAGAACTGAAACAGGCCGCCTGGGAAGCAGTTGCTGACACGGTGGGAGTTACCAAACAAAGGAACGGCATTGTGTTTGAATGCTGGACTTGTCCACACTAATCCTTCCTCTTTGTCTGTTTCTTGCTTTGTATCACCCATCTGTTACTATCCTGTCCTCCATTTTGACCTCCTGTTTTTTTTTATCTGTCCTCCCATTTTGCTGGCCTGTCTCCTGGCCTTGTCGACCTGCAGCAGGATGAATACCACATGATGCATCTAGTATGTGCCTCTCAGAGTCCCCCAGGCTCGCCCATGCCACGGAGCCCTTCCAGCTCTTCTGCTTCAGACTACAGCGTGAGTTGACATCAGCCTTTTTCATGTATTTCAGTTTGATGGTAGAGATTCCTATTCAGCTCACTTATATTCAGCAGACAACAGGTAACCTATGTAGCATTTAATACATATTCTCATCTTAGGATGTCTTTTGGTTCAGTCTGAAAAGGTTTTTAGAAACTATCCAGCTCAACCACTTTTTTTGTGTGTGTGTTTCCCTCCAATACCTGCCACTCACTCGCTATTTCTGATGAAAGTACCTGGTCAAACCTGCTCTACCTGATCTAATTATTGGCTGCCACTGATGTTGATATGTTAATACAGAGTTCAGACAACGTCGGCTTCCCATCCCCTGCCACCACACCAAATCAGGACAGTCTGCCAGTCTCTTCCCCCTCGTCTGTTCCCGGAGGCTGTGACGGGTTGAGGCATCGGGCTGGCTTCTCCTCTTACAATCCTTCGGGTGCTTCGGGTGTCCATCAGTGGTAAGCAAGTTTCTGTTTTGTGTCCAAAGTTGAAACCACCACGCCAAAGAACAAAAAATAAATAAAAATTGGGGTGGTGTGACCTTTTGACTAGCAAGCATGCCTTATATAGTGAGAAGAAGCCGGAATAACTGGAGAAAACCCATGCGGGAACACATGCTAGCTCTACACATGCTAGCTCCACACACAAAAAGGTCACAATTTAAACCCCCTCTTTAGCGAGGCTTTGAACCAGTGACTTTCTTGCTGTAAGGCTGCAGCACTAACCACCGCACCACTGTGGAGCTTCTTCTTTAAAACCGTTGTTGTCATTAAAACAATCAGTGTTGGGGGTGATGATAGCTGTGTCCCAATTCAGGGTCATAGTGTAGGTTCGTTGGCTCATATGTCACAGTAGTGGGCCAAGTATTGTCCCAGTTCAAACTAGGACTGGGCAGTTAATCAGATTTTAATCTAAATTACGATCTGGGTTTTCAGCGATCATAAAAACAAAAGGGTACGATTATTTATCTCTTTGCAGTTTCCTCTCCTGCTGTCTTCAGTTGCTAATCGAGCGTCTCTGGCGTTGCAGCGCTGTGCTGTAAACTCCTCCCACAGCCGCTTTGCTTTCATTCAGACACTGTTGCCAACTTGGCGACTTTCTCGCTAAATCTGGCGACTTTTATTGTCAAAAGCGACAAATCTAGCGACTTTTACTGGAGTTATTAGAGACTTTTCTGGTGTTTTAGGGACCGACTTGAAGGCACATATTGTTCTGCAGTTACTGTAAGGAAGGAGCAGTGGGAGCCTCTCCCGTCCTAAAGCACTCCCAGGCGGCCAGTCTCAGTCGGCTCCGGCTGCAGGTCAATGTAGAATAACTGCAGTAGGTTGTGGAAGTTCACCTAAACATAGTTTATACCGTTGTCAGTGAAAACTGGCTGCATTATTTTTGTATAAACACACACGTAGTTAGGCGAGTTAAATCACTGTAATATCCCTGTGTTACGGGTTGTTACCATAGCAATGCGTTAATCAGCTGATTCAGATCAGCTGTCTTTTAACAGGTGAATGAGAGAAATGCGCTGCAGCCTGACAGCGGTTGTTTGGCATAAAACGTACATTGAGGCCAACATAAAATAGTTCCTATACTTCAGCATATTTAGCAAGTGTTGTGAAAAAGAAATACAAAGTTGTTATAAAATGTTTACTGTGTGGGATCGCAATATTAGCAGATTAAACAACTCAGAACCGTGCATTAGACGGTTATAATGCACGATGCGGAGTCGAGAACATCACGACTGGCAGCGTTGTTTAAAAATACTGGATAAATGTGTTAATTAATCGAGATCTCAATTTCAGTCAAAATAATCGTGATTATATTTGCCATAATCAAGCAGCCCTGGTTCGAAGGCTTCTTCAGATCCACCCTACAAACCCGCCTTTGTTTGGCCTGTAGCGAAAGCTACAAGCGATAAATCATTCGCTGCCTCTCTCATCCGCCAATTCAATTTGGACATGATGGCAAGGAATGAGCAGCAGTCAAGTGCCGTGGAGTACGTTTGTAGATGCGTACATACACTTATATGTGTGTGTATTTGAAATTCAGCTCAACACAGAGGAACTTTTAGTTGACTTTAGGATTCTTCAAGCATCCAGCATGCCTTTCATCCCGATTCGAATCTGATTTTTTGGGGTGCCGATTCAATTTAAATTGCGATCTCACGATTCCTCGATATTGCTAATTTTTGTAGACTAAAAACAAAATAATTTTACGAAACTTTTTTTGCTCGTCATTTTTCTTGCTTTCAATGAGGAAAAAACAACACAGTAGCCAGACCATCATTCTGCTGCTTTAATGCCCAAGGAGACAAGTAAAAAGATCAAAAGTTGGAAAAAAAATCTATTTTTTTTAACAAAAAAATTGATTTTAAAATTGTAAAGGAAAAAATAAAGATAAATATACAGTCAAATCCCACACAAATATGCAAGCACACCACGACTCTTTGTCATCATGACTACCTTATCTGGTTCAGAGCAAACAGAATAATGTGTGCATCCTTTTCAGTCGGGTGATGGTACAATGCTACAGTACACACGTCTTTACAAATTAGAGGAAAAGTCTTTTAATCAGAAACACCTGAAGAACAAGAGGCGTGCAAACCCCGTCACGTGTGGGGAAAACATCGGAGAGATGACTTGTGGATGTTTTTGTGTAGTCAGGTACATGAGGATCATTCCTATGTTGCCTGTCAGCTAGTACTCACCAGTGTTCCAGTCTAGATACGTTGGCTGTTCTTGTGATTAGTCATATGAGGAAAGTCACAAGTTGTTTCAGGTTGTCTTCATTCATCTTAATGGTTTTCCAGAAAGAGCAAACAGTTTTTAGCATTGACTACATTGGACTACTTAGCCAAGAATGACAACGTCAATCAAAAAATGTGTTTGTCTGTCGCTTCATCCTGCTAATGCATTTTATCGTAAACATGTCCTTCCACAGGCCTGATGCTGCCCAGGTCCCTCTCCAAGGTGGTCTTTCTGCCAACATACCCCCCCATCCTTTGTACATGCCCATGCAGATGCTGTGGTGGCAGCAGATGTATGCACACCACTACTACATGCAATAGTAAGTGAAGGATATGTCTGGTGATGGTCAGATCTCATCACTACTACCTCATTATTACAGCTAATCCAAGTCATGACATTCCCACATGGATTTACTAAAGTTTCCTCTCCTCCCTCATCTCTATTCCATTTTATAGTCAAGCAGCTGTAGCAGCCTCTCAGCCTCCCACCACGTCTCCTCCTTCCTCCCCTTCTTCCTCCTCACCCCATCAGCCCGCCCAGCCAAACGAAGCTGCTCCACCACCACCGCTGGGCCACAACGCGGCCCACAACGCCTTACCAGAGAACCAGCCGGCCAACCCCATCCAGATGAACGCCCAAGGCGGGCCGGTGTTGAACGACGATGAGCTGAACCGAGATTGGCTGGACTGGTTGTACACAGTGTCTCGTGCAGGCGTCTTGCTCAGCATCGTCTACTTCTACTCCTCTTTTAGCCGCTTCGTCATGGTGGTTGGTGCCATGTTGCTCGTCTACCTGTGAGTTTCCAGAAACAAAAAAGCGTACCGGTGTTCACAGCAGTGTTTTGAATTTATCTTTAGAAATAAATGTTCCAAAGATAAAATTGAGGATCAATTTTCTTTTTATAAAATACCAGTTCTGAAATGTAAGTAAATGTAATTTTTACCACGATCACCAGTTATTTACCATAAAAATAGTAAATCATGGTAAATCCAAAGCAAATAGTTCTCATCCAGTTCAAACAGTGTTTCTGTTTTCAGGCATCAGGCAGCTTGGTTTCCCTTCAGGCCTGAGCAGCAGAACTTTAGAGAGGGAGAAAGAGCTGGTGCTCCTCAGGATGAAGATGGGAGACACCAGGACATACAGGAAATGGTGGGTTGGCTTTTCATCATCACTTGTCCAAGTTGATGCTTTTACAGATAAACAGCGGCTGAACCCGATGGATGAGATTGTAAACTGGCCAATAAGCTAAATGGAGTCCAATCTGGACATTGCATCAGTCTGTGTCAAACGTTTCTCCGCAAAATGTTTCTGTATACTTGAGATGTGACTTCTTCAGCCTTTCTCGTCTATCTTGAGATGAGAAAAGTTAGAGCAGTGACTGCGACTCCTCACTATGACCTCGTCATTTGCCAGCATTCTTCATCTGTGCTGAGCGACAGCACAGGTGAAAATGTCGACTGTGACACCCCAAGTATAGATAAGTTATTGTAGGTTTTTCTTAAACAAAACAAACATAAACTAGTAATAAAGATCATAAACATTATGCTGTAGCAGATATTTTATGACTCCTGTCTCAGATTCCAGGTAATTTTGGATTTCTTCTATTATATTCAGAATAATATAGTTTGGTAATTTCTTCCTTCACACGTACTCTATATACAGTAAATCTATAGTCTGGTGCAGTAACAAGCACAGAAATGATGGATCTGAAAACCTCTAACCCTATCCGTGTCTGCCTGCTGATGCCTCAGGAACGTCTGATGGATGAAGGAATGGAGGATGAAGACAGCGGTGAAGAAGGTGGTGGAGGACCAGAGGACAATGCCCCTGCTCCAGCTGCAGCTATCCCAGAGCCGAGCTTCCTCACCACCACGTGGTCCTTCGTCAGCACCTTCTTCACCTCGCTCATCCCTGAGGGACAGCCACACCCGGCCAACTAGAATGACACCCTGCCTTTAATGTAACGCCCCCTGCCAGCAGGCATCACACTAGAGTTTCCAAGTTTCATCCTGACTTACCAGAATAGCCAGTTTTAAATCCACTGAACCCGGATCAGAACAGCCAATCAGAAACTGATTTCATACCTGCTGCCCACAAAGGAGGGGTAATCATAGACGCAGAGTGTCACTGCAGAGAGTACGAGAATAAATGAACTGAGACAAAGAGATGTCATGTTGTTTTAATGGTGTAATTGCTTCTGTGGTTATGGTTTTATTTTTCTTTCATCAGTAGTGAAATATGGTGACGGTAAGGGGCATCTGGGGGACCGTCTTCCACTTTGAGCAGTGATGAGATCATGGTTTTAACGTTTTGTTTTAATAAGTAACGTGACTCGGTTACATAAAAGAAAATCTCCCTGTAATGAGCGGGAGTTGCGTGTCTTTAAGAAACCATGACAAAAACACAAACTCAAAGACATTTTCATGTGTGCGCACGGTGTGCATACGGACTTTGCTGCTCCTGAAGCACTTTGTTTTCCCACTCTGTGTATCTGAACATATCTATTTACACATGTAAGTATATGCATCTAATTCCTGAATATATGCTTTTTAAATAAAAGAAAAAATGCAGCACTTTACCTTTTTGACTGTGGTTTACTGTCTGTCTCTGATGTCCTGCAGGTGGCAGCTTCTACATAGAGTTGCTGTTGTCAGACTTTAGCAGGCAGAATTGATTTAACATCTGTTCTTATTTTAAATAACTGCATGAATGTTTTATTTTTTATCCAATTTTTTAAATTAAAAATGACCAATTACAGTTCTTCCTTCATGCAATAAAGTTTTCAATAATCAGAATGTCAGTAGTTGTAAAGCACCGCAAATGACTAAATTATCAATAACACAGGAAAAAGTACAATAATCTAATAAAAATGTGATTCTTAGAAAAAGAACTTGAGATGCTCATCGATACTTTAAAACCACCCAGAAGCCAATGAAGCAACAGAACTACAGAGAAAAGAGAAACATTTAGATGAAAATATGACTATTTATGCTGGTGTTGCCATGTGGTCTGTGTCACACATCATGTGTGTGAAGCAATTTTCCTGCATCACGTTCTTAAGCTGGTTGGCTTCTTCTTTTATTTACCTTTTTCTTTAAATGGATGGAAACCCAGAAAAACTTCTTATTTTTTCTATGCTGGCAATATCAGACTATTTAAATATAAATGAGCATTTGTGTATATTTATTAGAATTTTGTCTGTTTAACCAGAAGATAAGTCCCACAAAAATGGGACTGGATTAATTTTATTTACTTTTCAGGGGAAAAACCTCTTGTTGGGTAGGCTGAAGAAGAGATAATATCAAGTCTGTGTCATTTTTCCACCAATAAGAAACTTGTAACCAGGAGATTGTTGTGAGGACCTTTTGAAGATCATATTTTAATAGCTGTCGAGTCTCTGTGGTAAATTTTGCTTCCATTAAACACTCATAGAAACTAATGTCTAAGCTTCAATTGGAGTGTAAATAAAATAAAAAAGGAATAAATGAAAACCAGATGAAAAAAAATGTTTTGACATAGTTTAAATGAGTGAGCATAACCTTTAAATCATGCAGGAGCTCCTTTGGCTAATTTTCAGTTTTGATTGGTTTTGCCTGGAGATTTGGAGCTCACATTCACAATTAGGCTTTAAAATCTATTGTCATTGTTAGATCAAAATACTTATTGGAACTTGTGTATAACGTCATTGTTCACTACTCATTAGGTCCGGGACTGTATAGTTAGTCAAGCTTTTGGGAGAGTTGTCTAAATGTAAAGTGAGATTTTATGGTTATAAATAGCCCCAAAATATCTAACAATCCATTTTTTGTTTTATTTATTTATTTATTTATTCATTTTTTATATAGTTACAATTAAACAGAATAATGATTCTGAATTTTAATGTGCAACATAAATAGTTGGGTTGTGCACAAATAATGTGCTAAATGTCATTTTCTTTTGAAGAGAGCAAAACATTATGCAAAATCATGTAATAGCGCAACATAGGTTTGGAAGCAGAGGTGTAGAAAGTAGAAGTCCTGTCCAGCAGCTCTTTCCAACCAGACACTAAACCACAGCCGTCACCTTATCGTGATGGAGGGGTTTGTGCGTCCCGAAGATCCTAGCAGCTATGTTGTCGGGGGCTTTATGCCCCTGGTAGGGTCACCCATGGCAAACAGGTGTTTAGGGGAGGGACCAGACCAAGCGTGGCTCATCGGCCCCTATGATGACGACAAACCTGGGCAGAAATGTTCCCTTGCCCGGACGCGGATTACTGGGACCCCCCTCTGGAGCCAGGCCTGGAGGTGGAATACGAGAGCGAGCGTGTGGTAGCCGGGCCTTCGCCCATGGGGCCTGGTCGGGCTCAGCCCGAAAGGGTTACATGGGCCCCACCTCCCGTGGGCTCAACATCTGCGGGAGGAGCCGTAGGGGTCGGGTGCAGTGTGAGCTGGGCGGCAGCAAGGGGCGGGGACCCTGGCGGTCCGATCCCCGGCTGCAGAAGCTGGCTCTAGGGACGTGGAATGTCACCTCTCTGGTGGGGAAGGAGCCTGAGCTTGTGCGCGAGGTTGAGCGGTTCTGGCTAGATATAGTTGGACTCACCTCGGCGCATGGCTTGGGCTCTGGAACCAGTACCCTCGAGAGGGGCTGGACTTTCTTCCACTCTGGAGTTGCTCATGGTGAGAGGCGCCGAGCAGGTGTGGGCATTCTCATCGGCCCCCAGCTTGGTGCCTGCACGTTGGGGTTTACCCCAGTGGATGAAAGGGTAGTTTCCCTCCGCCTTCGGGTGGGGGGACGGGTCCGGACTGTTGTCTGTGCTTATGCACCGAACAGCAGTTCAGAGTACCCACCCTTTCTGGAGTCCTTGGAGGGAGTGCTGGAGGGTGCTCCTTCTGGGGACTCCATAGTTCTGCTGGGGGACTTCAATGCTCACGTGGGCAATGACAGTGAGACCTGGAGGGGAGTGATTGGGAGGCATGGTCCCCCCCCTCTGAACCAAAATGGTGTTTTGTTATTGGACTTATGTGCTCGTCATGGATTGTCCATAACGAACACCATGTTCCAACGTAAGAGTGTCCATAAGTACACCTGGCATCAGGATTCCCTGGGCCGCAGTCCGATGATCGATTTTGTAGTCGTATCGTCGGACCTGCGGCCACATGCCTTGGACACTCGGGTGAAGAGGGGGGCGGAGCTGTCAACTGATCACCACCTGGTGGTGAGTTGGCTCAGATGGTGGGGGAGGAAGCCGGTCAGATCTGGCAGGCCCAAACGTGTTGTGAGGGTCTGCTGGGAACATCTGGCTGAGTCCCCTGTCAGAGCGAGCTTCAACTCCCACCTTCAGCAGTGCTTCGAACATGTCCCGAGTGAGGCGGGGCACATTGAGTCCGAATGGGCTGTGTTCCGTGCCTCTATTGCTGAGGCGGCTAGCTGGAGCTGTGGCTGTAAGGTCGTTGGTGCCTGTCGTGGCGGTAATCCCAGGACTCGTTGGTGGACACCAGCAGTGAGGGATGCTGTCAAGCTGAAGAAGGAGTCCTATCTGGCCTTCTTGGCCTTTGGGACTCTGGAGGCAGCTGATGGGTACCGACGGGCTAAGCGGCGGGCGGCTTCGGCTGTTGCCAAGGCAAAAACTCGGGCATGGGAGGAGTTTGGCGAGGCCATGGAGAAAGACTTTTGTACGGCTTCGAGGAGATTCTGGTCCACCATCCGGCGGCTCAGGAAGGGGAAGCAGTGCTCCATCGACACTGTGTACAGTGGAGATGGGGAGCTGCTGACCTCAACTCGGGACGTTGTGGGTTGGTGGGGGGAGTACTTCGAAGACCTCCTCAATCCTACCAACACGTCTTCCGATGAGGAAGCAGAGCTGGTGGGACTCAGGGGTGGACTCTCCTATCTCTGGGGCTGAAGTCGCTGAGGTGGTCAAAAAGCTCCTTGGCGGCAAGACCCCGGGGGTGGATGAGTTCCTTAAGGCTCTGGATGCTGTGGGGCTGTCCTGGCTGACACGCCTCTGCAGCATCACGTGGACATCGGGGGCATGCTCCTGATGAGGCAGTGGATGTTCTCCTGAGGGATCTCCTCCCAGACCTGGCGTAAAGCATCCACCAACTCCTGGACAGTCTGTGGTGCAACTTGGTGTTGGTGGATGGAGCGAGACATGATGTCCCAGATGTGCTCAATTGGATTCAGGTCTGGGGAACGGGCGGGCCAGTCCATAACATCAATGCTTTCATGTTGCAGGAACTGCTGACACAGGAAAACAGGGCCAACCGCACCAGCATATGGTCCCACAAGGGGTCTGAGGATCTCATCTCGGTACCTAATGGCAGTCAGGCTACCTCTGGTGAGCACATGGAGGGCTGTGCAGCCCTCTAAAGAAATGCCACCCCACACCATTACTGACCCACTGCCAAACCAGTCATGCTTGAGGATGTTGCAGGCAGCAGAACGTTCTCCACGGCTTCTCCAGACTCTGTCACATCTGTCACATGTGCTCAGGGTGAACCTGCTTTCATCTGTGAAGAGCACAGGGCGCCAGTGGTGAATTTGCCAATCTTGGTGTTCTCTGGCAAACGCCAAACATCCTGCACGGTGTTGGGCTGTAAGCACAACCCCACCTGTGGACATTGGGCCCTCATACCACCCTCATGGAGTCTGTTTCTGACTGTTTGAGCAGACACATGCACATTTGTGGCCTGCTGGAGCTCATTTTGCAGGGCTCTGGCAGTGTTCCTCCTGTTTCTCCTTGCACAAAGAAGGAGGTAGCAGTCTTGCTGCTGGGTTGTTGCCCTTCCACGGCCTCCTCCACGTCTCCTGATGTACTGGCCTGTCTCCTGGTGGCACCTCCATGCTCTGGACACTACGCTGACAGACACAGCGAACCTTCTTGCCACAGCTTGCATTGATGTGCCATCCTGGATGAGCTGCACTACCTGAGCCACTTGTGTGGGTTGTAGACTCTGTCTCATGCTACCGCTAGAGTGAAAGCACCGCCAGCATTCAAAAGTGACCAAAACATCGGAACTGAGAAGTGGTCTGTGGTCACCACCTGCAGAACCACTCCTTTATAGGGTGTGTCTTGCCAATTGCCTATAATTTCCACCTGTTGTCTATCCCATTTGCACTACAGCATGTGGAATTAATTGCTTCCTAAGCGGACAGTTCCATTTCATAAAAGTGTGGTTGATTTGGAGTTACATTGTGTTGTTTAAGTGTTCCCTTTGATTTTTTGAGCAGTACATACACACACACATATATATATATATATATATATATATACATATGTATATATATATATATATATATATACATATATATATATATATATATATATATATATATATATATATATATATATATATATATATACCTGAAATATAGTGAACTCCTCAGCATGCAAACCCCACCAAGCAGTCAGTACAGATAAGTGAACAAATGACTGAGGCAAAGTGGCAGCATGTCATTTTGGCATTGTGGCATTAACAGAAAATCAAGTCAGTTATGTTCTTACTGTCAGTTTTTAACTTTATAAGCACTTAAAATGACAATAAAGGCAATTCAGATTTATTTTATACAAACTTTCTAAGACCTGTCCCCTCATCCAAATCATCTGTTGTGTATTTGCAGTGTTTTACTTTGTGCACTTTGTCAGATAAGTGGATTTTTCTCAAATGGAAAGAAGCTAAATCTCAAAAATACATGAACATATTTTGGTAAACTTGCAAGTCAGCCTGTAAACAGACTGTAACTTTCTACAAATGTTTTGTGCATGACTCATGTGATGACTTTAAGAGATGTCTCTGCCATCAGAAAGCCCTTGAGATTCACAAAGAGCCTCAGCGAAAGTTGGAGTTTCGTCTCTGCTGGATGTTTAAGTCAAAGTTGCGCAGGCTGACGTTGCACTGACACCATCCTCACAGATAGAGAGGTAAGCGAGAAAGCGACTCAGACAGCGATGCACTTCAGAGTCCTCCAAAACCCTCTAATCAAATGACCATGGATTTTTGTGTAGTTGGTCGTAGAAGGCCCAATTAATTATGCATGACAGCAGCTTGACGGCCATTTGATTTCGTTACATGCACCCCTTCTGAGCCACCGATCCAATCAGGTTAGAATCCCTCCCTCCTTTACCTCCATACAGCTTGGGGGTGAGGGTTGGACTCCCTTATCAGAGGGAGAGATTTCTCTAAGAGGGTGTTTGGGGGCCGTGTAGGACATTTCATCATCATAATAAGTCCTTGTTATGCAGCCAGCCCGTTCCTGTTTCCCTGCTATCAGGCCTTGTTGTCTTTGGAGAGGCAGCAGTTGAGCTGGACACCTGCCACGGTGCAGAGGGGAGACGGACTGAGTTTATTAGGTGAATGGAGAAAAGCTGGGGAGGAGAGATGAAGGGTGACACCTGTGCAGATGGGATGGTGATACACTGCAGGACAAGCCCTCAGTAAAATAAAACAAAAAAACAAGGTGTCTGTCCATTGCAGTCTGGTTGTTGCTGGAGATGCATTACTGTAACTGCACCTTTTTGCTGAAGAAATGTTTGGAATAATTTAGAAAGGGTTTTATTTAGTTTCTATAATTTGTCACAACTGCCTTTTTTAAGAGCTAAAAATATGAACGCGTGATAATTTGGTGTGACGCATGGGACTCTGTATGTAATTGTACTGCAGACTGTTGGGTCAGCTTACATCAGCTTGGCCTTTTGTTAAAAACTAGGTAAAATCAGTGCGAAAATGCAAATTTACATAAACTACATTTATTTATTTTATCTGACAGGGACAAGTATGCTCCATGAATGATGGCATATACTGCAGCATTTTAGCCAAGGCTAATTTTCAATGCCCGTCCCTAGTTGGGTTTTCACACAATAAGAAAGTATACACAGTTTACATTGCATTGCCAAATTAAAGTTACACGTGTGCCTTTATATATTCATACAAAATACAAATACGTATATATATGTAAAATTAAGTAAAACAATTCAAGGCTGTTGATAAAAATCCGAAATAGGAGCATTGTCAATACATTCAATCAATGGTTTTACACTGAACTAAAACAATTGTTTGAAAAGCATCAAAGCAACTACTGCCATTTCAGCAACCTGAAGAACCTCTGCTGACAAATCAAGATTTAAGCCTCATACTTCACAATATTATTTTCTTTTTTGCAGTTACCATAACTTATTGTCATATGGAGGTATTGAAGTTTTGTATATGTTCTGTAAAATGCATCATTAAAAGAAGAAATATATACAAGCATGAGGTTTAATCTTTACACCAAGTGTAACGCTGTGACAATCAACACAGAAAAATGAAAAGTGTAATTAATTTTAGCTCCAAGTGTCTCCAGTTCTCCTCACAGCATGAATGCAGACAGAAAAACCAGCATTCACGCTGTGTGGAGCCTGCAAGGCAAAACCTGGGAGGAGAAAAGCTGCCTTTGCTGCCCATTAAGCTACAAGAACTACT
The DNA here is from genome assembly GCF_933228915.1 of Telmatherina bonti. Taxonomy (NCBI): domain Eukaryota; kingdom Metazoa; phylum Chordata; class Actinopteri; order Atheriniformes; family Telmatherinidae; genus Telmatherina; species Telmatherina bonti. Next base: position 11,223,496 of record NC_136623.1, read on the forward strand.
GGGACAACCAAAACTGAACAGTTAAAAGGTAATATTGGGCTAAAATAATTGAAAGAGATTAGTGTCCTTCAGTATTTATTTTAACCCTAAAAATCTATGTTTTGTTATAAACTTTGTCAAACATCAAAGATAATCTTATTTTATGGGTTTAACTGGATTACCTTGGCTGTGTTTGACACTGAAAGTAAAACTTGTCTGTCAGAGTAACCCTGCTACTCAGATCTGTCAGAAGCACTGGGAACAGCAGGTATGTGACCCCAGTTATGACCGTATCCACAAGAACAGGGCTGTTTTGCATGTGATCATAGTTAAAAATAGTCTTTTCATTTGATAGAACTGTAGCAAAGCATCAAAAGTCACCTGAGGATAGTTACATTTCTTTTATCTAGGTAGATTTCTGACTTAGATGAAGATTTGGTAGCCAAGAAGCAGTGCTGTCAACTGTCTAACAGATAATAAATAAATTACAAAATATTTTTTTCTCTTCCTCCATCTCTTCTCCATTAAATTTGACAGTTTAAAGCCAAACAAAAAATCCAACAGGGCAACAATAAGAACGTTTTGTATAAGATGCGGCTTCCTTTAGATCCGTGTCTCTCGACCCACCCTGCGTGTCGGAGGACACTTTAACACACCTGAATTAAATGAGTGTCTCGTTAGTTGACTGACAAAGAACTTTAGGAGAAGTTTCATCAATGTGAATCAGGTGTGTTGGAGTAGGAACACAGCTAATACACACAGGACTTTGGTACTTCAGGACCAGGGTGGAGAAACACTGCTTTGGAGCATTTAGTAGGTTGCCAGTGATGTAAAACGCAGATTTTAATGGTGGTGGAAAATGGCTTGTTTCATTTGTGGACACGCTAAGTCAGTGTGTTCATACGTTCTGACTCTCTTTTCTGGATATTTTCGATCAGAGTTCTTCAAGCGTTCCCGTCTGTACACTTCCAAATGGTTGATCTCAAATGCCTTCCAGGCTTTGACAGACTGTGTTTGCCTACCACGCACCCTGGTCATGGAATAATCTCTTTAAAAAAAAAAACTCTTAAATGAATTATTTTAAGAGTATTATGAATGCAGGAAGGAGGGAATGTCATTGCTTCTAAAATTACACAGCATGACCAGCTGTTTTTTGTTGTATGTGTTTTATATAGTTAATTTTCTATTGGTTGGTCATGTCTATGTCTAGATTTCTAACTTTAGTGAGAACTGGTTCAACAAATGTGTAATAAAGTTTGTCCAATTCAGTTTTATTTGTTTCCCTGCTCGCTTTCTCCTGCCTCAAATTACTGGGTCATAAACAAGCTTGTGAAGATAAGAAGTTGAGCTACTTTTCATTAGATGAGTGAGTAGGGAAATATCTAGAAGCTGCTAGGTAAAGCCTGTTTTAAATGCTTTCCTGTACCAACACACCTGATTTGATTGTCAGAGTCATTGTGTGGCTTCTGATGAGCCTCATGAGGTGCTGATGGGCTTACATTCAAATCAGGTCTGCTGGAGCATGTGAAACTTGTAAGTCAGGTAACAACATTTTACATTTCTTCGTGGAAAGCAGATAAATGTCAGTGAAACTGCAAATCAGTCATTTCCTTCTGTTTTTACCCACAGAGGCTCTAAAAATGGACTTCCCTGCTCCTCAACAGAACAGACATATTTAGGATGTTTAACCAGGTCGACTGATAGAGCAGCAGCTTTAAAGGGACTTAATCAGGTGACAGTTTACTGCTTCTAGTTAGGAAACGTTTTAGGATTAAAGATGAATGCTGTAGTAAAGCCATGTTTGTATTTGGAGCTCATTTTTCATTTCCTGTGTTTTGTTTTTTGGTTATTTTGCTAATTAATTCCCACCCGTTCCAAAACATATTCCACTATAAAAGCAGGCTCATCTAGAATCTCAACATTTCACTTCCAGGGCTATTTATGTTACAACCTTAAGGCCAAGTTTAGAAATAAAAGGTTTATCAGACAAAAATTGCGACTATATTTGAATTTGGGATGTCGTTCATAGGAAAGCATGAACAAGAGGAGTAACGGAGAGCAGGAAACCAACGCTGTTTTGTGGGTGTGGTCACTTAGGACAACTGCAGTGGAAATAAATCATCGTGCAGACTTACGGAATTCAAGGTGGGTGAATGCAAAGGCACATATTCAGACCAACCTATATTTAAATTCAATCACAACTAGTCACATGAAAAAAAAAAAAAACCTACATAATATCAAGTAAAACAGAATATTCCATAGTAGTGGTAACTAGCTAACTAATGAGCAGAATTAAGGATTTGGAGTCATTTACTGACGCAGAGATGCTTGTGTGCAGTTTAGTAAAAATGCTGGATGTTTTAAGCTTAAAGAGGACCATAAGGAACAAGATTGAAAACCTGGTTTAGCTTTAGTCTCTTCCTGTTGGCTTGTTAAATTTAGGCCAGTAAACCTAATTTCAATTTTAAAACATGTAAAACTTATTATTCTCATGTTTTTACATGTGGGTTTGGTCATAGATGATTATTTGGCGGCAGGAGGAGGTGAATGGAAGCACTGGAGTAGCAGGATACCACTGCAACCATGGCTGTATTATCCAATGGACATTAAGGGCCCAGGGGCCCATGTAGGGCCCATGTTGGGCAAACACCAGCAGTTTGGACGTGAAACAAAATGTACATAAAAGCCAGATAATTACACCACAGTGTCTAGTGTATTGCTATTGGTACCATTTGGCTGAGAGATGTTAGAAATGTCGTTTCACAGTGTATCATTCACAATTTTTACAATATTGTGGTGGGAAAGGGGGCCCCTGGAACACTCTGGGCCCAGGGGCCTGTGAACTTTTAATCCGGCCCTGACTGCAACCTTTCTGCACTGGGGGCTTTGTAAACCCACAGCCAGATGTGGCAATTCCTGGTCCAGAAAGTGAAAGTCCTGTCTGGCAGCTGTTCCAACCAGTCACCAAACCAGCTGACTTTAATGAGCAGAGTTTATTTGCCAGGTAAACGAGCCTGTTAGTGAAAACACCTGGTCTAAATGTACAGGTAGATCCAAAAACATGGCAGGACTTTTACTTTCTGGACCAGGATTAGTCACCTCTTCCCACACCTACATGTTACAGTGTGATCAGGCAACAATAAAGAACAGAGAACAAACCCGAACGATGAAGAGAAGCTAACATATCGGATTGTTCTTCGTTTTTACGAGGCTGCCCTCAGCTGGTAGCAGCTACAGCAGGTACATGATGGGTTTGAACAGGGGCCTTTCTGTGTGGCGTTTGCATGTCATTAAAGACACTATGGCTGCCTCCCAACATCCAAAGACATACGCACTAAATTAACTGGTGACTCTAATTCCTCCTGTGTAGTGAGTGTAAGCGGGTCTGGTTGTTTGTTTCTCTGTGATGGACTGTGATTGGTGGACTCTGCCTTTCACCTGCTAACTGCTGAGAAAGGCTCCAACTTCCCTACAAACCTGAATCAGGCAAAGCCAGGGCTGCTAAATGTGGTCCTACAAGGCCAGCAGTCCTGCAGGTTTTCAGTGTCTGTCTGCCCCAACACACCTAAGTAGTCTATTTGAATCAGGTGAGTTGGAGCAGGGAAAGATGTAGACTTGGTAGAACCAAACCCTGGTCTGAGCAGTACAGATGATTTATGGATATTTAATATTAAATTGAACTTTACTTTGCTCCAGTACCATTCACTTTGTTGTTTTTCAATGTATGCATTTATTTATTTTTTTATTGTAAATAATTGAAGACTTTAAAAGGTAATGACCACATACCTTTCCAGAGGAAGCATATTTGGATAACACGCCCAAAGCAGCACAGAAACCTAAGTAGGCGACTCATATCGAGGTGCTTTATTACTTGTTATCTGAGTTTTAAGTGATCTCCTGAATGTATCAGTCAAATATTTAAAAAGAAGTCTTGCAGCTGCTGCAGAAGTCTGTGTTTGGTCTCAGAATCGTTCAGACAAATCCTCCGTTTTTGTTTTTACTTTAAGTGTTTTCTCGCAGGAAATGAGTTTGGACTCCGTCAGAAAGTCCTGTCCTCTCCATTTGTCCTCAAACAACTTTGCTTTCTTTGTACATTTTAACTTAAATGATTTTCCATTGTTTGCCAACTGGTTTCACATTTCACCACAAACTCTTCTGTGTGTTTGTGTCCTTTGTCCAGCCCGCAGCATTCTGCGGCCTCTTTGTTAAAAGCACTTTATCGCTAAATTTGACTTGGCATATCTTGTCAGGAGAGATTGCAGCTGATGAGACTCCTGACCTGCAGATAAAACATCCATTAAATGGCTTGTCTGGGACTATTCTGTACTCTCAACCTATTAGCATATTGTTAGCCATTCCCAAGATGGTTCAGCAGTGAATACACTGCATCCAACCACCACGCCATAAAGAAGCCACCTCTCACTCTGCTGCTGCGCTAAATGTCGTCTCTGACATTGTAATGCTCACCGGCTGTCCTCCATCAGACGATTCAAATGACCGCTAAAAGCCTGATGGAGGGGGGGCAAAATGCAGAATTGATGGAAATGACATTAGATTCAGCTCATGCTCCTCACTGTGTAAATTATGCCCCAAAATGGACTCTCTGGCCCAACTGTTAGCTCCAATTTGTTGGGCCATACCTCATGGTGGCTTGTCTTGTCCTTCCCTTCTCCCTTTAATCCAATCAGAGCCACGCTGGATGTTATTTATTTGTTTATTTATTTATTTTCAAAGGATGTAACCGATTCTTATCGGGACAAAAGTAGTGCCTTCTTCCTGGTGAAACGGTGACTAACGTCCAGCCATCGATCCGTCAGTTCGTCTGCGGTGGCGGCTGATGGCTTTGGTGATAGAAGACTGTGTATGTTTATATGTGTGAGGGGGTTTACCAAAGTCAATAATGCACATAACGAGTGTGTTTTTTCAGACTTTTTTTTTCTTCTTTGCTTTATATTGTGTTTATCTTATCTTGAGTAAGAAATGGCCGTTTTGCCCCATTTAGACATCTAACCTCACTATGTTTCAGTCCTATTGGAAGGCTGGTCGTGTTCACATTTTTCTGTAAAAGTACCAAGACAAAATGATGATGGTAAAATAATTGTTATGATTTTTAATTTTTTTATTATTATTTGATTATTATTTAATGTAAACCAGCAAATTATTTATTAAGAGCATATTTTAAGAAGATAATTCATGTCAGTACTTTAAAGGCGAAGCCACAACAACAAACAAAAAAAAACGAATATTCTCACACATTTCAGATGGTTATTTTTAGTTTTTCTTTTTTTTTTTTTTTTAATTAGCTGTCTTTTAATGTAAAGCAGAGGCAACCAAGCCAGATTTCGAGTTTTTTGTTTTATTTTTTTTATCAGAAAAATAATTTTAAGCTTGATTTAGATTATCTTGACCTACTAGGTAACTCAAACTGACCTCCTGTTTGTGTTTGTGTCACCAGACAAAAGCTGTGAAACAATGGAACTGACTTATTTAATGCTTTTCCTGTCATATAGACCTCTCAAAGCACTTTTACTCCACATGTGACTCTCACCCAGTCACACATATATTCAACCAGGACTTACATGTACATACTGTTTGCTTTCATTTAATGCTTTAAGACCATGATGTTTGAGGAGGTGAGGTGGAGTTCAATGACTTGCTCAAAGATTCTTTGGCATTTCATGTAGGAAGCCTAGAATTGATCCTCTGATCATCTAGTTTTACCTCTGAGCAACTCATCCTCATAGAAATTCCCAAAAAAGAAAAAAAAAAAAAGGAACAATATACAAAGAACAGATCCCATTATAAACTATCCTCTTAGATTCTCTGCTGAATGTTTTGCAACTTTTTATTGCATTTGCATCACTGAAGTTCATCCTGGAGATGAAGGAACTTCAGGTTCATTAATAGGAAGCTGTTGTGTACATCTTTTATCTTAATATCTAATTAGAAAGGGACATGTGGTCTGATTTATGAAGACTATAGGTTTATGAACCTTAAATTATTTAGCAGCAGTATTTTTGTCCTTTTTTTAAATTATCCAAACAATTTTATTAAGTTAATTTTATTGGTAGCTTTGAGTTCATTTCAGTAAGCTGATGACTTCATTTTTGGTTTTGAAAAATGTTTGTGCTTGCAAATGTAAAGAAAAAGTTAAAAAAAAAAAAAAAAATTGTCCTTCATGTGGCGTGGTATGTAGTTTTATAATCTCAATGCTTTGCTGTTTAAAAACAAAACCTGGCACTTGCATTTTGAAATAGTTTAAAGTATATAATTTTAGGTACATGCTGTGCAATTTAGTCTGAATCTGGTCTTTATAACACTCTGGTTGCACCAGGATTTGTCACTCTGGCTTGTAGAACTCCTGATGGCTCATTTTTAATCCATATTGCAGCCAAAATGTAATAGATTCATCTTGACACACTGATTGCAGTCTGACTTCCAGTTTCTGTGTGTAATTTCTGATTTATTGCCACTATGAGGTGGAGATGTGCCGATTGTCCACGAGGTGGTGCTGTAGGATGTGCTGACACAGTTAAGTTTGAAGTGACTTTAAAATATACAAAATACCGTTTTTGTTTCTGCATATAAATAAAAGCATTTGCACATTGAAAGGTTAGTGATTGAAAAGGTCTGCAGCACTGCCTATAGGTGTGTTTAGAGATTTTTTTTTTTTTATTCATGCTTTTCTATCTTGAGCAGATTTTCTGGTTAATAAAAGTAAAAAAAAAAAAAAATACAGAGAAAAATTTGGGTGGTGATATATATATTTCTCATGGTTTACAAATAACTTCTTAAATGTGGCATAGTACATTACACATTATTTCCAGAGAGCAAAATAAATATATTGCACTTAAAAATCATCAAAACACAATTTTGTTAGGTGTCATCTTCCAATCGAGGTGTACAAAAGACAACCAAAGTTTGAAAAAGAGATCATTTTCAGTGTTAACTCGAGACTTAGAATGGTGTAACATTAACACTTAGGCGACATTCAATTCAGGCTGTACATCAGAAAAAAAAAACTAATTTCCAAAGTTAAAAAAAAAAAAAAAAATTTGTTCACAAATCATGAGATAAAATCAACTGCGTGCGATGTTCCCATCCATATTCTGCTCTGAGGCTTTGTGTGATTTCAAAATGTGGAACAAGTCATTTACAGTGTTTAATTGGCTCTTCTGTACATTTCACAATAATCTGATCATCATGTAGCTGCAGGACAGCACCGACTGACACTGAATGAAGTTTATGCCCTTCTGAGTCGTCTAAATGTTTTCTGCATGAGTCTGAAGCCTTATCGCCAAAAAACTCCATTCATATGAAGATCTTTTAGTTATATATTGAGTTTAGATCTGCGACTCTCGCATCATGGGATTATTTCAGCCTGAGAAATAATGCTATTTCTCCAGTGTAATTTAACATTTGGTTAGAAATGAATGCATCATATTATAATGTAAGAAATCCAACCATGCAGGTAGACTTTTATAATGTTTTTACAACAGAATGGGGGGGAAAAAATGGCCTGTAACTTTTATAAGTCCTTTCCAGACAACAGCCTGTGAAATTTCCCATTTTTCTGCCTGCAATGATTGTATTTTCTGTTTTTTTTTTTTTAATCACTTCTCCGTTTAAATGGCTGCACGGGGGAGTAAGAGTTGCAGTTAGCCAACTTTTGCCGCTTCAAGCTTCTTCTGTGTGCATTAGTGGGACCACACAGTCATTACTTCCAGGTGTGGACGCCTTGTCGACACAGTGCGACGTGGCCATGAATCACCTGCTGCACACCGACTGCTAGAAGGCTGCAGGCGGCTGAGAACAAATTCACGTTTAAGGTTTTTTTTTTTTTTTTGCCAGGTGAGCTCAGTGGAAACAGGTTTCTCAGGGAATCCCTCCCATGGTGATTTAAAAAAGTGTAAAGACTATAATGTGGCTGCCAAATGAGAGTTTTTCAAACTGGTTCAGGACCAGTCACACAGAAACACAAAATAATTTGTCTATGTGGAATTAGCTGCATTATGATCTAATTACTTTGCAAATATCTTCCCGTTTTAAGCCTGTTAGCATGAGCAAACAGCATTAATGGACTTCAGTTCCATGTTATTCATGTTGCTGGGTGAACTGGGAAATCTAGCATCATCCGTCTGGATGCGTTCAATGGCAGAAATGCAGCACTTTTAGGCTTCTTGGGCACCAATTTACATTTAGTGTGAATCATGAGCAGCTTGTCCAAGGCTCTCTTTAGCTGCTATATTTAGGCCTATTTAATTGGTTTATGTTGCTTTTTTTCCTTGAATAATGTTTTAATTATTACTTCAGGAGATCTTGTCTTGAAACTTTTTTTTTTTTTTTTTTTAATAACGGAGAGTTAAGATAAGATCATCTTTAGTTTTGCAGCACCTTATTACTATATTGATAACATGTTTACTGATGGTTTTCTAAGTCTCTTCATGCAAGGACCCTGACAATGCACCAAATTACGCAGGTAGGTGACACAGAAGATGGACAAAACTGGCCTTCTGTCTGCGTATCCGTCTTCTGTGTCGAGCATAAGTGGGCCTTTATGCTTCTTCTGACTCTATCGCTTTTCTTTTTGGACTTAGAAACCTGAATGAAATGAGTAATTATCTGCTTTTTTTTGTGGTTCCAACTGTTTATGTCTCATGTAGATTTTATGGCCCACTATGGGACAAATTAACCTCAACTTTCCTGGTCTTTTAACACGTTGATGCTAAACTGCTTGCACTCACAGCCTCTTTTGTGATTATTGGTGTGACAGGTTGAGCATTTCTATCCTGTGTTACTCCATATAAAGTTAACCAGTGTGTCTGCCTACTGCAGTCAGCATGCGTCTTATTCTTTTTTTTTTCTTTTTTGAACACAGAGAATTTTTCTTTGAGTAAATGTATCAGTTTGTGTTCTTTGTAAGATGCATTTTAACACTTTCACACATCTCTGTAAGCCGTAGCTGTACATATGGCTGACTTGGTCAAACACAAAGCTGAGAGGGGCTCCTCTGCCCGTCGTTCATGCTGAAATGTTAAGACGAATCTTTGGTGTCCAACACTGTCGCATCAGATGAGTGCCATTTTTAAAGGATCGCACAGAATCAAAGCCTTGATGGTGAGCATTGTTGCCAGTAGCAACTGTAGGAGCAAAGGGCTCTCCCCTTCTTGTTAAAATGATTTGAGGATCCACTTTGTGTTCTTCGAGGCCTGAGATAAAACATGCATGTGTTCTCCTTTTTTATCATCGGCTTTCATAGTTTGTGTTGAAGTCATCAGTCTTTGTACAGTGTCTCTTTAAAGTGTCTGTATGAGCCAGAGGATTTCCTGGTCCTGAGGTGTGTCTCAGTCTGTATGCCATGTCCCCTTCATGTCATGGCCATCAGCCCACTCACTGCAGGGCAGCTATTTACACAGAGCGTAGGGAAAGGTGAGCCCAGGTGGAGAAATAATGTGTTGCACCGGATCAGAGGCGAGGTTGGGCGTTCTCCTCCACAAAACCGAGTCATACAAAGGGAGTCATGACCGTGGAGGAGTGGCGGAGTCCCTGGATGGCGGCGTAGGGCCCCTGCTGGAAGTAGTGGTGGTAGCGGGGCATGTGGAAGGAAGGGAAGGAAGGCCCGCTACCCTGCATGGTTCCCGCCAGAGCTGTGGGTGTTAGCGGCATGCCGAGTCGGCTGTAGGGGGGGAGGGAGCCCTGGATAGGATGGGGCAGCGAGGCGGTGCCGGTGCTCATGGCTGACAGAGACTGTGGGTGCTGGAAGCCTGAGAAACCTGAGGTGGTGGTGACCCAGGAACTCAGGGAGAGGTTGTCTGAGGCGGTGAAAGCTGAACCTGCAGGGGGAAGACAGGACGACATGAACACTTAGCATGAGGCTAAAAGTACTTCATGTTTTTCTTGCTGTGACTAAATACAACAAAAAGAGCAGAACTGGTGACTTGTTGGCTGTAAGGTAGACTTCATGTTGCTCCAAACCCATGTGTGGCTGTTGTAATGGTGGATACTGGTGCACGAGATGGCACAATCATTTTATTATATTTACATCCTTATATACAAGTATTTATATAACTTATATTTACTTATCTTCAGACATTTATATTTATATTGACATACACAATATTTCCTTTACTGGGATATATATACCAGTAGAAATTCTTGTGTACAAAATGATCATTTACAATTCACACCTACATTCTCATGACGCAAACATCAATGTACAAAATGTTCACCTGCTTTATATACAATCCTGAACTGTTTCCAGAAATTTGGGTTTATTATTTATTAAGCCTGTCAGGATATTTACTGGAAGCAACATGCAGGATTATAAATCTTCTTATAAAATCCACATCGCATCCTGCGTCCGAGTGTACATTAGATGTTCGTGTCTAAGTGCTATTCACCTCTGGTGTGTGTGGAGTGTCCGTCCTCGCTCAGGTTATCCTCGTCACCGGTGTAGGTTCGGATCGGCGACCGGGCGTACGAGTGCTTGTGGATCAGATTCTCAACACTTTCCCTGCAGCAAAAGCCAAAGAGAGAGCCCCCAAAGTAAATCTCTTTGTTTCTTCATGCCGCTGCAACAGAATTAACTGACAGATATATATAAAAAAAAAAAAAAATATATATATATATATATATATATATATATACGTTTGATTTGATGTTTTATTTAACCAGAAATAAAACATTACATTTAAAAAAAAATTAACATGTTTAAATGTGTTGGGTTTTTTTTACCACTAGTGTTTCACATTTTAGAAAATTGTGACACCAAAATAATTTTAAAGTTATTTTTATCTATTATGTTAGTATAAATATTTTTCCTTTCACTTGAAGTGTTTAAAAACTTGAACTTGTTGTGTGTGTGAGTGTGTGTGTGTGTGTGTGTTGGCATAATTGTTTTATTTCACATACAGTATTTCGGCAGCTTTAGTGTCACTGAATGTAAATGAGTAACAGATTAGTGTATAACACCTGTATCGTACCGTTGCTCCTTTGCACATTTCTGCGCCATCGTGACGTATTTCCGTTCCCAGGACGGTTTTATCCTTAAAGTCTAATGGACTCGAATGTTGAGCAGACTGCATGTGGATTTCTGCATGTGTGTGTTGTGTACATGTTCACTAACCCACAAAGTGCATTAGCTCATTTGAGTCTTGTCAGACAGCACTTCTCAAACGCAGTGACACAAATTGTTGGTGGAGGCGGTGTGTGTTTGTGTGTGTGTGGGGGAGTGGACAGGCAAGTGGTCTGCATCATGAGAGCCATGCGTCCACATTAGCAGCCCCCCACTGCTCCAATTAGGTTAGGAAAGTGCAATATCTGTCAGCAGAGGAGTATAAATGTGTATGTTTTTATCAGCGTCGGGCCCCTGCGGCGCAGAGGCCACAGCGCACTCCCACAATGCATGGCAGTGGGGGAAGTGGGGCGGGGCCATGCTGGTTTCAATCAGTCACTGCAGCCAATTGAATTACAGTGTGTTTTAGTGCAGTGGCCGACTCCAGACTAATGTGATTTCTGCAGCTCCCGAAGATCAATTGATCAGGTCTAATTCACAGCCCTCAAAAAGAAAAAGACAGAGAAGAAGAAGGAGTGGAAAGAGGTGGGGGGGAGGGCTGTCTGGCTACGTTTCGGCGGTCTCTGTTTGGGATGTTTGATGAGGGAAATGAGCAGATGCTTGATTTTGTCAGCTGATTCTGGCCATAGTGCCGGAATCGATCAAGTGTGTGTGTGTGTTTGTGCTTTGGTAGTAGCCGCAGAAATCTGTTACTCTACACAACAGAAACCAGTCTCACACATTCACACAAACACACAAAGTATAAAATGAAATTAGAGAATATATCTGGAGGGAAAGAAGGATGAAAACACGACAACGGAGGCACCAGATGTCACACGGGGATGGGGCGAAGAAGCAGAGAGACAAAATGTCAAAAAGTTAGACAAAATGAGAAGATGGGCAAGAAGAAAGACGGAAAAGAGGAAGGAAGATTTAAAGAACGGACGTAATTATAACAGGAAGAGGTCCGTTAAAGGTTGTCTCTGAGATCAAACATGCACCAGAAAAGAAAAAAAAATATGAAAACGACAGAGGCTGGAAAAGAAATCAATAAAATAAGGAAGGAAAAGAAGCATAAAATGAGGAAAATGTTGGAAGAATTAGACTAAATTAAAAACAAGAAAGAGAAATTAAATGAAAAACATTAGAACTGAAAGGAATAAAAGTAAAGAAAACTGACGTCTATAAAACATCACAGAAAAAAATGAGAAAAATATAAGGAGTGAACATGAAAGAAAGGAAAAGGAATAATGGGAATATGTGGAGTAAAGGATGTGAAAAGAAGAGGAAGATGTGAATAAAAACAAAGCAAATGTATCATTTTCATAGTGACAAACGGAGAGAAAGAAACACGACAGCGCCTGTATTTACTAAGGAACAGCTCTCAACACCAAACGCTCCTCCCTCCTTGTGTTTCTTGTTGGCAGGAACAGAAATAAAACAAACAGTGCAGGACCCAGAATCCCCTGTACCTCTCCATGTCTGTCAGCCGCGAGGAGTCCCGGAAACCTTTGGCAAACGGGTTGCTGTCGATCTTCAATTTGGTTATCTGGGAAAGCAGAGCAGGAGAGCAAAACAAGTTGAATTTGTCAGATTTTCTTAGTTTTACTTCTTTTTTTAAACATGTTTTTCTCTTTTCTGTTATAACATTAGCATTGTGCATCTGTTTAAGGAAGTGTAGAGCTGAGCAAATAATTTTTTTTAATAACTAATCCTTGATTAAAACGACCCTTCTTATTGTAAAGTAAGCTGGCGGCTAACAGACATGCAAGACTAAAACAAAAACATCAGTTTTCTGACTTATAGCTTACTTAGTCATAACCATTTCATGATGTAAGGAAATATACAAGATTTGAAAGCAAGTCATCACTGCTGCTTGTCGACCAGAAAGAGAAACAAAACTTATATCTGCACTGATAACTTGAAGACACTTGAACCATTAAATGCAAAAACCCAAATCATAAAGCTTATTTTATTTAACCTTCATTTAACCAGGAATATTGAATTCTTAAAATCTCTTTCACAAAGCGGGCATCCTGGGTAAGATGAATGTCTGCTCTGTCACTGATTACACAGCATTGTGCTCAGATTTAACTCACAATAACAGACAAACATACAGAATGATTGTACTGTCTGGATAAAACACACAGACAAAACACAAGCATCGAAACTAAAGGACACACCAAAAAAAGGGCATAATTTAAGTCAAATCAGGATGATTAGTCACACATAATAAATATATGTATATATTTTTTTTTTTTCCCCATTTTTTTTATTTGAAATTGTTATCATTTAAAAAATTGTTTATCAAAACTATAGATTTATTAGTTTCCGCTGTTGAGTCAAAGAGAAAAATATATAAATGCTTCCCTCAAACGTCTTTGTCTCCATGAAGATGTATGATGTTCAATACATTAATTTCTGCATAGCATGTAAAAGTGCATTAAACCTCTTTCTATTTTTTTATAGAAATAAACGTTTGATACACTATTTTCTTTCACAAAAAAACTTTAAATTTTAGATCCATTAGTTCCTCCACTTCTGTCCACATTATTTATTAATCGATGAAAACACTGAGCTGATATTATTTAAAAAAAAACAAAAAACAATGGCCAGGAGAGTAATCATACTGATTAAAACGATTGCTATAAACTTTTAATTTAACATATTTATAGCTTATAAATATGTCTGACCTGGATTTAACTGCTCCAAAATTTCGTCTGAAAAATTTTAGTTGTGAATATCTACACACCAGGTGGCAATGCCGTAGTTTCAGGGGAATATATAGGAAGCTAATAAAACATTACTACTATATTAATAAGAAATTAAGCTCTAGAATGAAAGCTCTGACAAAAAGCTTTGTTCCAAATCAAATGATCACTCACCAGCTGGTTCTGATACGCCGTGACAGCAGTGAAGACAGTTTCAACAAAGACAAAGGTGCGAAACTCCTCTGATTTCAGATTAAGCAGCGAAGCTGTGTGATCCTTCTTCTTTATGATGTGGACCCGCGGCTGGTACTTGTGCATGGAGTTGAGGATGATCTGAAGAAGACAAGGAAAGCAGAACTCAGCTTATATTTTACAGTACAATCAAGGTGGGGTACATATTGTACATAAAAATCAGAGTTAAGTCTAGTCTGCTCAGAAGTCAATAAGGTAGTCCTTTATGTGATTAATTTATTGCCAGCAATAACAGACTAAATTCAATAGACCAAATACATATTAAGGAATGTATCTTATTCCACTGTTTCACAGAGCTTCACTGTTTCAGAAAACACATCAGCGAGCCACATTTTCTACCAGATGAAATTTTCCATCATTACCATGTGCACATGGTTTATTTTGACTAAGTCTCTCACACACCAGCATACACCATCCTGCTTGGAGAAATCCATATAATCACACAAGGTCTCCAACAAAGGCATTATTTAAGTCTTATTCCAAAGATTAGTCTCTTAGAGAAACAAAATACTCTAGATCATGTTGAGACTTTTTGGTCCTTTTATTAGATTTTTTACAGCCATGAAAGCCAGGAAAAGACTTTTTGGTCTTTACATTTGATTTTAAGACTGTCAAAAATATAGAACGTGACTAGCCTGACCTTTAAAACGCCAAATAAAAATCCAATCGATTAGATTTGGCAGGACAATGAAAATAGGTAAATCTATGATGTTATTCTGAATGATCACGCACCCTCTGAAGATTACTATTACATATATTAAATGAACTAATCAAGAATGTAAGTAAAGTCCCAGATTCTGATTAAATATGAGCAACAAGTCCCGCCACTGCTTAGAAATAGTTCAAAACATCATATTTGAGAACTGGCTCACTGTAAAGCTCCAAAACAACAATTAAACAGCATGAGGGGATTATTTAGTGTTGGCTGGGTAAGTCTTAAAAGCTTGTTCTGGGTCTGAATTATTTCAGCAGACACTTTATTTAGGCCAGTATTAAATCTATATCAGGCAATCTACCACAGAACAAGAGAAATATATGTGAAACTAAAGTTCAGAGATGTTTTTCACTTACTTTTCCTCATTATTATTATTTTTTTATTGCAAAGAAAAATTAAATGTTTTGACATCTAGGTGACGTTCTAAGTTTAAGATAAAGAAAGAAGGAAAAAAGATGTTTGTAGAGAGGTAGATAAATGAGCGTGGAGTGTGAATAGACGAGGAGTGAAAAGATGGAAAGGTATGCAGTCATCACTGAGTGAGAGGAGTGTAGTTTAAGTTCCAGCTTCAGGGTGGGAAATGTACTCCACAGTTCATCCAGTTAAGCTGTTTCTTTATTTGCCTTTTTCTGCCACTAATTCAGGCCAACAAATACAAGATAATAATAAAAACGTACATAATGGTTTTTTTTTCTGAAATTTAAAGTAATGCAGACCTGCTCCTCATCAGTTTAGGTTATGCTTTAGTCACTTTATTTCTTTTCTTTTTATGTGATACATTGAAAATATATTTTTCTATGTATTTATTTTTGGATAAAGTGATGATTTGATGTATATCATAGATTATATGCTTTATTTAAAAATTAAAATGAAATACTACAAATTTCTGAACCTTTATTTATATAAAGTATGAACTAATTAGGAATAAAGTCTAAAACATATTTCATCATTCATACACAACTGCAGTTAAATCATATATATTTTTTTCCAATTTATTTATATTACACGAGAGGATTCAAAATGCCTTAATTTATTTGTGGAGTATATTATATTCTGTAAATCATTATAAAAATAAAGGACACACGAAATCATTATAAAAATAAAGGATATATGGTGTATATATATATATATATATATATATATATATATATATATATATATATATGGAAAAACTGACACATCAGCGTGGTATAAATAAGGATGTAGAGTTGTTTTATTCTGAAAATGTACACAAGCTAAGATAAGTCTTGCAGTCTCTGCCTTACTGAGGTTAATTAATGGATAAAAGCTGAATTTTTGTTGTGGGTTTTCTCTTGCCCCTGCCTGCCTTTGCAATGTCTTAGGGGATTAGAAGAACACTTTGTTTGAGTCATGGCATGCAAATATTCGTCGACTTTTCATCAACTTTTTATTTCTGTCAAAGACGTTTTTTGAAAAGGGATTTTACATATTAGCACGTGCACTTTGATCCACTTCACCTGTCAGGGTGAATAGTGTTGCAACAACTAGCTACAAATCCAGCTGAAATTCCACTGGACTCTCAGGGGCTTGTCAATTTAAAAGATTTGCTTTTCTGCTTTTGTCTTTATTAAAGAGAGGAGAAGGTGAAAAGAGAATCGTTCTCACATGTCCGTGTTGGTCCAGTTCGTTGTTTGTCAACTTGACTTTCTCGAAGGAAACCATTTGCTTCGTCAACTGCTCTCCGGTGAAGGGAGAATCCGGGTGGACGTACAACCTGCCAGAGAAGAAGAAGATATCCGCTCTGATTGGCTGACACGCATTTGAAGCGGAGTAGTCATGCCCAATCAACGCACAGTCCTGATTACCGAACTGCCAAATAACTAGTCGCTTAGCAACCGCCTCAAATTTAATATTTCAGGTTCTTTTTTTTCTTTCATTTAATTTTTTTCTCGGTAAACAAGACAGTAAAAAACATAACAAACAAATAAAAAATGTTTATATCGTCAATACATGCAATCTCCACATTTAAAATAGCCTATCTTAAGTTTACTGGCCTCAACTTTATCACAGTAATACGCACGTCATAAAGATAGCCTTATTTTATTGTTTTATTAAGGAAAAAATAAATTAAAACGTTAAGAACTTGTCTGTCTTAAGTAGCCTACACCACCTCACCGAGGCTGATGCTTTGTGAAAAACATTAACATCAGCTTATTTCAGCTGACATCAGTCAGGAGGGTTTGAATGTTAAAAGAATTATTCATATAATCGGTTTGATTTTTTCTTTTTTTAAATAATCAACAGCAATGTTTATTTTGCTTAACTTGATAGAAATACACAATAAAAATCTTGTGTATTGATTCAGTAAAAGTTTATCACAAACTTAACCAATTCAGTGTGTCAACTTACAATAGCAAATTGGATGCGCAGAATTAAACTGCTAACACACTAAGCCGACCTTCCCAGTAAGATCAAATCTGACGTGATATTGGTCGTGTAAGCAAAAAAAAATAAAAATAAAAAAAAAAATAAATAAAAATCTCTGAAAAAGAAACATTTTCTCCAACTAGGATCACGTTGGAATTTAAAGTTGAATTTTTGTTGGAGGTTTCCAGTTAATTTGACCCCTTTTCTTCTCATCGTGTTAAAACCTGAACTTGACCAGCGTGAGGGAAAGGTGTGATGAGTTTACCTGGCGGGCAGAGGTGGGTCAGCTTTCCCGGCTACCAGCCAGGAGGAGCGGTGGTAGGCGTACCGGTACCGCTTGTTGTCCACCGGGACGATGTCCATTAACACGATGTACTTGGAGTCCTGGTCCACTCCGGAGAAAGAGACCCGGATGGTTGGAAACATCCTCCTGATGGTGGCAGATTATTATTATTATTATCATCATTATTATCTATTTTTATTTATTTATTTATTATTATTATTATTATTATTATTATTTATTATTTTTTTTCTTTCTTTTATTTTTATTTTTTCTGTTGGCTACTGACTTGTTAATGCTTTATACGGCATATCTTAAGCGCTCTGAGCACTGCATATTTAAATATTTATTTAGGGTTGAAATTAAATTTCCTTTTAAAATAAAATATAATTCGCATATATGTAGTTTTTTTTTTTGTTTTTTTTTTTTTTAATATTCAGAATATTTAAATGTTTTTTTAACTGACCTTAGTAAACAACAGGCTAAGTGAATTCATTTCCAAAGCGGTCGTAACAGTGTGTGTGTATGCATGTTTTCACACATCATTTTAAGCTCAAAGCAAGCTCAGTCAACATGATCAGAACCATTTTGCTTTTCTTTTTGCATCCCACAAAACTCTTAAACTATTTTATCCTTTTTTTTTTAAAAACCCTTTTCTCACGTGTAACATGTTGGAGGTCTTTTGTCTATGATGAAAACACGAGTCATGTTATTTTGGTTTAATTTTTTACATTATCGTCTGATTTATCCCTTTAATTCTAATCATTAAATTTAACTTTATTTATATTATTAGACACTTGGGCCTTGTATGGGCTACTACTAAAAGACCCAATAGTTTACCTTCCAGACTTGGTGATGATCATCTCGGTTCCGAGCTCGTGAAATTTGTCCCACAGCTCTTTGGTCTCCAGGCTGCAGGAGATCTTTGCCATCTCCTCGCTTGGGATGCCGGGGTTGGTGGGGATGAGCGGCTCCGTGCACACCGCAGGCGCGCTCCCGCTGAAGTCCCCGTGCCCATCCAGAGAGGACAGGTCAGCCAGAGACTGCTGGTTGCATGACGATTTCTCCACGAATTGCTCTGTTTTATTTTATTTATTTATTCAGCGTGGAGAAAACAAACACAAGAGTGAGGAAAATATTTTAAAAAGTTCATTTCCATCAGAAAACGGAAAACTTGTCAAAGTGTAGAAAATCTCATATTTATTAAGCTGAATGCAAAATGATTCTATTCTTTAGGTCAATTTAACAGCCTGTCCAATATTTGTTTTTTAATTTTTAAAATGTATAAATCAAGTAAAATAAACCATTTTAGAATATGTAATAAAATAGCAAATAAATTGATGGAATAATTTGTCTGAACGAGCTTTTATTTTATTTCCTTTCTTCCATTATTCATAAACAAAGCAATAAACAAAGATAAACAAAACGCGCATTTTAATTGAGCTAATATCAACAATGAACAGTTCTGCTAAAATAAAAGATTCAGATGACACATGAAAATAAAACAAATTTTCCTGAAAATGACGACCAACCATTTAGATGGATCATGTGAGCCAGAGGGTTATTTAACATTTGCACAGGTCCATTTCATGTTTTCATTTCACTTATAAAGATCTTTATTAAAAATACAAGTTTAAATGTGAAAAGTAAACTCGTACGATTAAAAAGATAGGCTGTTATTATGAAACAGCATCTTACTTTATGGGAAAATCTTAACTTTTTATATTTACTGGAGTCATCGAGGAGGTCCCTGTCGTTTCGTTTATACCATTAACTGTAATCTAATATATAACTTTGCTCGTTTTAAATCTGAGTATAAATATTTATTATACTTAGCTTCCTTCTTCCAGCTTACCGAGAGGTTTAATGGTGTTCTCCTCCGCCTCCTTGTCCTTACTGGGCTTCCCGCTGGACATCAGGGCGGCTATAGAGAACGCATTTGCCCGGGATGAGAGCTGCGGTTTGGGGGAAGACGTGTACTCCATGTCGGTGAAAAGACCTGGACTTAAAATATTCCCCTTTTGACCAAAAAAAAAAAAAAAAAAAAAAGCGGAAAAAAAAGAAAGAGGGAAAAAAGAAATCCTTCACAAACAGCGTCTTCCTTTGACTCCCAGCGACAGAAAGAAGGAAAAGTTCAGGAAAATACGCGCAGTTTCTCCGGGATTTCAGACCTTTGTGCAGGACACACTGTGCTGACTTGAAGTAAATAATCGTCACCGTGGAAGAACTTGTCACTGCAGGACTTCAGGTCTGGTTGGATTCATGGCGAAGGACGACGCTGGACTGAGTCCTGAGACACTTGTGCGGGTGTCAGATGTGAGGCCGGCTGCTTCAGTCCGGTTCAGCCTCCCCTTATAATTCCAGTCTGCCCTCCAATCACTGCCTCTGTCTCCACGTCACACTCCCACTGTCCCACAGAGGCCCTGATACCAAGCAGCCAGTTTAATCACCTCAGGCTATCCTTTTTCTTCTTCTTTTTCCAAACAGCCAAATTAGACACGGTGTTTAAAGGATAATTTGAGAATTTTATGTCTGTCTATGCTGGACTGTTGATATAAATGATAATCATTCTGTCACGGCTCAATAAAAAAGAGGACATTAGTTAATATTTGCTTCATATTTGTAGACCTCTTGTTGACTTATGATCTGTGGGAAAATATAATGTAAACAAGAGATTTTTCCTGCATATATTTGGCTGTGATGCTGCTGTTTGGTCATTGGTTGCACAAATCAAATGATAACCTTCTTACACAGACAGTTTATTCTTCCTGTCATTCACCAGAAGGATCTGCTACTATAGTATCCCTAAAAGAACCAATCTTTACTTAGGGATTACATACAATATTTTACTGCTCATTGGAAAATTCCTGCAAAAATACTCTTGATAAACAATCAGTGACATTTTAAACATTTCCATGTTTTCTGAGAAAAAGGCCCTTTAGTCACGCTTGTCACAAAGGATCCTGTTGCTGCACATATGTGTGTCTGCTCCGACTGAACATGTAAGCTTTTGCGCAACAATGTCCATTTACAACATCTTTTGAGGATGTGACTTTGGCATTCAGCTGTCCTCATCTTGATCTTTGTTTCCAGAAGTATCTATTTTTGGACAATGAGATGGAGCTAAAATGATATTTGAAACCTGATCAGACAAGAGTGGGTCCTTTTTGGTGAAGCAGCTAGCTATTTAATCAGGAAATTAATCTTAAAGGGGCAACCAGATAGTTGATCAGAATCAGTAAATGTATAAAAGACCATTACTGCAGGTATAGAGGAAAAACTTAATCAAGATTATTACTAGAAACTGGATGGTTTTTAGGTTGGGGGGGTGTGGGAGTCAGAGGTGGAGTCAGCACCTACAGCAGAAACATTCCACCTTAAATATTCCTCCAATGACTTATTGGCTCCTTTTCAGTGACAATATCCATCTTCTGTGTAGTCTACTGTCAAGCTTTAGGTCTATCAGTATAAAAGCATAAAAAATGTGTTGTTAACTAACGTTGAAAAGATGAGCACTGAGTGTATAAAATCAGATGAAAATACACCAGATACAGCTGCAGACAGGAACTGTGCAACATAATAAGCTGGGAAATGTTCTTTTCATAGTTTTGTCCCAATCCAAAGACATCCCTCTGGTTTATCACCCGGTTGCTCTTCAGCATATTTGTCCTGTTAGTGTCGTTCTTCTTTTCATTATTTTTAACATGCTGAATTAAGATGTATGGCTACTGTATATAAAACCAAAGTATGTTCTTTTTCCAAACAAGCACTTTGAATCACCCTGTTGTTGACTTGTGCGATACAAATAAACTTATCTTGCTTTGCTTAAATATAAAGATGTTTAGTACATAAACGTATCTAAGAAGTAATGTTGCCTTAACTACATGAAGAAGTAGTGATGCCTAAACCTAACAAGCTAAAGTCAGGAGCTGTGGCAAAATGTCATTTTAACACAATGAAAACGAGAACTTTTTAAAGCTGTAGCTTTTCCATGTTTTTCTCTTCTAAAAACAGATGGGTGTGTAGCTTTAATTCCTCTTTGACTGAATGACAAAACTGCATAACCATTTGATTTAATTTAACTTTATTTGCACAGACTCAGTCCAATTCACAGTTACGCAATTAAAGCAAATTCATATGATTGAATATTCCAGTTTATGAAAAAATGAATCCAAATAAACACAATCATAAAAATAACTGCTTAAGAAAACTAATGGATTACATCTAGAGATGCACAATACTATTGGCCTAACCAATATTATCACCCCATGCTGGCATTAAAAAAATGCAAAATTGGAAATTATCTGTATTGCTTTTAACTTTTCCAATGACACAACATTTACACAATATAAACATATTATATATCAAACTCTTCAGCTACATCCCTTTAACTTAAAATAACAAAAATGAAGAGATTCCATGTATAGTTTTC
Organism: Telmatherina bonti; assembly: GCF_933228915.1. Lineage (NCBI taxonomy): Eukaryota > Metazoa > Chordata > Actinopteri > Atheriniformes > Telmatherinidae > Telmatherina > Telmatherina bonti. The sequence continues at coordinate 11,245,306 of NC_136623.1, forward strand.
CAGATATTTTTTGTTTGGTTGGCACAACCTGCTCCAAAAATATCAGCATCGGTTGATATCGGTGTTGGAAATTAAGAACTGGACAAAATTGGTATATCAGACATCTGTAAAAAGCTGTATCAAACATCCTTAACGACATAAAATCTTATATTTGATTCAATCCCACATGGATGAAGTTATTGACAAAAATAAGTGTCATATAATCGTCCATGAAAGAGTAGAGATAAATGGAGGGAAGTTTTCAGAGCATCACTGGATATTCCTCAGTAGTTAAGCCTATACTACACAGGTATCAAACTCCAGTCCTCAAAGGCAAGTATCCTGCAGGTTTTTGTTGTTTTCATGCTCCAACACCATCCATCCATCCATCCATCCATCTTCTGCCGCTTATCCGGGGTCGGGTCGCGGGGGCAGCAGCCTAAGCAGGGAAGCCCAGACTTCCCTTTCCCCAGCCACATTTGCCAACTCTGCGGGGGGGATCCCGAGGTGTTCCCAGGCCAGCCGAGAGATGTAATCCCTCCAGCGTGTTCTGGGTCTTCCCCGGGGTCTCTTCCCAGAGGGACGTGCCTGGAACACCTCACCAGGGAGGCGTCCAGGAGGCATCCTGACCAGATGCCCGAGCCACCTCAACTGGTTCCTCTCGATGCGAAGGAGCAGCGGCTCTACTCTGAGCCCCTCCCGGATGACTGAGCTCCTCACCCTATCTCTAAGGGAGAGCCCGGCCACCTTGCGGAGGAAACTCATTTCAGCCGCCTGTATACGAGATCTCGTTCTTTCGGTCACGACCCACAGCTCATGACCATAGGTGAGGGTAGGAACGTAGATCGACTGGTAAATCGAGAGCTTCGCCTTCTGGCTCAGCTCCTTCTTCACCACGACAGACCGGCGCAGAGTCCGCATTACTGCAGACGCCGCACCGATCCGTCTGTCGATCTCGCGCTCCATCCTTCCCTCACTCGTGAACAAGACCCCGAGATATTTAAACTCCTCCACTTGAGGCAGGACCTGACTCCCGACCCGAAGAGGGCAATCCACCCTATTCCGGCTGAGGACCATGGTCTCAGATTTTGAGGTGCTGATTCTCATCCCAGCCGCTTCACACTCGGCCGCGAATCGCTCAAGCGAGAGCTGGAGATCACGACCAGACGAAGCCAACAGGACCACGTCATCCGCAAAAAGCAGGGACCCAATCCTGAGGCCACCAAGTCGGATCCCCTCAACCCCTCGGCTGCACCTAGAAATTCTGTCCATATAAGTTATGAACAGAATCGGTGATAAAGGGCAGCCTTGGCGGAGTCCAACTCTCACCGGAAACGAATCCGACTTACTACCGGCAATGCGGACCAAGCTCTGACACCTGTCGTACAGGGACCGGACAGCTCACACAAGGGGGTCCGGTACCCCATACTCCCGGAGTACCCCCCACAGGAGCCCCCGGGGGACACGGTCGAATGCCTTCTCCAGGTCCACAAAGCACATGAAGACTGGTTGGGCAAACTCCCATGCCCCCCCCAGGACCCCAGAGAGGGTATAGAGCTGGTCCACTGCTCCGTGATAAGGACGAAAACCACACTGCTCCTCCTCAATCTGGGATTCGACTATCCGGCGGACCCTCCTCTCCAGGACCCCTGAATAGACCTTACCAGTGAGGCTGAGGAGTGTGATTCCCCTGTAATTGGAACACACCCTCCGGTCCCCCTTCTTAAAAAGGGGGACCACCACCCCAGTCTGCCAATCCAGCGGTACTGCCCCCGATGTCCACGCGATGCTGCAGAGGCGTGTCAGCCAGGACAACCCCACAGCATCCAGAGCCTTAAGGAACTCCGGGTGGATCTCATCCACCCCCGGGGTCTTGCCGCCAAGGAGCTTTTTGACCACCTCAGCGACTTCAGCCCCAGAGATAGGAGAGTCCACCCCTGAGTCCACCAGCTCTGCTCCCTCATGGGAAGCCGTGTTGGTAGGATTGAGGAGGTCTTCGAAGTATTCCTTCCACCGACCCACAACGTCCCGAGTTGAGGTCAGCAGCTCCCCATCTCCACTGTACACAGTGTCGATGGAGCACTGCTTCACCCCCCTGAGCCGCCGGATGGTGGACCAGAATCTCCTCGAAGCCGTCCGGAAGTCTTTCTCTATGGTCTCGCCGAACTCCTCCCATGCCCGAGTTTTTGCCTCGGCAACAGCCGAAGCCGCATGCCGCTTAGCCCGTCGGTACCCATCAGCTGCCTCCAGAGTCCCACAGGCCAAGAAGGCCCGATAGGACTCCTTCTTCAGCTTGACGGCATCCCTCACTGCTGGTGTCCACCAACGAGTCCTGGGATTACCGCCACGACAGGCACCAACGACCTTGCAGCCACAGCTCCGGCTGGCCGCCTCAGCAATAGAGGCACGGAACACACCTGACGCTCCAACACACCTGACTGAAATGAATAAATAGGCTAACAAGAAACTGCTGGATCCATTAGATTTAAATCAGGTGTGTTGGTGAATGGAAACATTAAAAACCTGCCGGATCCTGGCCCTTAAGGACTGGGGCTTGACAGCCATGCCATAGCAGAATGACTAAAGGGATAAATAATAGTCACCCAAGCCAGTCCTTATGATAAACTTAATTAAATACAAAGTCTAAACCAAAACCTAAAGGCATAGAGGGTGTCTACTAGCTTAGAGTTGTTTATTTCGCATTTCACAAGTGAGGAGTGGCCATGAAGTGTTACATTATAATGTTTTATTACACACTCTAAGCATCTTTTCACCCACATACATGGCTTTTATGTAACAATGACAAGCTCCCATTGCTTTTATGGACAATACTAGCAGCAGTAATAGTTGCTGTTCCAGCAGAAGTCTTCCTGGTGACAGCAGAGCGGTCTGCAGTGTACACTGCAGGTCTGCAGGACTCAGCCTCCTGACTCTTATCATCTCGTTACTGTCCTTAGCGACTCATTCAGTTTTATATAAAAGAAAAAAGCTTTCAAGACAGATTGAATATTTCTATATATCTATTTTATATTCCTTGCTTTTAACTTGATAGCGACTGGATTGGGTCGAAGACGTCAGCTAATGCAAAGTGTTAATCAAGAGAAAATGTTTTCTCTTTCTAGCGACACAACAAATCCAGTGTTTAGTCAGAAAGAAAAGAGTCACATCTGAGCTCAGAGGCTTTCCAGGAGCACCTGCCTTCGTGTTCCTAAAGCGCTGACTTCATATTTTTCACAAAGGTGTCTGTTTGTGTGTGTCTGAGTCCTCAATGTCACTTTCTCTCCTTTGTGGGAGATGGAGGCTCACATAAACACTGCGCTGCAGAGATCTGCCAAGCAGCTAAACCTATTAGGAGACTCCTGAATGCAAATCCGCTGCTGCAGATATTTAATAAGAGACCTGCGCTGGCAAATGAGATTACCTTGCAATTGCTAGTGGATAATGTGCTAAAAGCTTTCCCACTTAAGGGTTACTCCTTACTGAATATTATTCACACTTTGAGGGGCCGGTGCAGCCTTAAAGAAACAGACGGTGCAGAGGTGGAACACAGATGGTGGGAAGTGTTGAAGCCCTTTCACTGTTGAGTGAAAGATGTGTCACAGAGGAGAGAAAATGCAGGAATAATTTTTTGTGCACATACTGATTTGAAAACGTAACAAAGATTGTGAAAAAAGAAGAGAATTATAACAACGGATGAATGTTTTTATGTATTAACCAGCATGTTTTTGCTTTCCTACATACTTATATTTCAAGATGAATAGGTCAAACAGAAGCTATTTTGCATTTTCGTTTTCCCAATTTTGACTTTGTTTACAAGCTTGTTTTTCTTCATATGTTTAATAATCCTTCATGTAAAGAATTGAAAGTACTTGTTTAGAGATTAATCACTCAAAGACAAGTCTATTGTTAAAATGACATTTCTTTGTTCACATTACAAGCCTCAGGTTGATGTTCAAAATTGAATTTTAATACCATTTATACCTCTTAATAGGGTGCTGTTGTACATTTATATTTCCAAATTAAAGTGAAATACTTTCTTAGTGAACATAGGAAATGGCATAATATATGCCTGTGTTTACTTTAAAATAATCTGAGCTATAATTAGGATCAAAACCTGTTTTAACCTAAGAAAAAGAAACTCTTTTTGGTAAAATGTTAAGACCAATTCAGGGAAACCTTTCATTTAACCTTCTCACAGAAGATTATATCATATATTAACAAAAAAAAAGACTATTTTAACTTGTGCCACTCTGTATGAAAGACATTTGTTGAGCTTTAAGCGTTTCCTGCTTCACATCCGTGCATCTCAGCAGCAGGCGTTAACGGGATAGGTGACAGGCTCACCACACTGAGAGCCGGCACCACTCAGGGATATGACCACGAAACCATCTAAACAATTATTTGGGGGATAAATGGCCACGGCGTGAAAAGGTCAGCAACAAATGACAACCAATTCCCCCCAGAGTGGAATCTGAGGAGAAATAATCGCCACATGATTGAATTGGATCCTGGGACATTTGAGCCACAGTAATGAAATGGCTGTTGTTGTGACCGAACCTTTTCACCTCCCTGACGTTTTTTTTTTTTTTTTTTTTTTTTTTTTACCAGATTACAGAGCAGGCTGCAGGGGCGACTATTTGCCTACAGGAATACATTTAATGTATGTGCATACTTTTGTTTTGTCAATGTAAATCCCCATTATCACAACCGCCTCTGCATATTACATGTCAGCATTCACCTGCGGGGCTGGCAGGGCACCAGAGGCCTCTCATGAAAAACTTGCATGCAGCCAGTAAAAGGCTGATATTGAAAAATCATCCTGTATAAAAGCTGCCTCTTCTTATCCATCTGCCTCTGAACAATCCACCGAACATGCATCAATGTAAACATGCTAAATTATCATATTTATCATTATATCTGTTATAGCTATGCTCCCAACATATGGTTAATTCTTAGTTTTAATATTTAATTTCACACTTTATTTGATTGTCTCAATCAGATGGAAAGTACACATAAAATCTGCCTCGTAACAGAAACTCAACCAAACTTGAAACTTGAAAAAAATAAACTGGTATTTCTGTAATAAACATAATCATACCGTTATACAGTGAAAGCAAATCCCATCTGAACCCCCCCACACAAATTTTCCACATAATGAAGGATAAGACCAGAGTTCATCCTGCAAGATTGTCTGCAGAAAACTCGACAAGCAATCTGATGTTATTCATGGAGAGTTTTATTATTTTTAGTTTTGGTTTAATTTGTTCTGTATTGAGGTCAAAAGGGTGTAATCCAGTTGTATGAAACTGTATATCTATTTGACCTTGAGTCGCTGGTTTACTCATGATTTAACCACAAAATCAGTTGTTTTGCATCAAGCATTGGTAATAAATGTTCTGAAGAATCTGTGGGACAGCTGCTTTTTTTTTTACACAGGGTGTTAAGTGTGTGTTTTGAAGGCAAAAACAAACATTTAGCACATTTTTATACACTTTAAAACTATCATGATTGTAGCTGTTCTGCTCACATGTGAAACACATGTGAAATGAGACCTTGGTAGTGGAATGAGAGTCCAAACACGGCTCTAAAAAAATATTAGTAAATTCTTGCCAGCAAAAGTAAGCAGCTTGGTTTCTCACATGTTGCTGAAAATGAAAGGAATAAACTCTGTTTAAGTAAAAGTTAGAACGTTTTCTAAATGAAACAATTGCTAAGATCAATAATTTGTAAATTAGTTTCAGTTTTGATTTCATTGACACAAGTCCAGAGAAACTGTCCTCAGTGTCGTAACAACTTTGTTGTATTTAGATAACTTAAGTTCATTTGCAAAAAAAGATTTATATAGTGTTAAAGAATAAATTCGAACCAGTCTTCAATCAATAATCATGAATAAGGACCTGGTAAAGGTGCCAGGATTCGGTATAAAAGATGTTTTTTTTTCCATGCAAAGGTACATTGTGGCTCAACACTTTGCGCCAAATACTGTCAAGCAATCATGGATAATCTTTACAAAATTGTAACAAACTTATTGCTTTTTAACAACTAAGGCACAATGTAGTTTGAAAAAATGGAGGGAGTTTGGCAATATCTTTTGCATTTAAAGACTAACGGTGTGTTCAGACCAAACGCGTTTTGAGCGTCAAACGCTCAAAACGCTGAACGTTCGACGCTGGTCATTAAAACTGCCACTTTTGTGTCGGACGCCCAAAACGCTCCCAATCCTCCTGCCGTGTCTGCCACTTGTGTGTCTGGAGCGAGTGACAAACGCGGCGGAAGAGAGGAGGGAGGCGGCGCTTTTCTTCCGGTCAGTTTGAATGATGGCAGATGCAGTAGAGATATGGCATGGTTTTAAATAATGAATAAAGCTAGAGGACGTTGTCATAGGGCAGTGATAGTCAGTGTTAATGCAACAAGAGCCGCACTCAGCAGAGAGCCGCCGCCTCCTCCACCTCCAAACAAAGCGTTGCCAGGCAACGTATCCCGCTACGTTGCCAAATCAGTAACATTCAGCTTTTTAGCAAGGTACGGTTATCCTAAATATTGCACGGAGTAATGGCATCTCAGCCCCGTGTCTGGGTTCACCACAGGAATCCTCCAGGAGCTGCGAGCTGATCGCTCTGATTGGTTGACGCCCCGCATTGAGCGGCCAAAGTTCAGCTTTGTCCATCTCTGGCTTTTGACGCGCGTTCCGTGTGGAATGCTCAAAACGCGACGAGAGAAAGCTCGACGCCCCTTTGCCGCGCCTCCCCATAGACTTTACATGGAAACCTGCCGCTCTTGACGCTCAAAACGCGTTTGGTCTGAACACAACGTTAGGCTGAAATCATTATGGATGCACCTGAACCTCAAGTCCTCTGGCAGCACTGCGAGAGGAACTTTCACAGTATTGTAATCGGGATTCAAATTTATATTTTTTTTATTGCTGCTCTTATTTTCCTGTTGACTCTTGACCAAGAGATTTCCATCGCTAAAAGGACATCCTTGTTCAATAAAGGTATGACATAATAAACAAGATCTTAATTTCCTCTCAAGCTGCAGCTTCCAGAAATGTAACTTGAAACTCTTACAGGAGAACCCATATATCAACTCTGTGCAGAAACATTGACACATTCTCTGGACACGAGCTCATCTCACAGTGACAGAAAGACAGTTTGAGTGTGTTTTGTTGTTAGATGAGTGCATGCTTCAGCTATTTAAAAAATAAAAACTCAGGATCTATGTATGAAAATGTGTGAAAAATAATCTACAATGATTTCAGTGAAAGTTGTAAAAGCTAGTGTGTGAAGTAGAGGACACATAAATGGATATATTTTAAATTCCATGTAATCCCTCTGCTTTAACCTCAAGTCCATGCAAATATGGTTTTCAATGCCCAAACCTGGTCAGAACAGCAAGAAAGGCTGAAACAGATGTTGTAAGAGAGGAATTCCACACTAAGTCTAAATCCCACAACTAATTGTGACCTTCTTATATGTTTTGCTCATAACTACTGCAAATGTTACAATAAAAAACATCATTAGCACCGAAAGGCACAGTACAAGCATTTTTACAAACACTCCAAAACAAAGGTTACTTTCATAAAACAGAAGGATTTTAGCCTCTTGAAATAAGAAAAGGTTCATCAATCGACTTTATGCACATCTAAGTTACAACACCACTAGAGGACATGGTTAAAATTAAACAAACCAGACATAATAAACTCCTGCATGATCAAAATTTTCGACTGTAAGAACTCCTTTTAGTTGTTGAATGCTTTCCTGATGCATAATCTGTTTCATAGACTGTTGCTCATAAAATCAGCAACAAGAAGTCAGGATGTTTTCATTTTGTTGAAGAAGCAGATTATTTCGGGTCACACGTTAGCTGATACAATAAAGCTTTGATCTGAAGCATGTCTTCACCAACATGGACTCTCATTCACCTGCTGCTGATTACAGTGAGTCAGACTTACTCACACACACACACACACACACACACACTCTCACACCACCCTATAACCTGAGGCATGCAGTGGTCGGTCTGTTGCCTCCGTTCATATGACTAATTAGACCAGCTTCACACTGCGCTGTTCCTTTTGATGCTGATCCCTGGTGCTAATTGCTGCGTCAGTCCCGGGCCACAGCCAGGTTAAGTTCAAATGCAGGACCCATGTCTCCAACAAGCCTTCCCCTCCTCACCCCAGTCCCTCTCACACTAACCTACACTTGTATATTTAATTTTCCCCGTCTCATCTCCTTTTTTAAAGGATGCTTTAATTGGTTTGTCACTTCATAAAGCACCTTCACAAAGATAATTTGGAAAATAAGAAGCCTCGAATGATGGAGGAAACAAATATCTCTACAAAAATAAATCAATCTTCTTCTATTTTATAAGAAAAGTTGTGATCACATTTGAGTTGACTTTATTTCAGCCACCGTTGACTAAATATAATTCTGTCTGTTCTTCTCGCTTCTTTTATTTTGTTCTCATCAGGTTCACTTATTCTGTCTTACACAGGTTGTAATTGTTAATTACTGGTCAGATAATGTTGCAAAAATATGTAGGAACAGGGGCAGTGATAAAAATTTATTTACGAACCAATAGCACCCATTTTTTCCAAGATGAGCTGGGCTGCATTCATTATTGGTCAGGGATGTCTCTAGAATTTAAAGACGAGGGGGCTTAGCCCTCAGATGATGACAAAGTTGCCCCTTTCATCCAGTTGTGATGTAATGTTGAGTTCTTCTGGTTACATAGACATAAATGCAATGTTTGAATAGAGGAGCCACACACCATATCTAGTTCTACTTTCTAGAAGGTCTGTTCATCTATTTATTTTGTGGACCTGCTTTGTCCTTTTTGGCTCAATCCCATTCACTATTAAGGTCAGTATAAAATCACCAATTTACACGCTTTGTTTTTTTTCTTTTTCTTTGGGACAGTAAGGGGGGGAAGTCATGCATACACAGTGAGAATATGCAAAGTCATCTTAAAAAGGCCCAAACCAGATTTCAAGTAGGAACCTTTTGGCTGTGAGGCAACTAATCATTGAGCAGCTTGTTGCAGGAAGAAAGTAATATAGACCGACTACTGTAGATTGACTCTGCTGTGAGGTTTTACTCTAAATACAGTAAAATAACCCAAGAGAGAACTTAAATTTGAGATGGAATTGCAGAAAAGGATCATACTTTTTTATTCACTTCTGATAAAATCTGGTCTGTCTTCTTCTTATTCACTACCATAAAAAGGGATAAAATGCTTAAATTTAGCAAAATATTACCCAATGGGCATCTTTTTCAGCTTTCTGAGTCTTGTTACCTAAACTGAACCCGCTTGTCTAAGGAGTTGCTTCATCTGTCTCTGGATCCGTTCAGTCTTTTTTTTTTCAATGAATTTGCTTCCCATTCTCCGTTGATCTCCATGACTGCTCTAATGGGCAGGTAAACCACATTTTAGCTGTTGTAATTACTTAAATTGACCTCAATTTTAAATTTTTTCGAAGAACAGCCTAAATTAATTCATGATATAATCCATTAATAAAGACTGGTACAGGTTTTCTATTACTAGTTCCAGAGCTTGATCCATAGTGGGTCAAATAAAAGGCCACTGAGGATTGGACTGGGTTGCCAAGGCTGCTCTTTGTTACAGATGTCCATTTATAACTTTAATAGACAGAATTTAATTGCGCAGCAGAGCTGTTGAGGGGATCCAGTTTGGTGGCCTCAGAAATGTGTCTACTTTTTGCAGATGATGTAGCTCTGTTGGCTTCATCAGGCTATGATCTTTGGCTCTCACTGATGCAATTCGAACCTGATTGTAAACAGTTGGGATGAAGATCAGCTCTTCCAAATGTGAGACATTGGTCCTCACCAATGGAAAAGGGTGGGGGTGTAATCTCCAGGTGAGAATGAGGTTCCAAGTGGAGGGGCTCAAGTACCTTGCAGTCTTTTTCATGAGTGAGGGATGGGAAATTGACAGATTGGTGTGGCATCAGTAGTGATGCTGAGTCTGCATCGATCAGTTGTAGTAAAGAAGGAGCAGAGCCAAAAGGTGAAGTTGACGATACACCGGTTGATTTATGTCACTTCTCTCACCTATAGTCACAAGCTGTCGGTCCTGACGGAAAGAATGGAATCACAAATACAAGTTGCCAAAACTAGTTTTCTCGGCACGGTGGCCAGGCTCAGAGTTGAGCTTCTGCTCTTCAGCGTTGTTAGAAGCCAGATGGGGTAGTTCAGGCATCAATGGGCACCAGTTCTGGGTATATCCCACAAGGAAGAGATCCAGGACAAGACCCAGTTTGATAGGGATGTCAAGCTCCAAACCTAG